>NC_084831.1:109694139-110004797 GCF_033115175.1 Lepus europaeus
ATTTTGCTTTGATTTTTGTATAAGGTGAAAGACGGGAATTTAGTTTCTTTCTTCCATATATGGATACCCAGTTTTCCCAGCACCATTTGTCGAAGAGACTTCACTTTCTCCTCTGTATATACTTGTGCCTTTGTTGAAAATCAGTTGGTTGTAAATATGTGGATTTATTTCTGGGTGCTCTGTTTCATTGGTCTATGTGTCTGGGCTTATTCTAGTACCATACTGTTTTAGTTACTCTGGCTTTGCAGTGTACTTGGAAGTCCGATATTATAATGCCTCCAGCTTTGCTTTTCTTGTTCAGAATTGCTTTGACTACTTGAGGTCTTTTGTGGTTCCAAATGAATTCTTAAGACTGCCATTGGTGTTTTGTTAGGGATTACATGAGATCTTTAGGCACTTTGGGTAGAATGGACACTTTAACAAGATTATTCTTCTAATCCATGAACATAGGATGTCTTTCAATTGATTCCATCGGTGTTTCATGATCTTCATTGCAGGGATCAGACTGATTGATTTCTTAAAGTTAAATCCACCTCAGCCTTTGTAGGATCCCATTTGGCCATGATGTGCTGTCTTGTTGATAGATGTTGGGGCTGTGGTGATGGCAACGTTCACACCTTTGCTCAGGAAAGCTGCCAGTCTGAAGCGCTTCGTGTCGCTCCCAGTTACCTCTGCCAGGACTGCCTTTAACATTCTTGGGGAGCAGGTCTGCTCATGAGGATGCCTTAGGCTCGTGTTTGTTTGGAAACGCTTTCATTTTGGTTCTATTGGAAGGCGCTTTGACAGTAAAAGCTCCAGGCTGATAGATTTTTGCTTCCAGTACCTTGAAGAGCTTGCTGCACTGTCATCTTGCTCGACTGTTTCCTGCCAGTAATTGCTGTCATCCTTATCTTTGTCTCCTGGCTCATAGCTTCTCTTCTTTCCTCTGGCTGTTTTCAGTGTTTTCTTTTTATCAACAGTTTTGGGCAGTTTGCTTATGATGTGTCTTGTTTAGTAGTTTTGCTTTCTTCATGTTCTTGGGCTTAGGGTTTGCTGAGCTCCTTGGATCTGTGCGTACCTAGTTTCCCTCAGATGTGTTCAGTGTTCAGACATTGTTTCTTCAAGTTTCTCTTAGGGACCATGATTGTATTCATACATAGATGAAGCCACCAGGATTCACCTCAGTGATTTTTTTTTCCAAATTTTTTTTTTCCTTTCTGTGTTTCATTTTTGGGTAGTTTCTACTGCCATGTCTTCAAGTTTGCTAATCTTTTCTTCTTCAGAATGCACTCTTTGGTTAATACCAATTAATGCATTTTTCATCTTGAACATTATGGTTTTTATCTCTAAAAGTCTAATTGGGATTTTTTTTACATTTTCCCTTTATCTAGGTTTATTTATTTGAGAGACAAAGTGAGAGTGAGAGAGAAAGTGAGAGGGAGAGATTTTCCATCTCCTAGTTTACACCCCAAATGCCCACAGAAACCAGGGTGGGGCCAGGCCAATGCCAGGAGCAAGTAATTCCATGTGAGGCTCCCATGTGGGTAGCAGGAGCCTGGGCCACCATCTGCTGCCTCACAAGTGCACAAGCAGGAAGCTGGATGGGAAGAAAGGCGTGACTCTATCCCAGGTTCTCCAGTGCGGAATGTAGCCTTACCCAGGGCGGGCTCACCTGCTACATGGCAACGCTTGCCCCACAGCCTTCCTGTTTTGAATTAGGTTTTTGAGCATATGAAATGCAGTTATGGTAACTGTTTTAATGTCCTTGTCTGGTAATTCTAACATGCTTGTCAGATCTGGGTCCATTTCAATTATTATTCCAATCATTATGAGTCATATTTTATTGCTTCTTTGAATGATAATATGAGAGGGCCTGGAAACAGTTACGAAACATGTGCACTGTCTTTTCATTTCATTTCCCATGAACTGTCTGCAGTCCTCTCCAATCGGACTACAGAGCTGAGTTCTGTGGCAGTCCCAGTCCAGCATCTGCCTCTCCAAGTCCTACCCAGACCCTGATACCCTTCCAGGCTCCACCCCTTCCACTGGCCTGATAAACGTCTTTCCCCTAAGGCGAGCACGCTAGAGAGAAGCCCCTTGACTGACGCCAGCAAGGCTTCCCTGTCTGACAACCTCAGTGGTACACTGGGAAAGGAATTTTTTGTATTTTCACCCAACAAACCCTTCCACCAGGGCTCCTCATCCTTAGGCCTGGAGGAGAAGGGGGAGGAGGTAAAGAGACCCCCTTAAAAACCGAGAGTCCAAACAGACTGTGCGCTCAGTTCTCTGCCTCTCTGATGAGCCTCTCGCCTGGCCTGGTCAGGTGTGTTCTCTCCATTCAACCAGGTAACCTCGCTCTCCCCCAGTCCAAGCGACTGGGCACTCTATGTGTCCCTTCCATTCTGACGGATGCCCTATCCCTAGTAAGACCTTATTACTGCGCTCTCTGTCTCATGCCTGAATTCTTTCTTGCATGAAGACAAGAACACCACGGCTTCCCCAGCTCTTTTCTCTGGTGACATTCCTTGTAAGGAATTCTTCTGGGACAGGATCAGAGCAGCAACTGGCCTAACCCTAATTGCTCTCCACTACAGAAGCAGACTTCGCAAGTCTTCCACTGCCCTGTAGATGATGCAGTGTGGAGGTAGGCGCATTGCTGCTTGTGTGTGAGCCCTGGATACTAGTCCCTTGGTCTAGTCCTTTGGATTGTCCTTTTCCCCATATGTTGTGTGGTTCCCACTGAGCGCATGGGGCTGCCCTCTGCTAGTCTCCACGGTTGTCACTGTGCAGCTCTCTCCTCTGAGGCTATGGCCTGTGACCTTCAACCTGCTTGGTCTCCTGGGACCTTTAGCACCATTTCTCACCATAAGGACTCTGCCCTTGCTACTGTCCTTGGGTCACCCCCATCAGCCCTCCCCAGGCAGTGCACAAGGGGCATCACGGGCTTTAGGTCACTTGCTTCCTGTCTGCCAGGGATCATGCTCTTCCGCTGCCCAGTTTTGCAGGGTTGAAAAATAATTTCTTGTTTGGATTTTGTTGTTGTTGTTATCTCAGTTAGGAAGGGAAAGTGATCCCTGTTTTTCCATTTTGCTGGAATGCAAAGTCTTAGAAAATAGAAATGGAGTGTCTGATTCCATTCAGACTGCTACAACAGAATGCCAAAGACGAAGTGGCATAGAAACGATAGAAATCTATTTCCCACAGTTCTGGGGGTTGTGAAGTCTGAGGTGAAGTTACTGGCAGGTTTGGCGTCTGATGAGGGCTCTGCCTCAGGTCCACAGCGGGTGCCTGCTCCCCGTAACCTCACGTGGGAGAAGGGCGGGGAGACCTCTCTGAGGTCCCTCTTATCAGGACCTGATCACCTCCCACAGGCCCCCGCTGTGAACAGCATCACACTGAGCGCTCATCCTGTCAGTCAGGGTGGGAAGCGACGTAGACGTTCAGTCTGCGGCTCTCAACCGTGACTTGACCATACAAGCAAGCAGAGGAAAAAGCTCCCATGAGCTCATGTAGGTCATTCCTGCAGGCTGCCATTATTCCAAGCAGTTTCATTTTCACCAGATTTTTGTTTGTTTCTAAATAATTAGAAATTCTCAAAGTGTATCTGTGAGATTGCGTTAGGGTTACGGGTGAGAAAGACCCAGTGCCAGCAGAGTAGCCTGCATCACCACACGGGGAGGGCAGAGCATCAGGCTGTTACAGACCCACTCCCGCTTGCCATGAAGGAGCCAGTTGGAGGGAACGCTACAGACTCTTGGTAACCACTTCCCCCGTGCCATAAAGGCCCAGTCACATGCCTACGATAAGATAGTTGGGGGCCTCCTGAAATCGTCTTTAAGTTATAGTTTACTCCTTCCTGTATGTAAAACCATCCTACCTTGCAGCTGTGACTTGCTAATCCCTGAGGACCTAAGATGACAGTGTGCTCCCCACCAGTGCCCCGAAACTGCCTTGCTAAATTCAGGGTGTAAAAGTAGGGCAAGACAGAGGATGGGGCTTCACTCTTGAGACAGAGCCCAGTCAAGCCCACATGCGTGAATAAGTGAACTGTGCCCTTCCTGCCCCGAAGCCTCCAGCGCCGTTTGGTTTCTTTGGTCTTTTGTTCGCGACAAGGCCAGCACCACTCAGGCGCTCCACCATGCCTCGGGGAATCTTCTGTTTCCACCTCCCTGCTCAGCTCTGTCTTGTCTTAAACCCTCATCAGGTTATTGGCTGTGCGTGTTGCTGAAAGATGACTGTAGACATCTCCTGGGCTCCAGGCCTTCCCTCCGACTTGCAGGGAGAGAGCGTGGAGACTGTCCCCAGATACCAGCAGCAGCCGTCTCCTCCAGCTCGCGTACCAACAGCAAGTCATGTGTCCATCCCCGGAAACCAGAGGCCAGGAGACGCACTTGCACTGTATCGCTCGGATCTGCTGGGGTCAGCAACCCGGTGGCCCTGGGCTGCCAGGAAGGAGCCGGACACCGGACAACACTCAAATCTAAGGAAGCAGCCTCCGCGTCCACTTGGGTGGGCACCACACTGTTTGTAAGCCCTAGGGGGAAAACATAGGTGTGAGAAACCCATTCATTCCTAATAAATGAAAATCCAAATTCTTTATGTTTTGGACTCTGACTTGGAGACACCTTGATGTGGAGATTGGAATTGGGGTCAGATACATTAATGAATGGAGTTACGAAGTCTCCTGTGGATGAATTTGCAAAACTAATAACATGCATCTGCTTCCTCTTACCATTGTTTCAGCACCAATTCTTCTTGGAGCTCTTGTCTTTATATGGCGGTGTGTTCTTGGCACAAATGAGGCAGCATAATGACTAAGAACAAAAGTAGTCAAAAACTCCACAACAGTTAAAACCACTGTGGCCGGCGAAGGTTAATCTACGGGCCTGAGTCAGGGCTGGCCCATCTGGTCCCACCGGAGGCCATGTGTGCTAATATGTCTAATTGCAGGTGCTCAGCAGTTTTGTCTTATTTTTATTTAATTAATTGTTAAAGAGAGAGAAAGAGAAAGATTGTGTGTGTTCCCATCCACTACTGCACTCCCCAAATGCCTACCTTGACCACGCAGAAGCCAGGAGCCAGAAATTCAATCCAGATCTCCCGTGTGAGTGTCAGGGACCCAACTACTTGAACCATCATCCCATCTTCTGCCTTCCAGGCTGCTTACCGGCACAAAGCCGGACTCAGCAGCAGCGTTAGAATTCGAACCCGGGAACTCTGATATGAGATGAGGGTATCTCAACCAGGGTCCAAACACCCACCCCATTGGGTTTAAGTGGCAAGACACTTGAGTTAGTAGGTTGAGTAATCTTTTTTTTTTTTTTTTTTTTTTTGACAAGCAGAGTGGATAGTGAGAGAGAGAGAGACAAAGAGAAAGGACTTCCTTTTTGCCGTTGGTTCACCCTCCAATGGCCGCTGTGGCCGGCGCATCGTGCTGATCCGAAGCCAGGAGCGAGGCACTTCTCCTGGTCTCCCATGCGGGTGCAGGGCCCAAGTACTTGGGCCATCCTCCACTGCCTTCCCGGGCCATAGCAGAGAGCTGGCCTGGAAGAGGGGCAACCGGGATAGAATCCGGCGCCCCCACCAGGACTAGAACCCGGTGTGCCGGCGCCGCAAGGCGGAGGATTAGCCTGTTAAGCCACGGCGCCGGCCGAGTAATCATTTTTTAAAATTGAGAAAGAAGCCTTAATGCCATTAGGATCATGAACAATGGGACCTTGTCACAAGCCCGCAGCTGAGAGGAGCTAGAGGAAGTCGCTGGGAGAACTCCCCGCGTGCCCACGCTGTGCTGGTCATTTCCCGTGCAACAGTGGGCATGAACCTTCACATACGCCCTGAGAAGTGCTGGCTGTCGTGATCTGCACTTTACAGATAAAGCCACAGCGGTGCAGAGGTGGCGTTCCCTTGCCCAGGGTCATGCAGTACTAAGTGACAAAGCTGGGATGTTTCTGTTAGGTGCTGGGGCATATTGCTTACGTACACAACAGTTCTGACGTCACAGATCTAAATAAATCAACCATGCAGAGGTTTCTGTGTTCCACTCCAAGCTCTGGTCTCAGGAAATGTTACTTCAAACACCGCCACTTCTTCTGAGGCTTAGGACCAAAAACGTCACTAGCTCCGAGGCTGAAAAGGCCTGGGCTACACTAACACAGAGCTCAGGGTACGCTCACTGAGACTGCCCCGCTGTGGCCATCACCCAGGGTCTTGGTAACTCCTGTGACCTGAGTAGCGGTAATCCTGACCCTGCTCACAGACCCTGGAGAATGGGTGCCTCTTTTCACTCCTTGTCTAGCATGTGAGCCCTGGCTGATGGCTGTGCTCTTTATAGCTCTGTCTCCCTGCCTCCGGAGCTACGGGATTTGTTTAGACTGGGAGAGACACTCCAGTCTTAGCTGTTTTGGGGCAAGCATTTGCAGCGTGCCTGTTTCTCTTAGCTTCCCAGAGTTAGGTTTTAAAAGGGCCTCCGATTCCTCTTTGTGCAGGTCCTGTGTGCTGGATCCTGGTGGTGGCAGCCACCCATGCTCTGAAGTCCCCTGGCTGTGAACCTCACTCTGCACAGGAGCTGCCTGACGGGGCTGGGATGCTCAGCCGTCTGTGGTGTCTTGTCTTGTGGGCAGGGTTCTCCAGCACCACAGGGTGCATGGACCACAACCCAGGTGACCTTCTGGCCCTGGTGCAGCGGCCCCTGATGCCCGTGAGCTATCTCCGGACCTTCGTCTCGGTGAGGCTCCAGGTATAGCTCCTGAGTCTTGCAACATGTTGTCTGGGTTTGTAACGTTCAGAAACATTCCTGTGCCACTCCTTGCCAGGGCCAAGGGACTGCTAATCCTCCCTCTGACTCACAGCTAAAGCCAGCTTCCAAACACTGACGTCCAGAGCTGGAGAAGGGATCCTAGAGCCCTAAATCCACCCCTCCACCTGTTTGCTCTAACAGATTCCTGCACATTCAGCGTCATTATCACTCGCTTCAGTGCTGTACATGAGAAGCCTTAAACCCAGAGAAGTGAAGGTGCACAGTGAATAAGCCAGGTGATTCATGACCTTGTATTTCAAATTCCATATCCTGGGCTGGGTAACTTCTAAGAAATTTCTTAGCATTATTAAATACTGGGCAAGCTACTCAAATAATCTAAGTGTCTAAGCAACAATGATACATTCCCACTGGCAAACCCAAATGGAACTCCTGGACATGGAAAGTAACTGGGGGAAGGCATTTGAGCAAGCAGTTGGAAGACACTGGCTTGGATGCACATGTCCCCACATCACAGCTCCTGGGTTCAATGCCTGCCTCTGGCTCCTGACCCCGAGCTTACTGCTACTGCAGACCCCGGGAAGATGTGGGTTGTGATGGCTCAAGTGTTTGGGTCTTTGCCACTCACACAGAGGATCTGGATTGAGTTCCACACTCCCAACTTTGGCGTGGCCCATCTCTGGCCACTGTGAGCACTTGGGGAGTGAACCAATGTGTGTGTGTGTCCCAAAAAAAGCAAAATAAAATAAAAAAGGAGAAATGAAGACTTCTTCAGATAAATAAATGCTATCACATTAACAATTCATAGAAATGTTAGAGGAAGTTCTCCAGGAAGACAGACAGATGAAAACATGGAGCTCCGAAAGGGAATGAATAGCTCCAGAAAATTCTGGTGAGGATGACTGTTGGAAGAAAAAAAATATATATGAATGCACTGTTTTGTTTATAGCACAAATGAATGTGGAATGCATGATAACAGTAGCACGAAGGGCAGGATGGGAGAGATGAGTGTTTATTATTGCAAGGATCTCATGTTATAGGTGAAACAGAAGTATATAAAAACAAACACAGTTGTGTGTCACTTAATGACAGGAATGTGCTCTGAGAAATGCATCATTAGCTGATGTCATCACTGTGTGAACAAACAAAGATGGTGTCCATCAATCATCGGATGGGACCTCCTGATGCAAGCCAGACATGATAAACATGCCAGTGTGGCATGGTGTCCTCTTTTACAGGAAGTGGACTTTCAATTTACTTATTTATGTATTTATTTATTTATTTATTTGAGGGGGGCACTGCCAATCTTTCAAAAAGAATAGCCTTATATCTACCGAGAAATGTGAATTTGTTGTTGGTTCAAAACCTTCCTAGGGCCAGAGCTGTGGTGTATTGGGTAAAACCATTGTCTGCGATGCTGGCATCCCACATGTGTGCAGGTTCAAGTCCCAGCTGCTCCACTGCTGATCCAGCTCCCTGCTGATGCACTTGAGAAAATCAGCAAAATACAGCCCAAGTATTTGGCCTCCTGCACCCAAGTGAGAGACCCAGATTAAACTCCTGGCTCCTGGCTTCCATGGCGCAGCCCCAGCAGTTGTAGCCATCCAGGGAGTGAGCCAGTGGATGGGATGGTAGATAGCTCTGTCTCTGTGTGTCTCTCTCTCTCGCTCTCCCATCCTCCCTCAATCTCTCTCTCCCCGTCTCTGTACCTCTAACTTTGAAATAAATAAATAAATCTAAAGTGAAACAAATAAACAAAAAAAAATCCCAAAAAGCATAGTCCAGGGGCCGACGTTGTGGTATAGTAGATTAAGCCTCTGCCTGTGGCGCTGGCATCCCATGTGGGCTCCAGTTCAAGTCTCAGCTGCTCCTCTTTGGATCCAGCTCTCTGCTAATGGCCTAGGAAAACAGTGGCAGTTGGTCCAAGAGCTTGGACCCTTATACCTATGTGGGAGACCCAGAAGAAGCTCCTGGCTCCTGTTTCAGATCGGCCCAGCTCTGGCTGTTGCAGCCATTTGGGAAGTGAACCAGAGCATGGAAGACCTCTCTCTGTCTCTCTCTCTCTGTTTGTAACTCTGCCTCTCAAATAAATAAGTAAATACTTTTTAAAAAAATTTAAATGGCCCAAACAGTTTCACATATAAGGAAGAAATAATTTCTAACCCTACACAAATTCTCCCACAATATAAGACAAGGAAACCAAATCCCTCTAATTTTTGTGAGTCCAACAGAACAAGGAAAAAATATTGTAAGAAAACTTCAGATCAAAATCTTTTCTAAAAATAGACAAGAAAATCTTAAAAGAAATTTAGCAGATCAAATCCAACAATATATACATCATGGTCAAGTGGAATCTATTCCAGGAATGCAGGATTAGTTTTGAAAATCAATGTCATTTATCATATAAACAGAAAAATAACAACAACAAAAAAAATATGATCATTTCAATAAATGGAGCAAAAGCTTTTGACAAAATGCGAAATATAAAGGAATTTCAACTTTGATTAATGTTCTCATTATTCACCATTCTTTGCATTTCCATATAAATTTTTAAATTAGCTTGTCAATTTCTACAAAATTGGCTCCTGAGGTTTTTCACTTGGATTAAATTGGATTTATAGCTCACTTTGGGGAGAACTGATATCTTTTTTATATTTTTTAAGATTTATTTATTTATTTATTTGAAATGCAGACTTAGAAGGAGAGACAGAGAAAAAGAGGTCTAGCATCCACTAGTTCACTTTCTGATGGCAGCAACAACCAGGGCTGGGCGAGGAGCTTCTTCTGGGTCTCCCATGTGGGTGCAGGGGCCCTAGGACCTGGGTCATCCTCCACTGCTTCCCTAGGCCATTACAAGGAGCTGGATCAGAAATGGAACACTGGGGCCATGAACTGACTCCCATATGGGATGCCTGCGCTTCAGGCTGTGACTTAACCCACTACACCATAGCACCAGCCCCAAGAACTGAACTCTTCACACAGCTGAATTTTCCAATCCATTATCCTGATGTATCTCTCCAGTTGTTGAAATATTATTGTATTTCCTCTAAGAATATTCTGGAGTTTTAAGTATGCGGGTCTTGTTCATTTGTTGTTACATTTATCTCCCTAAATGTTGCTATGATAAGTAGCACTTTTAAATTATTTTTCCAGTTTTCCACTATGGGCATATGAGGATACACTTAATTTTTGTTTATTGATATAATATCTTGTAACCTTGCTAAATTCACTGATTAGCTCTAGAAATTATTATTGTAAGTTCCTTAGAATTTTATGCATAGACAATTATGTCATCCACAAATGATACAATTTTATCTTCTCTTTTCTAATATGTACATGTTATATTTCATTTTTTGCTTCATTGCACTATTGAACACAGTGTTCAATAAAAGGTAGTGACAGTTGGCCTCTGTCAAATTTTAGGAGGAAAAAAACGCATTCAATATTTCACTATGAAGTTATCTGCAGGATTTTTAAAAATCAGTCATTTGCTTCTTTAAGATGTATTTATTCAGGTATTTATTTATTTTGAGACGCGGAGAGAGAGATGATGAAAGAGAGTTAGACAGGAAAGGGAGATTTCGAACGTGCTGTTCACTCCCCAGAGACCTGCAGCAGCCTGGGCGGGGCCGAGCTGGAGGCAGGTGTCTCAAGCTAAACCTGGGTCTCCTACATGGGCGGCAGGGACCCAAGTCCCTGAACTGTCCCCTGCTACCTCACAGTGTGTGCATTGGCATGAAACTGGAATTGGGGGCAAAGCTCACACTCAAACCCAGGCATGCTGGCGTGCACTTCAGAAGTATTTTGCACCAAAATAAATGTATCTTTTAATTCTGTTTTCTCATATTTTTGAAATACCTTCAACTTTGGATAACAAATAAATACAGGTGCAGATGCTAGGTGCCACTTGTCACTTGAGAAATGCATATTACATCAGAGTGAGACGTCCCCATGTTGCTATAAATGGCTAAAATGAAAAAGACCGAGCACATTCAGTGTTGGAGAGCGTGTGGAGCAACCAGGGCTCTCATTCGCTCCTGGAAAGAGTGAAGAATATCATAGCCACTTGGGAAAGCAATTTGGTGGTTTCTTTTAAACATACACTTGCTATACAACTCAGCAACTCCATAGATATTTATCCATGACAATTGAAAGCTCATGCCCACACAAAGGCCCGTGAATGAATTTCCATAGTAGCTTATGCATAATAGTTGAAAAATAGGGTCCAGCGCTGTGTCCTAGCTGGTAAAGCCGCCTCCTGCAGTGCCGGCATCCCATATGGGCGTGGGTTCGAGTCCCGGCTTCTTCACTTCTGATCCAGCTCTCTGCTGTTGCCTGGGAAAGCAGTGGAAAATGGCCTAAGTCTTTGGGCCCCTGCACCTGCGTGGGAGACCTGGGGGAAGCTCCTGGCTCCTGGCTTCGGATCGGTGCAGATCCGGCCTTTGCGGCCAACTGGGGAGTGGACCAGCGGATGGAGGACCTCCCCCTACCCTGCTTCTGCCTCTCCTCTCTCTGTGTAACTCCAACTTTCAAATAAATAAATGAATCTTTAAAAAAAAGAAAAATAGAAGCAAACTAATATGAACAGATTCAACTCCTTGGTATAGCCATACAACGGATCACTTATCATCCATAAAAAAGAGCAAACTAGTGACATACAGCACATGAGTGAGTTTGTGAGAATTATGTTTAATCCAAGAAGCCAGATAAAAGACTACATAAAATTACAGAAAAGGTAAAATTATTTTTGTGAATTATTTATTTGTGAATTTTTCACAAATTTTGTAAGTTGGTTATTAAAACCTGGTCCATATTAGATTATATAAATGTATAATTAAGTGAATTATATTAAAAGGAAGTTAATAAATACTCAGAACTCAACTTCCCAATTATTTCAGTACACTTCACTAGAACATATGGTGCTATGGTTTGAATATGATTCAGCTCCAAACTTATGCAGATGTTTAAAGCCCAAAGTCCTGGGGCCAGCGCTGTGGCCTAGCAGGTAAAGCCACCACCTGCAGTGCCAGTATCCCATATGGGCTGGCAAACCAGGTCAGTTTGAGACCTGGCTGCTCCACTTCTGATCCAGCTCTCTGGTATGGCCTGAGAAAGCAGTAGAAGATGGCCCAAGTCCCTTGGCCCCTGCACATGCATGGGAGACCCGGAAGAAGCTCCTGGCTCCTAGCTTCAGATCGGCACAGTTCCGACCATTGCAGCTAATTAGGGAGTGAACCATCGGATAGAAGACTCTCTCTCTCTGCCTCCCCTTCTCTCTCTTTGTAACTCTGACTTTCAAATAAATAAACAAATATAAATAAATAATAAAGCCCAAAGTCCTAAGTAAGTGGTACTTAGGGTAGGATGTTAACCCAGTTAGGGTGTTCAGAAGGCGGGCCTTGTGGGAGGGCCTTAGGTTATTGGGGTGTGCCCTCTGAAGGGAGGTCTCTCGAAGGGTTGGTTAGAAAAGGCTGAGACGGCCCAACTGCTCTGTCTGCCTCCAGACTCACTGAACGATTCCTACTCCTGCCATGTGGGTGCAGGGGCCCTAGGCACGTAGGCCATCTTCCACTGCATTCCCAGGTGTGTTAGCAGGAAGAAGGATCAGAAGTGGAGCAGCCAGGACTCAAACCCACACCCATGAGGAGTGTCAGTGCTGCAGGCAGTGGCTTAACTCACTGTGCCTCAACACCAGCTCCAGGGACTCAACACTTTTACAGCCAGGTATCCTACCGCTATGGGGAGAGGTTTCTTTCCAATCTTCTCCTTAGTATTAGGGGGCAGAGGTGAAGATCCTGGAGCCCTGGAACAGGAGAGTCCTTGTTGGAAGGAAGGACCTCCATGAAGTCCACCGGCTTGCCGTGGTTCCCACGCTGAGCGCCTGCCGCTGCTGGCTTCCACAGACGTGGCCCTGGGAATGCTAAGGAGGACCGCTGGGTAGCTCTGGGTTCCCCTGCTCCCAGGATGGCGACACTACTGCGCATGGCAGGGCAGCTGGGCAGAGGGTGGCCAGCACGCTGTATTCATGCACACTGTAATCTGAATTACCATGCACCCTGCAAGGGAACTTTTTTATGAAATCAAACCCCAGACCCCTCCAGAAAAGAATGCCAGCAGGACGATCCACTCCTGGACGAGGGCCTTCTGAGCAAGGGTCTCGCGTGCTTCACCTCCACTGGGGATTCTCACCCCAGGGGACGTCGGCTAAAAACCCAGCACTGGGCGGCATTGTTTCCCTTGGTTCTTTCCTAGCACAGCTGAGACAACCTGACATTTTCAAAAAGAATTTAACTAAATACTAAAGGAGAACAAAAAGGAAATGACAGCCAACAGGACAGATAGCAGGTTTCCAGAGCGCTGGTTCCTGATCCTCAGGTGACCACACAACATCTGAGGGATGAGTGGTGACTTGGGCTGTTGCTTGGGAATCAGCCCTCCCCACCCTGCCCACCTTGGGTGCGATACACAGCCCTGTCCCATTGGCGTCAGTCTGGCCGGTGACCTGCTCGCCTGGTGGAATGTTAGTGGACACAGCACAACACACAAGCGTTACTTGTGCTTTTTGTGACTTGGCTCTTGTATGCCATGATTTGGCATGAGAAGAGCATAACTTGGGCAGTGCTGCCCCTCCTTGGCCTCAATGCAGAATGACATGTGGAAACCCACTGACCTCCAACCTGAAGCCAGGAGGCTCACCAGTTCACCCACAGCCTGAAACAGAGCTGTAGGCGAGCCATCCTGGGTGAGCTGAGCTGCAAAAGCCCTGTAGACCCCAAGCCTGATCAGAAGGAACTGGTTGTCGAGACCAGTCAGTGGTGGGCTGACTTGTCGGTCAGCATGGTGGTGACAACAGCTGGCTAAGAAAGCTGATGCAATGTCACGGGTCCTGTCTAAAATCCCTCCCCCGGACAAGTCCTGCCCGCTCTCCAGGTGCTGCATCGGGAAGTCTGGGCCTGCAGCTACTGGCCAGCCAGCTGAGTGTAACGCAGGACCTGCCTCCAGCCCCCTGCTGAAAGGGAAGCTTCCAACCCTGGTCCAGAACACACGCTGCCTCATCACTCATCTCCATGGTACACAGCAGCCTTGCTGTGTGACAGAGGTGTGGGATGGGGCGGAACAAAACCGTACAGTACAGCACAGCACAATATAACATAACATAGAACAGTACAGCATAGTAACCTAGAGTACAGTATAGCATAGTGTATGTAGTAACTTATAGTGCAGTGTAGCATAGTATCGTAGTAACTTATAGTTAGCATAGTAACTTATAATACAATATAGTATAGTAACCTATAGTACAGTATAGCATAGTCTACTACAGTTAATGTAGTAACTTATAGTGCAGTGTAGCATAGTATAGTAACCTATAGTACAGTATAGCATACTATAGTATAGCTAATGTAGTAACTTATAGTACAGTACAGCACATATAATAGGGCATGGCACAGCATAGTACATTACAGAACAACACAGCACAGTATATGGTACATCATGGCACAGTACAATAAGTAGAGTACATTGTAGAATAGAACAGTGCTGTGTAGTGTAGTATACTACAGGACAACACAGCGCAGTATAGCACAATACAGTACAGAAACACGGTAGGGTACAGTATAGTGCAGCACAACCTGAGCACAGCACAGCCAGATGCTGGACAGCGGAGCACACACAGTACTGGACGGTGCGGTGTAGCAGTGTAGCACAGCCTAGGGTAGCACGGCGCTCTGCCGTATGGCACGGTGTGGCACAGTGTAGCCGTGTAGCACAGCCTAGGGTAGTACGGCGCTCTGCCGTATGGTACGGTGTGGCACAGAGTAGCAGTGTAGCACAGCCTAGGGTAGCACGGCGCTCTGCCGTATGGTACGGTGTGGCACAGAGTAGCAGTGTAGCACAGCCTAGGGTAGTACGGCGCTCTGCCGTATGGTACGGTGTGGCACAGAGTAGCAGTGTAGCACAGCCTAGGGTAGTACGGCGCTCTGCCGTATGGTACGGTGTGGCACAGAGTAGCAGTGTAGCACAGCCTAGGGTAGTACGGCGCTCTGCCGTATGGTACGGTGTGGCACTGTGTAGCCGTGTAGCACAGCCTAGGGTAGCACGGCGCTCTGCCGTATGGTACGGTGTGGCACAGTGTAGCCGTGTAGCACAGCCTAGGGTAGCACGGCGCTCTGCCGTATGGCACGGTGTGGCACAGTGTAGCCGTGTAGCACAGCCTAGGGTAGCACGGCGCTCTGCCGTATGGCACGGTGTGGCACAGCCGGATGCGGGAGAGTGGAGCACACACAGTACTGGACGGCGCAGTGCAGTGCTGCACATCCTAGCGTAGCACAGTGCTCTGCAGCTCAGTACTGTGGAATACAGCACGGAAAACACGCCGTCCTGCAATGCAGTGCAAGACGGCACCGTGCAGCGCGACACAGCAGTGCAGCGCAGTGTAAAAGACGTCTGCGCGGGGCCAGAGCGGATGCAGTGCTCAGACCCGGCCTCCCCAGCCCTGCTCACGGCCCTGAGCCAGTGGCTCGGAGTGCACACCCCTCCCTTCTTCTTAGAGTCACCTCCCCGACCCCTCGGCTGTCGGCCCACACGATCTGAGTGGCCTTCCGAGCTGCGGCAAGTCCCCCTCGAGCCTCTCCCATCCCTGCTTCTGTGCCTTTACTGGGACAGGGATTTGCTTCAGGCCTGCGTGCCCAGCACACCGTGAGCTTCGTTAGGACGCAGGCTCCCGCTGTGTTTGCTCAGGACAGCATGCTCAGCGCCCAGCACGGGGCCTGGCACACAGAGCCCTTGGCCGGTCAGTATCTACAGAACACACCAGGCTCACGCCTCTCTCGAGCCTCCAAGCTGCCCCCTGCCTAGACAATTGCTCTGTTTCCTGGGTGTTCTTTCCCTTCTCTGACACTTTTTACTCCACAGCTCGTGGACCCACACAGTTCTGACCTCAGTGGCAGAGCACTTGCCCCACCCCCAACCCTATCGAGGTCACAACGCAAGAATCTGCTCTCGCATTTTACCATCTGCATCTTGGACTCAAAGGCACAGCCCCACTCATTAACAAAGTGGGAAACTGAGGCTCGTGGTCCCGCCCCCAGGACACTGAGCCAGCCATTGGCAAGTGGTCGAGCTGTTGGCAAGAAATCGGTTCTGCCCTCGGAGTTGCCACTGTGGGGACAAATTGTCTTCCTCCTTTAACAAGGACCCTGACACCCAGTCCCCAGGTCTGCAGTCTCATTCAGCCGCCCTGGGGGAGCAGCACCGGCCAGGTGTTTGGGAGCAGCTGCCGCTTCGCTGCCTTTGTTTTTTCTACCATCGCTTGTTTTAACCCTCATCTCGAAGGCCACTGTGTCTGGGACGGGGAGATAATTTCGTCTCCCGTCTGTTTGGCAGCTCCGTGATTGCCAGCTGAGCCTGATTACACAGTCTGCGTGCCTGTCCCAGGACAGACGAGTGCTGCCGCACCCGAGGCCGCGGCCGCTCCAACTGTGGAATTGCATTCTGGAGTCTCGCTTCCAGCACCTCTCTGTGGCTACCCCAGGCCCAGTTCCCGCAGGGCTCCCAGCTCCACAGTTCGGGTCAAACTTGCATGCACTTCCCTTCTCTCTCCAGCAGGGGGCCCTAGCGGACAGACCAAGCTCTGGTTTCTCTCCAGTCCTCCCAATCACCCCATCCCTGGGTGATCTTTGGATGTTCTTGTGTTTTCTTTTGCTGTGCCCCCTTCTTCTGGCAAAACCACTTCCACTCACGAATGTAACAAGTTTAACTAAGACACCTGGCAAGCATTCTGAGGCCCTCCACGCCAGGCTAAGATACAGTTCTGACCCCAGGATAGAGGGAGAGGCCAGGGTTCCAGTGGGGAGAACAAAAAGGAAGACCGGTTTTCTCAGAGAAGGGGTGGAAGGGAGCGGTTCCAGAAGCCTTCACGGAAGAGACGCCATCTTGGTTGGGTTTTCAAGAAAATACCTGAGATGTATTGCTCTGGATAAATGAGTAACACAGAGAGGCGAGAAAATCTAACCCAAGTAGGGGAGCAGCATGGGTAATCCTGCCTGGAAGCCAGCTGGTGAGGGCCCCTGGGGAGAAGGGGAGCTGTGGGAGATACTGCCAGGAAGTAGAGCTGAGGTCAAAGGTCAAGGGCGGGACATGCGGAGGGTTTTCTGGACAAACTAGTGCAGGAGGAGGTGTGTGGAGTCACAAATAGCAGCACCTGTTTAGCATGCACAGGTCCTAGAGCTTTCCAGAAAAATATCATTTTTAAATGATAGAGAAGATAAAACATACAGCACAGTAAGTCAAGGAAGATTGCTTGTGAAGTGGTATTGGGGCTCTACTGTGCCTAAGCGGTCAGACAATGAGCTGTGGCTGGCAGCTGGGGTGCCCGCAGCGTGCCTGGCACTGCAAGGTCACTTCACACTGGTTCACGTGTTTAGCTCACCTAACCTTAGAACACCACGGGAAGGCGGATGTCGCTTTCTTCATCCCTATTTGGTAGTTGGAGGAAGTACTTAAAGTGAGGGCCATTTGGTGAGTAATGCAATCTGTTTTCAAAGGAATAATCATCTTTTTCTGAGCAGAGAGAGAGAGAGTTCCTGTTCCATCCATGGGTTTACTCTCCCAAGTGCCCACAACAGCCCTGGACTGGAGAAGACTGAAGCCAGGACCTGGGAACTTGATCCAGGTCTCCCCACATGGGCGGCAGGCACCCAAGTACTTGAACCATCACGGCTGCCTCCCAAGGTCTGCATTAGCAGGACAGCTGGGGTCAGGAGCCAGAGACAGATAGGAAACCCAGGCACGCCAGTGATGGATATGGGCATCTTAATTGCCTCGAGTGAGGCAACTTGAAGACATCCAGTCTGATCCCGGGAACTAGGCTGTGACCTATATGCTACTGGGAAGACGCAGACTCCTAATCCTAAGCTAAGGGCTGTCTACTGGGGACCCACAGAGGAGTCTGAGCACAGGGGGAGCCTCATCAGTAGCAGCACTTCAGTGAGGCAGGACTGGAGGCCCTGGGGAGGCTTCTGTGCATGGGCAGCCAGGCTGGTGGGCAGACTTCTGCTGGAGAAAGACCTGGTGTTAACCGCACCTCTGTGGCACCACGCGCAGTGAACGACAGGCTCTGCGTCAGAGGCTTCCTGTGCACATCGGGGAGTGGCCGTCCTGCGGTCCCCGCGGTGGGCCGGCTCCTGGCGGCGGGCAGGTCCTTTCCCCCTTCCATGTGCCTCCAGTCAGCCCCCAGCAGCAGCACCTGCAGCTGGGATGCCAGCGAGTCTAACTGACGTGCTCTTGTCTTCTCTGAACCAAATTCAGCCAGCCAAGGACAGTCCCCTAAGCACCAGGTGGACAAGACCTTCACCTAGTGCTTCCCGGCAAGCCGAGGCACAGCCTGCTTTCCTTAGTGACAGACGCCAGCGTGCCCCCAGAGCTCCTGCAGCGCGGGCTGCCTTGGGCTGGCCACACTGGCGTTCGGTCCCTGGCCCTTACCCTGTCCCGGCTCTCCAGCCCGGCAACTTCTTTGTTCTGTCTGGCTACCTTCCCAGAGGAGCCTTGGGATTTCATCGCTGCTCTTCCTGCGCTCTGAAAATCCTTAGTAATGAGGAGCCATCTGCAGATTCATTTTTATGCAATTCCCCTCCCCCCCCCAGATTGGTAATAAAAATATTAAACAGGACTAACCCTGGGGCCGACCCCTGCTGCACCCTGCTAGCAAGCCCTCTTTGGGATCAGCTGCCTTTTATCCCTGGCCTTTTTCTTTTGCAGCTGTTTGTCCAATTTATTGTCATCTCCCTGGTCCCCAGGCCTCATCAATCTGAACCGGTTGTGAAATAAAAACCCTGAGAGATGTCCCAAGCTTTCCTCGCTAAAGTCCAAATCGATGTCTTTTTTTTCTTTTTTCTATCCAGCAGGAGACAATTCTGGTACAAACTGAGTAAAACCATATTCAGTATCAGCACATTTTGATGTGATCTGCATAGGTGACTGAGGTTGGTTCTTTCAACAGGTGCCTTGGAATCTCGTGTGCAGGAGATGACAATTGCTAAGAAAGAGATAAAAATCTTAGTCAACTTCTCTTTTAGGTCACAAACTCAGATCTAGGACAGTTGCTGCCTCAATTTTCAGTGGTACAGGAAGTGGACTCCTTGGTACTTACTGCAAAGCCTGCATCACGTCGGATGGACCCGTGGAGGACTGTGTGCCCTCCCGAAATGATTCCCATGGGGGACACCAACGCACTCCCCTGTCTGGGGCGCTCACCAAGTGGGGTGGTGGACAGATCCACGTGGTTTCTGAGCTGCACAGTCTGCGCTTCTGCAGGTCCTTGGAGATCGCAGCATCTCGGTCCTCTGGGACCCCCCTTTTGCTGTGCTCTGAAATACCCTGGTGGCCGGCCCTGGGCAGAGCGCTCCTTTTTCCTGGCCCTCCCGAGACACAGGGCTCCCGGCGTCACAGCTCAGTGCGTCAGCCACGAGGAGACATCTTTTCAGCTCTATTTATCCCTGCCCCAGTGCCCTCATCACAGCAAGGACGAGGCACAAGAGATTTAAAAGCAAATTTGACCTAACAAATAGGACGCATCATTTTCTATTCCACGTCTAGCACAAAAGATGCCTAGAATTCGTACACTCTCAGTGTGGTCAGACCTTTCCCTTTCTCTCCAAATATTCAAAAAGCTAGAAGGATTGCAAGGAGAGAGACTTCAACACTGAGTTTATATTTTTTAAGTTGTCATGACATTTTTCTTGATTAGGAACATCCTAACAAACAAGACCACCTAAACTAGAGACCCGCATAGTAATTTTTATACCACATTTGAACAAAAGAGCGTAAGATAATAGGACCCCACCAGTCTCCATATATTTTAACTCTACTGGATGAAGAAAAGATTTAATGAAAGTAAAAAAAAAAATTTGTAGCTCACAGAATATCTGTAGCTTTTATCACAAATATATGATTTACACTCAAATAGCGCTCCACAGGATGAATGTATATACAAGTATCAAATGTAACCTATGTAATAGACTTCGTCCACATACATATTTTCTTGTATATTCTGTGGGCACCTATTTTTTGTAAACACATTTCTGAAAACACATCTAAATGTACTTCGGCGGAGACATGGTGACGCGGGCCCTCAGCCTGGCTCCCTTTGTGCGTCAGTATATCAGGTCTCAATGGCCATGGAGTGGGAGCTGTCCCGGTTCTGAGTCCCTGAAGCCCCTGTGTTTGTGTTTGGGGAGAGTTAATGAGAACAGAATGGCTTTCTTCCCCCAGCTTCCCCAATCCCATCTGTTCAAACAAAAGGCTGAAAGGGAAGGAGAACGGGAGACCCTGCTGGTCAAGGGGGGAGGAATAATAACACATATCCTTGGGCAACATTTCAGCACATGCAACCCTTTTACACTGTGCTTAAGCTTTTATTCAGACAAAAGGAAGTCAGGCCAATGTGGGCTCCATTAAAAAAAAAAAGTATTAAAAAAATACATTAGGCCCAGAGGCTAGTTTTTTTTTTTAATGACTACATTTGTAAGTCTAAATTGAAAAATGGAAAAGATGAAAGGAGATAAAAAACCAATTTGGCTGTAGTGAAATTCGCTGAGTAACCCACCTTTGTAGGCAGTCATAGAAGACCAATTTCCCATAGGTTACATGAAGTCCAGGGTGAAAGTAACTAGTATTATAACAAATGAAGCCAAAGAAGGCACTCGCCTCACTTCCTAAGGGGAACCCATGAAAATGCAGCGATTTCCAGCGGTGAACAAGAACACCAGCGCCTTCCATGCCCCGGGTCAGTGGCTCGTCCTCAGAGGCGCGGCCAGCGCCCGGGCAGTCAGTACCATTCTCCCTAAAGCAGCTCATGGAGAGGGTTCCTGGGATCCCAGGGGGACACCCTCCAGGGATTATGTCACAAGCTTGCTGATGCGCCAATGCGTGCTGCTGTCCATCAACATCAGAGAAGAAAAGATTCGCTGGATAGCACGCCACTACATTTAAGCTGGAGCTTAAATTGAATTTGTCATCAAGCAATTAACTTTCTTTGATCAGTATTACGAGCCTTCTAGTTTAAGGCAGTCTTCACAGTAGCTGCGTTGTCAGACAGCCTTATCATTTTTTTCCGATTCCACCCTCTCTTCCCCAATTAACTGATGCTGTCACTCCTGCGGGAAGGCAGGTAAGAAAGGAAGGAAGCGATTGGCACACTTGAGGTTGCCAAGGTGTTAAGATGGTTAGGTCATGATCCCCTGGGGAAAGAAAGGCATCCACATCTTCAGGAGATTTTTCCAAGGGATGAGAAAAGGGAAAGGAAGGGGGAACTAAAAGCAAACGTGAACATCAAGAAAGGTCCTCTTTGAATCTTTGGGGAATGTGAGGACATTTCATGAGCAAGTGCCAGTAGAACACTAGGACTTGTAAACTACGGAGATCTGGCTCCCAACCTAGACGACCCTCTGTCCAAGGGCTGCAAGAAGTCACAGTCTCTGAAAAAGAGAGACATTTCCAAAAAAAAAAAAAAAAAAAATGAGGGATAGTGCTTTGAAACACAGCCGAACCTACCTAAAGCCCAAGCCTAGCGAATCTTGACCATCTTGATAGAATATTCGCGTGCATGTTCACCTTCATTGTGCTGTCCACATTCAACCCTGCATGCAAATGGAAGCCAAGCAGGGAGAAGACGGTTCAAAGTGGAGATTGAGTGAACCCTATTCTCTGGCTCTCACCTGCATCACATTAGACTCCCCCTCTTTTTTTTTTTAAGCAAAGCATTTTCTTTCCTCATTATTTATTTTTGCTTGGGCTAATTTTAAAATGAGTTTTTATTCCCCTGGTACACCGGTCAGCGTTGGCCCAGCATGAAAAGCAAGCCCTTGATCATCCACAGGGAATGTAATCCACAGCATTAATAACCGGTGAGCCGCATGCATTTGCCTACTCCGTTTGCCCCCTTTATCCCTAAAGAAAAGTGGAAAATAAATATACCTACTTTATGGAAGAGATGTGTTTTAAACGAGTTGGCTACAAAAGGAACTTCTGGTCAGCCGCATGAGATTTTGCCGTAAACGATCATCTCAAAACTAAAGTTTGTGCCAGGAGAACGGTCCTACTTTGGGGAATAAGGTGCAGCCAGTCTTACTGGAGGAGCCAAAAAGTGTGATGCATTTCCTCACCATTGTAAGGATCATGGCTAACCTACCTACAGCCAAAGACAAGTGAACAAGAAAAAACGTAACAAATGTACTTGATCCCAGTTTTGTGTGACACTGGAATCTTCTGTCTAAAGACCCAAAGACTCTGGGAAAATGTCTATTTTAGAGTCTATGCTAACCTTTTTTATTTTATTTTATTTTTTTGACAGGCAGAGTGGACAGTGAGAGAGAGAGAGACAGAGAGAAAGGTCTCCCTTTTGCCGTTGGTTCACCCTCCAATGGCTAACCTTAGTTACAATGGAGAATGCACAGCCATGTAGAAGTGTGACTGGGGGCCAGCACTGCAGTGTAGCAAGTAAAGCTGCCGCCTGCAATGCCGGCATCCCATATGGGCGCCTGTTCAAGTCCTGGCTGCTCCACTTCCGATCAAACTCTTTGCTGTGGCCTGGGAAAGCAGCAGAAGATGGCCCAAGTCCTTGGGCCCCTGTACCCACGTGGGAGATCCAGAAGAAGCTCCTGGCTCCTGGCTTCGGATCAGCGCAGCTCTGGCCATAGTGGCCAATTGGGAAGTGAACCAGTGGATGGAAGACCTCTCTCTCTCTCTCTCTGCCTCTCTTTCTCTCTCTGTAACTTTGACTTTCAAATAAAATAAATAAATCTAAAAAAAATAAGCAGTGTGACTGGACAACAAGAGCATGACGTCATGGGATTAGACTGACTGGGGAAACTCAGCAAGCCTCTCTGTGCAGCTTCTTCTTGGGCTCCGTGCAGGATCCCTGGAATGAGAGTCTTGTGACTACTGTCAGATGAGGCGGTCAGACAGCTCTTTTGTGGCCAGCTCTGACACAGAAAGGTGAGGGGGTTTTGAGGACTCCTCCTAGGCTGCATGGCTGACTCTTGGGGAGAGGGGTTTAGGTTTCTAGGACTCACCTTGGTGGAGTGGGGAGGGAGGCTGAGAGACAGGAGGGCAGGAGAAAGTCCGAGGGAAACTGCTCCTGAGGTCATCACTGTGGGGTTTGTTTTCTGAGTCCCAACAGTACACGAAAAGGGAAGGCGGTAGTGGCCAGTTACTGGATGATCTTCACCACACTGTCCACAGGCAGTCACAAGAGATAAGTATGCCATGGTTGGGGCAGACACTGGCTATGAGGACTTCCACCCTCGCTCCCAGTCCTACAGTTTCCAGCAACTTTAAATAATGTTTGCTGTGTCAGTTTTTGCCACCAATTCAAGGAAGGTCATCATACAAGTAAATGCTATAGTTGACAAAGTAGGCATACAATTGAAAGGGCACTATAGTCTGTACATTTGACTTAAATTCTGATGTATTTGGGCTGGCCTTGTGGTGTAGTGGGTTAAGCTGCTGCCTGCAGTGCTGGCACCCCACGTGAGTCTAGGCAACTCCACTTCTGATCCAGCTCCCTGCTAATGTGCCTAGGAAAGCAGTGGAAGACAGACCAAGTGCTTGGACCCCTGCACCCATGTGAGAGACCCGAAAGAGGCTCCTGGCTCCTGGCTTCAGTCTGACCCAGCTCTGGCCATTGTAGCCATTTTGGGAGTGAACCAGTAGAAAGAAGATTCTTTCTTTCTCTCTCTCTTTCTCTCTCTCTCTGTCCCTCCCTCTCTCTCTCTAACTCTGCTTTTCAAATAAATAAAATAAATGCCTTTTTAAAAAATCAGATGCATTGATTTACTCCATAACCACTCAGGTGAGTCACTGAACAGAGGCTGCACCTAACTGAAGAAGGCTGCGGTGAGGAAGAGGAGGGTGGGGTCAGGTCTGAGCTGGGCACTTAGCCAGAGGGTGCTGAGGAGGCCCTGGAGGTGGTGAAGAGGGAGTGTGTGAGCAGATCACGGCAGGACCAGTGATCATCCAGAAGTCTGCCACTTGCCATGGGCTGCATCCCGAGAAAGCCATCAGAACGTGAGAATGTCCTAGGTCAGAACTACAGCCACCTCACCTACCCACCGCAGCGTTCTGGAGTAGCAATTGCCAGCCCTAGTGTGGGTACGGCCTACAGGGAGCTGCAGCTGGCTGCCACTGCCCAGCTGCCTGAGAAAGGATCTTGCACTGGAGCCTGGGACAAGATCACAGTTCAGAACTGAAGTATCATTCTCACTGACCGCGCTTCACAGCATCACAATCGTGAAAAATCCAAGTCAAAGCGTCGTAAGTTGGGGCATTTTTATTCCATACCTGGTTTAATCAAACTCTTCCTCACTAAACAAATTAGTGGCAGTGAGAAATCACTGCGAAAAAGTAGCAGACAGAAGCAAACAGCAGATGAGGCTCATCTGTCAGTTGTCTAGAGGTAAAATAAAGACAATATAACCAAAAGCATACAAAAATTAAAAATTATCAAGACTCTGAAATACAAATTTGTGTCATTTAGTAGAAGGGATGATCTACATGGTGAACATCGCCTCTACATGAGGTGACCTGTCTTTTTGTCTGTATGTGCACTGAAAATCTCATAGAGAAATAAAATGGGCTAAGAAACACAAGTCTAGTGGCCGGCACTGTGGCACGCACTAGGCTAAGCCTCTGCCTGTGGTGCCAGCATCCCATTTGGGCACTGGTTCATGTCCCAGCTGTTCCTTTTCTGATCCACCTCTCTGCTTATGGCCTGGGAGAGCAGTAGAAGATGGCCCAAGTCTTTGGGCCCCTGGACCCATGTGGGAGACCTGGAAGAAGCTCCTGGCTCCTGGCTTTGGATAGGCCCAGCTCCAGCTGTTGCAGCCATTTGGGAAGTGAACCAGAGGATGGAAGACCTCTCTGTCTCTCCCTCTCTGTAACTCTGCCTCTCAAATAAATGAATAAAATCTTAAAAGAAAAGAAAAGAAACACAAGTCTAAATGACTACCTTATAAATTTAAATATAAGCAGTTTATTTTTAATAAGGCATATCCAGCTGTGTTGTTCTTGCTAAAATATTATGAATTATAATATTAGGGTACAAATGGCTTTGTGCCAATAAAAATTACATAGCTTGAGAAATATTGTTTAATTTATCTTTTTTTTTTAAGATTTTATTTTATTTATTTGAAAGGCAGAGAGAGGCCGGCGCCGTGGCTTAACAGGCTAATCCTCCGCCTTGCGGCGCCAGCACACCGGGTTCTAGTCCTGATTGGGGCGCCGGATTCTATCCCGGTTGCCCCTCTTCCAGACCAGCTCTCTGCTATGGCCCAGGAAGGCAGTGGAGGATGGCCCAAGTCCTTGGGCCCTGCACCCGCATGGGAGACCAGGAGAGGCACCTGGCTCCTGGCTTCGGATCAGCATGATGCGCCGGCCACAGCAGCCATTGGAGGGTGAACCAAAGGCAAAAAGGAAGACCTTTCTCTCTGTCTCTCTCTCTCACTATCCACTCTGCCTGTCCAAAAAAAAAAAAAAAAGAAAGGCAGAGAGAGACAGAGGTCTTCCATCCTCTGTTCACTCCCCAAATGGCTGCAGTGGTGGAGCTGGGACAATCTGAAGCCAGGAGCCTGGTGCTTCTTCCAGGTCTCCCACACGGGTACAGGGACCCAAAGACTTGGGCCATCTTCTATTGCTATCCCAGGCCATAGCAGAGAGCTGGATCAGGAGTAAAGCAGCTGGGATTGAATCGGCGCCCATATGGGATGCTAGTACTGCAGGCAGTGGCTTTACCCGCTATGTCACCGTGCTGGCCCCAAATTTACCTCAAACTTAGTTGCTTAGACCAATTGTGGTTTTGCTCACTATTTTCAGTTTGGGCAAAGCTCAGGAGAGACAGGTTATCTTGGCTCCACATGTTGTCACCTGCGTTGGCTCAAAGGCTGGGATCCAAAACCCGGAAGTCAGGAAGTTAATGTTGGCTGCTAAATCCTGGCCATGTGGGTCACCTCCTCTTCTATGTCGTCTCAGGGATCCCAAGAGAAAAAGAGCCAGACAGGGGCACTATCTCCTTTTGGAACCTAGTCCGTCTAGCACAGCTACAGCTGTGCTGAGGTTCAAGGAAAAGGAACACATACCAACTGCGCCTTTCAAACAAGGCCTGTCACCATCACACTGCAAGGAGACTAAGTGGGAACAATGAAAGCTCAGCCTTCCAGTCTCACCATCTCACTCTGTGTTTTACACAATGTATCGGTACATGTTCGCATTGAATACATAGCTGTGTATACATTTATGACACTGTCAGAACAATCTATAAATTAGGATGTGCGACCAGAATTGTGGGGAGACCTCTCACGTAGGGGGGCTGAAGGAAAGTAAAATTCATTGTGCATTTGCCCAGCATAGCAGGTTCACAACATGTTTTAGCTTCTTTGTTCTTTGAACTAACAGAGCTGCCAACACCTTGTGAAATAATCTTTCTCTAGGACACGACACTCTATTTGATCTCTGTTTTCCCCTATACTCTGACACTACGGTATGCCTTTGGTACCACATTTTACTTTGCATTCAAGTTATGTATGTGGATGTCAGGTAAGATTGAGTCTTATTCAGCTTTGTATACTCAGCAGTTAGCAGGATGCTTTGTACACAATGGGGGTCCCCCACCCTTTTACTTCAGGGGTGGAAGTTGATGGTAGGAGAGCTGACTGACTTAGGAGGGGGAGGGGGACATGGACACATCCTCTGGTATTGCTATTCTCAAAACCTCTGGGAATCGGTTCCTACGGGTGCTCTTGATGCTGAAGCAAGACTGGTAGTCCCAACTCATAGTCTGGATGTGGCTGTGTCTTCCAGGAAGTGGTTCGAGGAAAACCATTGAAAATGTAGATGATTCTTCTATCCCCAATGTCTTGTACCTGGCTCAAGATCAGCGCTCAGGGGCTTGCACTGTGATGCAGCTAATTTGTAGGCACATTGAACAGAAGAGCAAGGAGCCTGGGGACACCACTTGTGGCTGGCATCTGAAGGAACGGGGGTCTTATTGGGGACCTTGCCCCCTAACCTGTGGATCTGGCACTCACTTCAGATTGCTAGTGTTGGAATCAGAGAACTTTGCCCTTATCTCATGAGGTTTGCTTTCACTCTGGGTAGTGAGTGTCAGAACTGAATGGAATTGGAAGACCCTCAAGCTGGTTTTGAAGAACTGGTGTTGGAACACAGCATTTGCACAGATCGAGTGCGCACCCGTTCTGCAGCAGGCCCTGTGCTGGACGCCACACACACGGTGCCCCATCTAATCCCCACAAAACTGTGGGGGAGGGATTGTCGTCAACCCCACATCACACGTAGGAAATGGAGACACAAAGGGGTAAGTTCAGTATTACACATCTGGCGAAGTTGGAATTCTGAGGCCAGTTTGGCTTTGAAGCCCATGTGCTAGACCGTACTCTACACAGCCCCACTGCTCAGCACTGTTTTTCTGATCCTTGGGCAGCTGGAACGAAACAGAAGGTGCTGGGCATCCCAGATGACAAATACTCGGAAACCTGGACAGGATTTCTTGTGAGACACTTCATAAAGACGCCAGCTTCCCTGGGCCATGGAGATGCAGATATTCAGCGTGAAATTCCTCAGACCTTATTCATCAAAGCAATCAACAGAATTGATTATCATTAAACAGCCATGTGTGCGAACAAAAGTTAATCCCAAAGAAGACAAGGATGCTGCTCCCCAGTTGGTTCTGCCCAAAAGCACAGATAAGCTAATGAAGACAAAGCTTCCTTCCTGTCTAGAGGAGCGGGAGGCAGAGGAAAGGCCCACTTATCTGGATGGATTTGAAGCACTTCATTGCAACCTCTGCTCCTTCCTCATATCTCTTCATATGTAAAGTATTTTCTATTTGGAGGACAGAGCAAGACCAGATTAATGGTAGGGCTGGTGACCCCTATTGGTAAAGGGCCTTGGCCTCTCATAAAAATACTTAATAGAGTTCTTTCCCTTTAATTGCATGCCACACTCTTTGGGGGCACATCCATCTCCGTGCATGCTCCAGGCTCTAGCCTCCCTTTGTAATGTGGTTCTGCCTGACTGTGGAATCAGCTGATGAGGCCAGGGGTCCCAAGACAGTACACCATCTGGCCAAGGTCATGGGTGGCAGATTACCAATTAGGAAGCATGGCAGGGAGGATGTTGCATGGCTGGGGGCCAGGAATAGATGGTGGATCAGCCATTAGTGAGGGGACTGGTGGAGGTGTTGCAATAGATTAATACACAAATCTCTGCTCTCAGGGGATCCTTCATGAAATCTTGGATTTGGTCACTAGGACCTTTCAGGGATGGAAAAATGAGGCAACTTTATTAGAAGACAAGCCTGCACTAAAGCAGCACTTCTCAAACTTGAATGTGTTGTCAATCACCTAGGAAATCTTGCTAAAATGCAGATTGAGTGGGCCTGAGATTTTACATTCATAATAATGCAGGAGATACCAAAGCCATTAGGCCTTGGGCCACTGTGGGGTGCAAGGCCTTCAAACACATCCCACTTGGTTCTCTCTGCTTTTCCTTCCCAAAGCCTCGCCAGCGATAACCTACACAGTTGGAACTTGGTTTCTATACACCTGCCTTGGACTCCCAAGATTGAGTTCTCGATTGTGTGTTAATCTATGTTAATGGCAAGAAAAGCCTGGCCCCTATACTCTATTGTTTCTTTTCCTTTTCACTTACTTTTTATTGTACACGTATTTCAGCTAACTCAAATACCAATCATTTGATCTGTGAGCTCTTCCTTAGCTATGTCTAACATAAGGATTCTTTAAAAACCCAAAACACACTGTTATCACTCTCAACAGAGCTAATAATAATGCTGTATGGCATCTGATACATAATCCATATTCAATTTCGGGTAGTTACCCAAAAATGCCAAATTATGATCCACTTGCTGGACTTATGACACCTACACATTGTGAACAGTCTATTTGACTCTTAAATTTCCTTTACTCATTAACATAGGTTTGGAGTTTTCTGGCTTGTTTGCTTGTTTTTTGTTGTTGTTGTTTTGTTTTGTTTTGTTTTTTTCTATTTCATTTTTTTTTCTATTTCATTGTTTTTCTATTTCATTTGTTTCTCAAAGAAATAAACTGGGTTATTCGACTTGCAGACTTCTCCTCCTTCTGAATTCTTCTGCTTGCATTTTCCTGGTGTCATTTAACATGCTCCTTTCCCCCTGTGTTTCCTGCAAGTGGCAGTTCAGTCCAGAGACTTGATTAGCTACAGCACTTCTGTTCCCAGTAATACTCTGTAACTCTTGCCTTCTACCCCATCAGATATATTAGGATGGATCCCTGGGTTCACACGACGTTAACCTGACCCACCTGTTATAAAGCCTTCCACTGACCTCTTGCTTAACAGTTTGGGGCACCATTGATAGCTTTTGTCTGCACTCTCCCCAGTGTTCCTATAGCACCCTCGGCTTCTGCACTGCAACACTTTAGTCCTTGCTTCCCTCTGCTTGCCAGTGTCTCCCCTCGAGGCAGGATCACGTCTCGCTCTGTCTTCAGCGCCAGGCCCGGGACGTGGCACATAGCTAGTCCTCGGCGTTTACTGGCTGGATAGATAGGTCTGCCTGGATTGGGTCTGGGGTCCGGGCCTGTGCAGGCCTGGTGATCTCAAAGGCTTTCCTTCCAGGACTTCTGCCCTCTGCTGGACTCAGTGCTGGTCGCAGATTTGCAGCCACAACTGGAGAGAAAAGAGAGAGATTCTTCCGTAGAGCGTTTCCCAGCCACTGAACCAAGGAAACACATCTCAGGCCCGGACATATGGGCATAAGCAGGGGCTTGGTGCGGGCTCAGAGAAGTCCCTACTGTAGGAGCAAAGCAAGGAGGTCCCCCACACAGCCACGCTCCCTATGACTCTTGGCTGGTTGAGTCCTGATGTCCCTTTTCAGAGAGGCAGAGTCACTGAAGTTTGCACTGAACTGTCCCCCCACCCACCCACCCTACGAAGTCTTTGAATGAACTAGGACCTGGGGCGGCCTTCATGTGGAACTTTCACTCTTGTCGGGGAGCCGGGCTTTGAACTTCTTGGGGAATTTAGGAGCAAAAAAGACAGAAAAGTGAGAGGTTCCTGGAATAGCTCAGCTTCAGAGCCAAGATCTAAGCTTGTGGAGCCTGCGGGGGAAAGACAGCATGCCCAGTAGGGGGAGCTCTTACCAGTGAAGAACCCTGTGGTATGTTGGCATAAGGGAGTGCTAGAAGGGATTTGCTCAGGTTGAAGATGCGGGCAAAACGAATACATAAGGTTAAAAGCTAAACTATGGGGCCGGAGCTGTGGCATAGCTGGTGAAGCTGCCACCTGCAGTGCCAGCATCCTGTATGGGTTCTGGTTTGAGTCCCGGCTGCTCCAGTTCCCATCCAGCTCTCTGCTATGGCCTGGAAAGTGGAAGATGACCCAAGTGCTTGGACTCCTGCACCCACGTGGGAAACCTGGGGGAAGCTCCTGGATCCTGGCCTCGGATCGGTGCAGATCCAGCTATTTCGGCCAACTGGGGAGTGGACCAGCAGATGGAAGACCTCTCTCTCTCTCTCTCTCTCTCTCTGTGTAACTCTGACTTTCAGTAAATCAATAAACCCTTTTTTTTTAAAAGCTAAACTGCGAATTTCGCAGGTTCCAAAGGCTAACAGCCTTATTTTTCTTCCCATTACTTCTGCACAACCGGGTCTACACTTTAAAACAGTGGTTCTCAACTGGGGATGGCATTTATCGTGGTCTGGGGACACTTTTGGTGATCAGACCCAGAGGGCGGGGGGGTGGGGGGGTGGGGGATACGCATGCATCTGGTGGATGTAGGCCAGGGACTCTGATAGACATTCCACAATGCACAGGACGGATTCCCGCACCACAGTTACCTGGTCCCAAACGTCAATCAATAGTGCTGGAGTTAAGAAGCACTGCCTTAAAACAACCTGTTTGCATTCGTCAGCTCTGGTCACTGGGAGCTGTAGACTCTCAGACTCCTAGGATCCATCATTCTTCCGTCTTTCCTTTGAATCCTAGAAATTCACTTTCAAGTCATGTGGACGCCTTCAGAGTTATCCTGGACACATTCCTGCTACAGCCTTCAAAGTCGGATGTCCCAGGGTGAGCATTTAGCTCGGCAGTTACGATGCCCATATCAGAGTGTCTGGGTCTGGTGCCCAGCTCCTGACCCCGGTTTCCTGCTAATGCAGATCCTGGGAGGCAGCAGTCATGGTTCAAGTAACTGGGTTCCTGCCACCCTCTTGGGAGACCTGGATTGAGTTTCTAGATTCCAGCTTCAGTCACGCCCCATCCCAGCCAGGCTTCTGGAGAATGGATCAGCAGATGGGGCTCTCTTTCTCTGTATGTGTCACTCTCTCTCTGTATCTCTCTGCCTCTCAAATTAACCAATTTTTAAAAGTCAGATGTCCCAAGTGCAGTTTTCTTTCTACACAAAGTCTCCTCGCTCTCCACCCCAAGTACGTCACCTCATCTTCTTCCTCCAAGAACTTTGTGCCATCTCATTTCCTGTATGAAATCCCTTTCTGACTAAAATAAGCAAACTACTGTTTTCTGCATTGAGCCCTGCCTCATGCAGGGTCTCGAACGATGACAGAACTCCTATCTGCTTGCCACGGAAGCAGGTGCAGAGCTGAGGGGGCCAGTGGTAGCTGAGAGTGGGAGATGATGAAGAGGAAGGCTAGCCGGGATGTGTGGCAGGGCCTGGCGAGGGGTACACTGCCAGACTCGGGGTGGGGAGACCTCAGAGAGGCCTTGCAGGCAGGTACCAGGGTGTGCTCCTGAAGGCCATCTGCTTAGTGGAACTCGTGTACGAAGTTCCTCCTGCCCAGGCTTGGGCTTGAAAACAGGGATGGCCTTAGACTGTTCAGTGAGCAGAACCACCTGCTCAGCTAAGTCCTCTCTTGGAAGAATGTGCCGAGGGGTAAGGATATCCCCTGCACTATAACCAAGCAGACGAAACGGGAAAAGTGCAGTGTAAGATCATACCCAAAAAGCTCGTATTCACATAAGCTCAAACCTCAGACGTCCTGGCTGCACATTATACCCATTGCTGAGGAGCGCATTCCCCTGTGGTAGCACACTGTGCTATTCAGATAACCTGTGAGTCTCCAGCATGGAGAGGAATTGCATTCCTAGAGCACACTGCGACTTCTCGCGATTGTTGTGTAGGGTCAGTCCTGCCTAACAGGATTTGCAAATTGTCTACAGCTATGAGCCCAGTTTTCCCGCAACTAAACTACGTAGCACAACAAGCAGGAGGGGTAGAGGGAGGACAATCCAGGTTTTTGGAAAAATGTAAGATGAAAAGGCAAAGCGCTGGGTGACAAGGTTGGAATCAAAGCCAGGTCCCCAAGGCCACTGGGAGAACTTCAGCTGGGAGGCGTTGTCCCGGTGTGCCCCTGATGGTCCCTTCCTGCCCACCTGTTCCGAGACGTACATGGAGAGCTCCATTTACATTGTCTGCAGAGGACCTATCCCGGGGTGCGATGCCAGGCTCTCGCTGCAGGCTTTCCCCACTGTCCCTTCTCCTGCCCTCCCATGGTAAGGGGGTGCCAGAGCCCCACTGCCACCCTCAGGCTCGATGACTCATTTGAGGGACCCGCAGACGGGACTCGGAAAACCCCTGCACTCCTGGTGACAGATTATTACAGCAAAGGACACAGATTAAGATCAGCAAAGAGAAAAGACACGTGGGGTTAAAGGCCAGGAGAAGCCAGGTGCCCCCTCCCAGCGGAGCTGCATGGGACGTGTATGATCTCTCAGCAGCAGTGTAGGAGAGCACACGGACGTGTGGTCAGCCCAGGGAGCTCCTCCAGCCCTGGCGCCCCGGGTTTACATTGTGGGGTCTGTCACATAGGCACACTGTGCTCGTGTGAGTGACGACAGCTACACAGACTCTGGTCCCCCAGAGCGAAAACACGATTCACACTGTTGGCATTGACTGTCTCATCTCACCGGTAACTCAGGGCCCAAGGCCTCAGGCATACAGAAAGCCTCTCTCAGGCAGAACCATCCAGGGCCTTAGCGCTCGACTCCTAGGAGCTGCCCAAGGGCCATTCCCAAAGGCACGAGGTTCTTGGACCAAACAGAGTCTGAGCAACCCAAGCGTCCTGGGCTAACCCTTTCCTTCCCCGGGAGGAGAGGATCAGGAAGGCACCTTCCCAATCAGTGGCCCCAGGACTGCAGCCTTGCCCCCTAGAGACTGTGCACCTGCCAGAGCGGTGGCACTCAGTCAGGTCGCCAGAGCCCAGCACAAGGATTCATTGGCGCCAGAGCTGCCCATGGAGAGCACCGGCAGGTTCTAGAGCAGCGGGACCGTGCAGCTAAGGACAGGCATCTTCCTCAGGGCGGCCTCAGCCCTTTCCCCATCCAGGCTCAGCAAGTGCAGCCCACTTTGTCCTTAGCCCGCTTCTCAGGCCCATCCCTCCCCTGCATCTCTGCCACTCCCCCACCCCCAGCCCTGGTCCCTGTCCCTCCTCACCTATGCCATTGCCACAGCCGCGGTCTCTCCCCCACCGCAGCCACACTGAGCTTTCCTGAATGTAAGTCTGCCCTTCGGTGGTGCCCCACGGCCTGCAGAATGAACCCCAAGCCCCATGACCCTGGGCAGAGCAGTCTCTTGCCCCTACTCCAGCCACCTGCCTGCTCTCATCTTCGCCCTTGGCAACCCAAATTATTTGTAGGTCTCAATATAGTGCTTGCTGTTTCTGTTTAGTCTGTGCCTTTGCACCACCTTAGTGTCTGGGTCAGTGCCCTCCTGTCGTGTTCTCAGCTTAGATGAGGCACCTTCTACTTCTAGAATGAACCCAGGTGTTGCCTAAGAAAGTTGTTCTCCAACCCCCAGCCAGGCTAGCTGCCTTGTCTGTGTCACATGATGTGTTCACCCGCCTGCCTCCACTTTGAGAATACCCTCCCTGAGGTCAGAGATGGTGTTTTACCAATTGTTTTAATTCACACACCTAGCACAGTGCCTGCCAAACAGCAGGTGCCCAGGAATTGCTTAGTGCACAAATAAGTGAAGGAGGGAAATGTAACAAAGGCAAGAGCAGATGTAAGTTCTGTCTGACTTGAGCTATGCTTGTCTTGCCTGCTTTTAGAGCAGCTTGAACCAATCAGAAGCATAAATCTGGGTAAAGCCACTGTCTGCAGTGCCAGCCTCCCATATGGGCACTGGTTCGAGTCCTGGCTGCTCCACTTCTGATCCAGCTCTCTGCTATGGCCTGGGAAAGCAGTGGAGGATGGCTCAAGTCCTTTGGTCCCTGCACCCATGTGGGTGGGAGACCTATAAGAAGCTCCTGGATGTTGGCTTCAGATTGGCCCAGCTCCACTGTTGTGGCCATTTGGAGAGCGAACCAGTGGATAAAACATCTCTTTTTCCCCACCCCCCACTCCCTGCCTCTCTGTAACTTTGCCTTTCAAATAAAATAAATTTTTTTTAAAAAAAATGAAGCATAAGCCAGCGCCGCGGCTCACTAGGCTAATCCTCCACCTTGTGGCGCCGGCACACCGGGTTCTAGTCCCGGTCGGGGCACCGATCCTGTCCCGGTTGCCCCTCTTCCAGGCCAACTCTCTGCTGTGGCCAGGGAGTGCAGTGGAGGATGGCCCAAGTGCTTGGGCCCTGCACCCCATGGGAGACCAGGAGAAGCACCTGGCTCCTGCCATCAGATCAGCATGGTGCGCCAGCTGCAGCATGCTACTGCGGTGGCCATTGGAGGGTGAACCAATGGCAAAAGGAAGACCTTTCTCTCTGTCTCTCTCTCACTGTCCACTCTGCCTGTCAAAAAAAAAATAAATAATAATTTAAAAAAATGAAGCATAAATCTGGGTGTTATGACTCGATTCTGCCACTTGGTAACTGTGTGAACTCAGGCCTGTTGCCTAACCTCTCTGAATCTTGATTTTCTTCATGTAAAGCCAGGCCCATAACCATAGGGTTATTATTATTTTTTTAAGATTTATCTATTTATTTGACTCCAGAACTAATTGGCCACCAGGTCCCCAGATTTTACCACCTTGGAATTCTGACTCCAGCTCTCACTGGCATTGCTAGTACACTCTAGGGTTCAGGGGTAAGGGCACAACTCATTGAAACTGTGGCCTCTCCTGCTGTCTCCCCCGACCCATTCTGCCTCTGGTCCATCCTCAGCCTACTGTCCAAATTCACCATCCTCATGGGGTCATCATGAAGACTAAGAAAGTGAATGCCTGTAATATGTTAGCACGAAGCCTGGATCCTGGTGAGTACAATAGATGGGCACTATTGTCAGAGCTCCTGTCATTGCTCCCCTGAGAGCATTCCCTGGTCCATCACTACTTACAGAATGAAGTCCAAATCCTGAGCCCAGCATGCAAGGCCCTCGGCGATCAGACCCCACCCACCCTGAATGTCGCCAGCTCGGTCCGCGCCTTGCATCATTCCTCTCACTTAGACTGCCTTTTCCTCACGCTGCCTGTTGAAACCTGCCCTCTGAGCCCCAGTGCAAATACAATTTCCATAAAGCATTTCCTGATTCACTTATTTGTAATTAATCACCTTTTCTCTTGGGTTCCCATAGGGCTCAATTTATATTTCCACTCCACCTCCTTTAGCCCTATGTTTGTGTTAGTTAATTCTGTTATCAGACTTCTTACCTGCCTCCAACCAGAAGATAAACCCACAGTGCAAACAAACACCGGCTGGATTGTTGGAACAGAGATGTTAGCAATCAGCGGTGAAAAATTTGTGGGCGGGGCAGAGGGAGCTGCAGGAAAAGCCATTGGAGCAGAAGCAGGGCAGGTGAGAAGCTTCCCAGAGCCAGGACAGCCCAGCCTCCGCTTTGAGGAGCCAGAGATGCCTGAGGATCTGAACTCTGCTCTTCATAAAGAACTTGGACTTGTTGTGCGTGGCAGCTAATCGGAGATGAACTGACTCCACGGCCTTGTGGGCCGAGCTGCCTCAGGCACACAGGAAAATGCAGGTCTTCCTGCCTGGGCTTCCTCCTCTTCGCTCCGGCAGGTAGGAGAGTGGAGTCCAACCTCCAACTCTATGTGTTGTCCCATGCCGGCGATGGGGAGAGAGCAGGCGGCCTCTATGCATGAACCCAGATACCAAGTGTGAAAGTGAATGGGATTCCTTCTCCCGGGGTAGCCTGCTCCTTGGGCTGGTGACGAGCAAGAGAAGGGAGGTGTGAAAAGGCAAACATGGCCCCCACTCATTTTCCTTCTTGGACAATCACTGCCCAGGTTTCCCTTCATTCTTGCTCCCTTTCCCTTACTGACCTCTTTCTCCTCTTCTTCCTCCTCCTCCTCCTCCCCCATATCTGAGCCATCTTAGGTCATCTTGTCCTTAGGAACAGATTCAGTGCCAAGACCAATAGCCTTCTTGTTCCAGGCCAGTGTTTACAAATAGAATTAATATTTTTCTTGCAGGTGGCTCATATAAAACTACTTTTCAATTTATGATATGTGAAAATTATTTCTGAAATTTTAATGCAGGTGATAAATGCAAACAGTTAAGGAATCAAACAGTGCAAAAAGGCATTTAGATTGGAACTTGATAAGCCCTTACCCCTCCACCCATGTCAGCTCTCTAAGAGGCGATCACTTTTGTTTCTGGGTTTGATTCTCAATGCTAGCTCCCTCTATAACTCTAAATCGTCGGATCATCACCGTTAGACTTCACCTGTTAACCCTGTAAACATGGACAATGCTGTAGCTCTATATCCCTTTCTGGTATTTTTTCCTTCCCACAATTAATTTCTTTAACTTTAGTAAAGTTAATTCCTTAGTAAAAACACATAAACCCTAATTCTTGACTGGTTTCTTACTTTGTCAGCCGAGGCTATTCAAAGCCCGATACTTCTTGTCACCTCTCGCCTTTTCTCGCTCAACTGCAATCGGCTGCACCTTTCCTTCTACTTTGCTGTGGTTTGTTAGAATCTGAAAATATCCACCAAGTGTTCACATGCTGTAATCTTGGTCCCCAGTGTGGACATGCCAGAGGGGGGTGGCACCTGTAAGAGGTGAGGCCTTGTGGGAGGTGAGTGGGTCGCTGGAGTCACCACTCTCGGTAGGAATTAATGTCGTTTTCTCAGGACCCTGGTTAGTTCCCTCAAGAGCAAGTTTTTTGGTTTTTGGCTTTTGGGGTTTTTGTTTGTTGTTTTTTAGGCTTATTTATTTATTTAAGTTACAGAGATAGAGGAAGAGATAGAGAGAAATCGTCCATCTGCTGGTTCATTCCCCCAAAATGGTTGCAATGGCCAAAGCTAGGCAGGTGCAAAGCCAGGAGCCAGGTGCTTCTTCTGAGTCTCCCACATAGGTGCAAGGGCCCAAGCCCTTGAGCTATATGCTGCTGCTTTCCCAGGCACATTAATAGGGAGCTGGATTGGAAGTGGAGCAGCCAGGACTCAAACCCGCACCCATGTGGCATGCTGGCACTGCAAGACCCATTACGCCAAAGCACCGGCCCCAAGAGCAAGTCTTTATGAGAAGGGTGAGCCTGCTCCTTCAGTCCCTCTGGCTCCTGGTTTTACCATGTGTCCTCTGCAGCACGCACTCCCACAACTGTGATGTCATCTGCCATGAGCCTCTCCCCAGAGGCCAAACTTCGGGCTGCCTGATCTTGGATTTTCACCCTTCAAAACTGTGAGCTAAGTACTTTCTTTACAAAGCAACCAGCCTTGGGTATTTTGTTACAACATCTGAAAGCAAACTAGTACAATTACCAAAATTGATAAAGTTAGGGGAAATTTTTTGTTTCTTGTTTTTTTAGGATTTGTTTTTACTTTTTTGAAAAACAGTTACAGAAAGAGAAGGGGAGAGAGAGACCAGTGTTGAATCCAAAGTGAACCAAACATATCTGAAATTACAGTTAAACCCCTCTTAGCCCAAATGATGACAAAAATCAAAGAGAGGTGCACTTTCAATGTAAAGTCCCAACAGGTTAAATTTAAAAGGATCAAAAAGATCTATTATACAAATAGTAATAAGAAATCAGATGTGGCTCTATTACTATCAGACGAAATAGGATTCAAGGCAAGTAGTAGTACCAATGGTAAGAAGGAACATTTTATAAGAAGATGGTCAACATGCATGCACAATATGAATGAAGTTTTCCTTTTATCCTAAGCTACATTCCCACATGTGATGGAGGACAGCTGCACCATTGGAAGTTCGATTGCACTGTCCTGTTGGTTTATCCATAGGGCTCGGGAAGCTCTGTGACACGCTTTCGCATCCAGCAGGTCTGGGCTCTTACCCAGCCCCATTACTCTTCCTCAAAGCGTTTCTAGCTTTTCTCATTTGTTTCTCCCTCTAAATGGACTTTGCAATGACCTTGTCCATCTCCAGATAATGGTGATATTTTTATCATATCACCTTCAGTTTATAAACTCAGGAAGGAAAAATGTTGAGCCTTCCTATTTGAGAACAAAATTTCTTTTCATTTATTCAAGTTGATTTTGTTTATCGACTTTTTACCTTTAAGAACTCAGCCATAGACGATAGCAGACTTCCTAATAGTTACAGAACAGAATGTTGGGGCTGGCACTGTGGCATAGAAGGTTAAGTCCCTGCCTGCAATGCCAGCATCTCATATGTGCAACAGTTCACATTCCGCTGCTACACAAGAGCATATCTTGCATCTACAAAAAAAGGATCCACCCAGGCATGAAATGGCTAGATTGTATGCTAAGTGGGAAGAAATCGGAATGTCCCCACAAATTCTAGCATACCAATGTCAGAGCAAAAACAACAATGTTTATTAAAAATGTTTGTAAGTGTAGCCTGACTGCAAGGCTTGTAATGTGTGCAGTAGCATGCAGTGACGTGCCAGGCTCCACAGTCGCTCACTGCTCACTCACTCACCCAGAGCAACTTCTACTCCTGCAAGCTCCAGCCAATGGTACCCTATCTGGGTACACCATTTTTCACTTTTTATCCTACATTTTTTACTGTACCTCTTCTGTGTTTAGATACACAAATACTTGCCATTGTGCTATAGTTGCCAATCATATTTAGTATAGATTCGTGGAAGAAGAGTAGTAGTCCATATGTATAGCCTGGATGCATAGTAGGCTGTGCCACGTAGGCTTCCTAAGTGCACTCTAGGATGTTCACACAATGACAAGATCACCTAACGATACATTTCTCTCTTTTTTAAGATTTTATTTATTTATTTGACAGGTAGAGTTACAGACAGTGAGAGAGAGACAGAGAGAAAGCTCTTCCTTCCGTTTGTTCACCCCCCAAATGGCCGCAACGACTAGAGCTGCGTCAATCCGAAGCCAGAAGCCAGGTGCTTCTTCCTGGTCTCCCATGCGAGTGCAGGGGCCCAAGAACCTGAGCCACCCTCTACTGCTTTCCCAGGCCACAGCAGAGAGCTAGACTGGAAGACGAGCAACCGGGACTAGAACCCGGCGCCCATATGGGATGCAGGCGCTGCAGGCGGAGGATTAACCTAGTGCACCACAGCACCGGTCCCCGATACATTTCTCAGAACCTATCCCCATCACTGAGAGATATGTGACTATACATGTTTGTATATTATATATACATACACACTTTCAAATTCATGTGCAACAAATGCACACATGCATATACACATGTATACATATATCTGTACATATACACACCTCTACCTGCACCTGGACATGTACATGCAAAAACATACATGTGTGTATGCATATACATGTTCTTATATAATAAAATGAAGGACTAACCATAAAAGCTAACTGCTATAAGGAGAGAGAAAGAATAGAGGGGAAGTGGTCATGGAAACATATCTAATTCTATAGAAATGGCTTTAGGACCATGAAATCATGGTCTACATCATTCTAAAACAAAATTAAATTTTTTAAGAAAGCAATTCTGGAAAATTAAAAGCAAAATTAAGCAAATGATCCTAACTATAAGTCCAGTTGGTAACTGCATTCCCACACTGAGAGAAACTGTTTCAAGTAACTTTAAAACACAATAAATATGACTGTATCTCCTTGGTGGAATATACTCTTAAGAAGAACTTCCAGAAAACAAGCTTAGGCTGTTGCATTGCTATTTCTCACAGGAATGTTGGTTCTATCTTTCTTAAGATGGTGCTTTGTTTTTACGTAGGTTGAGGCAAATAAATAAGTAATTATACTGGTATCATTGAGAATTGATATATTCAGCATAAAAGAAAGGAGATAGAGCTATACAATTTTAAAAGGGCAACTAAAAACCCTGTAGTCTTGAATTCAAATTAGAAGGAATAATTTATCCTAAAGCAAAATAAGCACGGATTATTTCCCAGCTCTTTACATAGCAAAGGTATGGTGACAGTGGCCAGATCAGTAGCCATGGGGACTCCTAGACCCAGACTGTGGTCTGCAAACCTCGTGATACACTAAGATAAAGTGGAGAATCCTGGAGAAATGTTTGAGTCCAGATTTGCAGAAGAAAACGTAGAGGATAATACTGAAACATCTGTCATACCAGGATATTATGCAACCTTTGCTGGGATCACATCAAATGGGTCTAGCAGCCAACCTGAGAAGGCTGGCATTGTCCAAGGATGGGATAATTTAATTATTATTGCATATAACTACAATGGATGGAAACACACCAGTGATTTTAAACTCTTGATTTTTATAAGCACATGAAAATACATCAAAAATCTTATTTGTCATCTTTGGAGGATGCTGGAGAATCCACTCATTAATGAAAATTGGAAATTGAAAGGAACAAAGAACAATTTATCCTGTCTTTCCTTGGATTAATCAAACAATTGATAATAAGTTTATAGAAGTGTCCCAAATAATAAATGAGGAGGGAATGATTGAATTAGTAAAAACAATTTGCTATCTCTAATGAATTAATGAATGGAGGCTATGATCATCAATGGTTGTAATATAAAAAGAGAGAACTGACTAGCCACTATGGATACATCATTGCTAAAAAGAAGACTTGACCAAAATTCAAATCCCAATCTCTTTCATCTTCTAGATCTACTTACTAATTAAGAGAATATGTGAGAAACAAATGATTATAATAGTAAGTTAATTAGAAAGCCCAGACTGTGAGAAGCTCAAGAAAAAAAAAACAAGTTGGTTTCTACACATAAATAAACAAAAATAATGGCAAAGATGAAGAGGAATGCTACAAATTAAAAGAGATTTGGGGGAAGGGGATTAAGATGGCAGAGTAGGGAGGCTGCTTACTGCTCTAGTCTTGGAAAAGATAGTTTAAAAAAAGTGGAGAGAATGCATTCTCAGGGAAGAGTTAGGGAGAAAACAGCGGAGGAAACTATGCAAATTAGAGGGACACAGTGGACCTACATGGAGGACATAGACACCCACAACTCAGGACCTCAACATCTGAGAGCCTCTGCAACAGCATTGGAGAGTGAGCTGAGATCAGACCACAGCAGCCCAAAGCCATTGGCTATAAAGCTGCAGGAAGAGCCTAGAGGAAATCCGCCTTACAGCCCTGTGGGGGATAGTATACCTGCCAAACTAGAGGAGAAAAAAAAAGAGGAGGGGTACATTTCTCTCTCCCCATCATCCTGCAATGGCATCCTGTAACAAGCTGATACGGTGGGTGCCATTTTGGACATATGTAACAGCTGTGCCATGTAAGCGCCCAGCAACCAGCTGAGTAGAGACTCCTGACTCTGGTGGGGAGAACTGACAGCGCGTTGGTGCTCATGCTTCTGGGAGGCTTATGTGCCGGGACTGTGAAAAAAACCAAGACTGTGTGGGAGGACTCACAGTGTGGCTGGGACTCTGGGCAGTCGAAATCTGTAGAAGTGAAATTGACACTTTGAGAAGCAATGACTTGAACAGCCCTTGTCTTGACTGTTGAGGAACAGTTTTTTCTTTTTCTTCATACTATTTGTTGAGCTCTACTTAACATAGATTTAATCATATGTGTTTAAAGTCAATTGAAAATAGATCTCAGTAAAAAATAAGAGTGGGAATAAGAGAGAGAGAAGGAAGTTTGTAACTGTAAAGCTGTATAGTTCTGCATACATTCCTATGGACTTACTGCTAAGGGTACTGTTTAAAAATTTGCCATGGGACCCCAAATCCCATTAAGCTGGGTGGTAAAATTCCATCTTAAGTGTTAAAGTGATCATGTTAAGTGTTAAAGTGAACATATAGATAGGATTAAGTGTTAAAGTGATCATATAATAGGATCAATTGTCCATTAATAATAATAGATAGAACTATAAAGGAGAAAATGTTCCAACATGGGAAGCAGTCCACACATCAGACTCATAGAATGACAATTGCTTTATGTACCACTCTGACCTTAGAATCAGCCCTTAAGTCATCCTTCTCTGGCTGAAAAGCCCATGAGAGCATTTCAGACATGGAAACCAAGACACTGTGGCAAAAAACGTTCTACATGAAGGATCTCTGTGAGTGAGATCCCAGCAGAAAGAAGTGGCCATCAAAGAAGTATGTGCTTTTCTCTGAAGAGAGGAGAGAACTTCCACTTTGCTTATGGCCTTATCTAAATACTGACAGAGTCTGTGGATTCAAAAGGCTTCCATAGTCTAGGCAGCTCATGTCAAGAGCCTTGGGTGGTCACTGACATCATACATAAGAGTATTAATTGTTAAATTTACAATAGGAGTCCTTGTGCACTAACTCCCCATGCAGGACCCCTGTCCTCAATGAGTTGTATTGAGAGCTAACTGTAAAACTTGTTCTCAGGGTTTTTTTGTGTGTGTGCAAACTGTTGAAATCTTTACTTAGTATAGAATTGGTCTTCTGTGTATAAAGATGATTGAAAATGAATCTTAATAGAGAAAGAGACTGGGAATGGGAGAGAGAGGAAGAGGAGGGGTGGGAGTGTGGGTGGGAAGGTGAATACAGTTGGAAAAATCACTATATTCCTAAAGTTGTACTTATAAAATTTGTATTCCTTAAATAAAATGTTTCTTTGGGAGGAAAAAAGAGATTGAAAGAATGTAGCAACCAATGTAAGAGCTTATTTAAAGGCACTCATTTAGAGTTAAATGCTGAACTATTTATGGATGTAATGATATGATTTGGGTATATTTCAAAACAATAGAAGGACTGAGGAGAGCAAATTAATGGGAAGCATAAATGAAATAAAATGGACCTTGGTGGTATCATTGAGGTTGAGTGATATACACATAGGGGTTCATCATATGATACAAGACTTTTGTAAACGTTCCAAATTTTCCATCCTAAGAAGGTGAAGAACAAACTACAAACTACACTGACATGTTATGGTCAGGCAAATATTCACAACATAGAACTTACTAGTAGGGGCTGGCGCTGTGGGGTAGTGGGTAAAGCCACTGCCTGCAGTGCCAGCATCCCATATGGGCCAGTTCTAGTCCCAGCTGCTGCTTTTCTGATCCAGCTCTCTGCTATGGCCTGGGAAAGCAGTAGAAGATGGCCCAAGTGCTTGGGTCCCTGCACCCATGTGGGAAGACCCAGAGGAAGCTCCAGGCTCCTGGCTTCAGATTGGCACAGCTCTGGCCATTGTGGCCATGTGGGAGTAAACCAATGGATGGAAGACCTCTCTAGCTCTCTCTCTCTGTCTACCTCTCTGTAACTCTGCCTTTCAAATAAATAAATAAATCTTTAAAAAAATATTGGTATATTATGATCCCAGAGTCCCAGTCTCAGGGGCCCTCAAAAGAGACATTTCTAAGCCCAAAGCCAAACTGATACTCCTTTCCAGCAAAGTACAGATTGCCAAATATTTTGTGACATGTTAGCACTTCCTGTTTGGACTAGGCCTTCCTGACACATTTCATTTGTCAGAAGAGAATCTGCTTTTCTTCCTGAAACCCACAAATATCATGTCCATATTTGTACTGGCTCCTTCCTCTTTGAATGTTGACATTTTCAGGAAGGCTTTTCTAATTTCTTTAGCATACCCTTGAGTTTGTTTTTTCCTACATCTCAGTACATAGTATGTAGAATCACTTTTTAAATCAGGAACCTCCATCCTGATACTTTGTGCATTTCAGACAGGACTTTGCTATCTATGTTGGCTGCCACATTATCACCCTTGGACATTCCTTCTTTGCTCTCCTAAGTAGGATCCACTCATTCTGGCTTTCATATTATCTTGAGTTTCTGTTTGTTCATGTCCTCATTTTTTTTTCCTGCATTATATGTACTCAAGCAACTGACCAAGAAAGGTCATATAAAATGTAAACTTCCTGAGGCTCTGCATGTTTAGAAAGGTTTCATACTGTCTTCACACTCGATTGATAACTTGGCAGGGTATAAAACTTCCATGTCAAAATCATTTTTCCCTCAAGCCTTTGAAAGTACTGCTGTGTTTTCTTTGGCACAATTCGTTGTTGATTCCAGTATGAATAATGTTCTTTTACAAGATTTTATTGTCTACTGAAAACTCTCGGGATTTCCTTTGTGTTCTTCAAAATCTGAAATTTCCTAACTATGTATTTATATGTCAGTGTGTCTACACCAATCTAGCTCCACACTCAGTAACAGAATCAGAAACATGAAATGAAATATGCTGAGTACTTAATATGTGTCAGGCATTGTTTTAAGTGCTGCTTATGTATTATACCCACAACCTTCTGAGGCAAGGACAATTACTACTTCCACATTACAGTCGAGGAAACTGAGAGACTATGTAACAGAGAGACTACATAACAATGTCCTTTTGATTTAAACAATTGTATATTACTTAATCATAATTTTCCCCCTTCATTTATTTTTTATTTACTTATTTATTTATTTCAGAGGCAGAGTTACAGACAGAGAGGGAGAGAGAGAGAGAGAAAAAGGTCTTCCATCCTCTGGTTCACTCCTCAAATGGCCTCAATGGCCAGAGCTGAGCCAATCTGAAGCCAGGAGCCAGGAGCTTCTTCTGGGTCTCCCATGCGGGTGCAGGAGCCCAAGGATTTGGGCCATCTTCCACTGCTTTCCCAGGCCATAGCAGAGGGCTGGATCAGAAGAAGAGCAGCTGGGTCTCAAATTGGCACCCATATGGGATGCCAGTGCTTCAGGCCAGGGCTTTAACCTGCTATGCCACAGTGCCGGGCTCCTTGAGCCATCTTCTACTGCTTTCCCTGGCCACAGCAGAGCTGGATCAGAAGTGGAACAGCTGGGACTTGAGCTGGTGCCCATATGGGATGCTAGCACTGCAGTCAGCAGCTTTACCCACTACACCACAGCACTGGCCCATCCCCCTTTGTTTATTTCACTTCCTCTTCCTAGATTACTATTTTTGATCTACTGTGAATTTCCATATGATTTATCTTTTCCCCTTTCCATATTTGTGCTCAAGATCATAAAAAATGTTCCTGCTTTTATTTTCTAACCCTTCTACTTACTTTTCCCTCATGAATTATATTGTTTTACTCCAAAAAAATTATGTTGCCCTTTCATTTTCCATTTTCTTGTCATTTTATGTTCTTTTAATGAATATATCTTTCTTAATATCTCTCAAGGTTACTAAGAATTATTTTAGTAGGTAGCATATATTTTCTGAACTATCTTTTTAAAGATTTATTTATTTGGTTGGTTGGTTGAAAGGCAGAGTGACAGAGAGAGAGAGGAGAGATAGAGAGACAGAGAGATAGAGAGACAGAGAGAGAGAGAGAGAGAGAGAGAGATATTTCCATCCAATGGTTCACACTCAAGTAGCTGCAACAGCCATGCCCAGACCAGGCTGAAGCCAGGAGCCAGGAACTCAATCCTAGTCTCCCACATGGGTAGCAGGGGCCCAGATATTCAGGCCATCCTCTGCTGCCTCCCCAGAGGCAACAGTAGGGAGTTGGACCGGAAGCAAAGAAGCTGGTACTCAAACCAGTGCTGCGGTATGGAATGCTGGCGTCACAAGTAGCAGTTAACCTGAAGCCCCACAAGGCAAGCCCCGTGAATTGTCTTTCTTAATTCTAATGTCAGATTTACTTACCTTGAGAGTGGTATCAGCGAGATGGTAGAAGAGGATTATCCAGTGCTCATCCCCTCACAAAAATACTAATTTGAACAAAAATTTCATGCATCCATGCACAAAAATATCTGCATATATATAAGGAGGACAGGTGAATGACAGCACCTAAGAGAAGCACAGAAATAATTTTTTTTAAAAAAAGATGCATTGAAGAGGGTGGGAAGATTGCTTTCTAAGTAGTATATGAAAGATCTAGTTGTTCTACATCCTTATTTTTTGCTTTGGTTTTCACAGATTTAATTTGCATTACTTTCATAACTAAACTATTACAGTTGGACATCTCTGTGTAAGCAATTCAACACTCATATCCACTCTTTGAAGAAGTGGCTACTTAAGCCTTTTGACCAGGTTTTTTGTAATCTTTTTAAAACTTTTTTATTCATTTGAAAAGGAGAGAGAGAAAAAAAGAGAAAGAGAAATCTCCCATTTGTTGATTAATGCTCAAAATGCCCACCACAGCTGGGGCTCAGCCAGGCTGATCCTGGGAGCCAGAGACTCTATCCAGGTCCCCCTTGTGGGTGACAGGGACCCAATTACTTGAGCCATCACCTGCAGTATGGCCCAAGAACCTTTTTTAAAAAATTATTTATTTATTTGAAAAACAGAGTACAGAGAGAGAGAAGGAGGCACACACACACACACAGATCTTCCATCTGTTGGGTCACTCCCCAAATGGCCACAATGGCTGGGACTGGTCCAGGCCAAATCCAGGGGCCTGGAACCCAATCCGGGTCTCCCACATGGGTGCAGGGGCCCAAGCACTTGAGCTTCTTCCACTGCTTTCCCAGGGAGCTGGATAGGGAGTGTGTTCATGTGGATACTGGCTTCTCAGGAGACGGCTTAGCTGCTTCGCCACAAAATCAGCCCACGAGAGGCTTCTTAAACACTGTTCTGGCCAGATTTTTCCTGGGTTGCATGCTATCTGATTGTTGACTTTTTGAGAATTGTTTGCATATTCTAGAAACATTCTGAGCACCATTTTAGACATGTTATTTCTTTCAAAATCCCTGAAAGATGGTACTATTATTGCACTCATTTTGTAGATGATGGTACAAGGTACAGAAAATCCAAGTGACTTGCTCAGTCTGATGGCTAGCAAACAGTGGCAGCACCAGGATTTGAAACCAGGCATTCGGACTACACAGCTCTTCTCCCAACCTAGGCTGTGCAAACTCTCCGTAAGGTATAGAAGTAGAATTTCGGGTTTTGTGGCCCACAATCTCTCTGTTGTAACTACTCAGCTCTGGTATTGTAGCTCAAGGATAGTCATAACACAAACAAGTGGATAAAATATTCCAATACAACTTTATAAACAGTAAAGTGTGGGGGCCGGCCATGTGACGTAGCTGGTAAAGCCACCACCTACAGTGCAGGCATCCCACATGGGTGCCAGTTCAAGTCCCGGCTGCTCCACTTCCCATCCAGCTCTCTGCTATGGCCTGGGAAAGCAGTGGAAGATAGTCCAAGTCCTTGGGCCCCTGCACCAACGTGGAAGACTGAGAAGAAGCTCCTGGCTCCTGGCTTCAGATAGGCGCAGCTCCTGCTGTTGCAGTCAGTTGGGGAGTGAACCAGCGGATAGAAGACTGCTCTCGCTCTCTCTCTCTCTCTCTCTCTCTCTGCCTCTCCTTCTCTCTCTGTGTAACTCTGACTTTCAAATAAATAAATAAATCTTAAAAAAAATAAATAAACAGTGAAGTTCGAATTTCATGTGATTTTCACATCATGAGGATTGCGAAGCCTTAAGCTAAACCAGGGTGGAAACATCTGGCCTCGCCCTCCCCTCCGCCCCCCGGCCCTGTAAGTCTTGCAAAATCATTTGGTCTGGCCCTGCCAAGGCAATCACTGGCAGGACTCATAATTCAATAAATCTATAACAGGCTACTTTTTAAGTTGATAATTTTGTATAGCCTGCAAATGATGTTATAAATATCCTAATGCCCTTGGCAGAAAAAATGGTTCCCCGACCCTGATATTCCACGACACTGTACATTACAACTGTTGACACGTCCTAGTCACATGTCCACAAACACAAAAGCTTAAAGTACTTCCTGCAAATATTGATCTTCTTGTCCTTTTAGAATTACTCACACTGTAGGATGGCAGTAAATACCTATTGAGTTAAATTCAATATAACCGAGTTGAACTGGCACATGCATGAACCAACACATTCCATTCCTGAGCCTCTTCCAATTATTTTCTCTTACTCATTCCTGGGCACCCTGTGCAATGTTGTTCTTTCGGTGTCATAGTTATTATCATCCAGAATAATGGACTCAATGATTTCATCAACATTTGTCTTCTCGCTTGTCACGTTTCCATGTGAAATCCTCTCCAACAGTTTGCAAAGCCTGCCCTGCCGTCCTTCTAGTTCATTATACAGATATTAATCGAGGAGCTGTTACATACCAGGCACATTGCAGATGCTGATGATTCAATGGCCAATAAGTCAGATTGCCTGCCTGTGAGACACTCGTAACCCGGGGGAGGGGTCACCACAGTGAACAGATCCGGGCAGTGCAGTCATAACAGTGCTATGAGAGAGGTGGCCGCAAGGGTTATGGGAACATATAGAAGGCTCCTTGTTTAGGAAAATAATAGTCTGTGTATCTTGACCCTTGCCAAAAGCCTTGCATTTCGGTACTGTTAGGTACCCAGGAGAGTGAGACTTGTGAGGAGAGGACGATTTGAAATCATCTTTGGAGTTACCTATTCACTTTCTAAATCTTCCTTTCTTTACCCATTCAGTAGCTTGCAAATGCAAGAAGCTAAAACATTACCTGAATGCCTGAGTCCTTTCCATGCAGAAATGCCACAAACATCTGAGACCTGCTGTGTTGTCTTCTGCATCATTCATCCTCACGTGAGTCAGACAGGCAGCAGCTTTGTAACCCTGGTGAATTTCCTCTCAAATCTTGGGCACCTGCTCTGGGAAGAGAACAGCATCTTCAGCCTTTGGATCGTCTTCTTCAAACGGGTTGCCTTGTATCTCCTGTCGCCTGTGAATCTTGCCCAGTCTGGATCTCATAGTGTGGATTCCTCTTATTTTTGCTCCTGCTGTGGTCTTGGGCAGAGTGCATTTCTGTTCCTGTAGACTATGTTCATCCAGGGATGAGATGCTGATCCTGGTGGCTGTGCAGCCAATACTGGTGTCAAGGACAAGGTGTCTGTATTAGGGTTTGGATGGCAGGGTGTCTGCGGGGGGACAACACCATGGAGGCAACAAGTTGCTGAGAGTCATGTGTCTGGGAAAGAGAGTAGAATTTCCAATCGCCAGCTTGTTAAGGGACGCTATCCCTGAGTTAATTTCCTCTTTTATCAGCATAATTATTATGCAAAGGTGTTGCGTGTTGTCTGAGCCTCTCCTCTGAGCCACTAGGGAGGGTGGCTCTTTCTGCAAACCCCACTGGGCTTCAATTCTGGTGGCCGTCTTGGGTGAGTGTCACCATATCCTTGAGGGACAAATCTCCAAGAGGCAAAATGTCCAAGAGAAGAGCAAACCTGATAAAAAAAAAAAATTCCCTTGTTCTTTGTACCGGAAAATAATTTTACCATCACACTGTCCATCTGGACATCATTAATATTGTCAGCCACTCCCTTCAATAGCCTTTAATGTCTAAATAATTACTCCCTGTGGCCATCATCCGACATGATCTCGCTCCCCTCCTGATTTGCATTTCATAGATAACAGACAGCTTGGGAATTACAGGAGCCTTTGTGAGCAGTTCTGAAGGCCTAACACTTACTCCCACCATCACCTCAGTCACACCGTGTCCCCTCCTCGAAATTGTCAACAAAATGCACAACCTTCCCCACTCAATTACCCTGTGCTTTCTGGTACACCATTACTGGCTCAAGGTCCTCACGGATAACAGGAATCCAAGTTGACTCGGCAAGACCTTGGGGCACTGTGCTTGATGCGGCTAGCCTTGACTGGCACTTCTGACTTTTCATTCCTCTGGGGGATAGCCAGCCACTCTCTCCCACCCACATCCTGAGCCCTTTTGCCTTTCAGAGTCAGTCTCTCCTCCTGCCAGACACACCTCCCTCCCTGGGCCAAGGTGTGAGCTATTACCAGACAGGAAAGTTGTTCTTGTTTAGAAAATAGCCTTGCTTTCATCTTTTTGCTTTTCTACATTTGTTTTTGTCTTTACTTTCTCCTGTTCTTCCTCCATCATCACTCAACTCCCCTTTTCGCTGACCTCAAACCCACCCTCGGCTTCCTCCCTCTTCCCAGTCACTGATTTTCCTTCTGGGTGTCTAGGTTCCGGTGTCTGTCTACACGATACTAAACATCTGGATGCAGAGCAAAAGCCTGCTGTCAAATACCCAGATGTGTGGGAACATCTGGGCATCTTTGGCACCCAGTAGCAACACCAGCTGGATAATGGAATCAATTCTTCAGTTTCCACTCATCGCTCGCCGCTGTGGGCTGGACAGAGTCTTAGCCGCAATGGGGGCCTGCTCCATTGTCTGCTGACAATTTTTCTTTGGCTCTCACGTGGGGAACCGTCTCTGTCAATCAGCCTACTGCGGATAAGTGTGTGTCTTCCTGGGCTTCGGGGCTCTGTGTTCTCAGTTCTCTGCTCCTTGAAGGAGCCCGGGAGAGAGCTGACCATTGCTTTAACCTTTCCCACCCCAGAGGCAGCGCAAGGAAGAAGGCGAGCCAGCCAGCCGCTGTTTTCATCCTAGCATCGGGAGAAATGTTTCAAGACCGTGTTTCTCAGGAGGTCGGCTCTCCTGTTTGAGATCGTTTGCGCTTCCTCTCTCCCATATCCTTTGCACCACTCCATTTACAAGAGAAAGCGAAACGGTGGCCCTGTGCCATCCCTGTCTACTGTTTTTCACCGAGGGCTCGCAGCCCTGTTTGTGTTTTTCTCCTGCAGCTTAGAATATCACGGGTCTGTCCCCTGGGTCTTCCGCAGCGGCGAGATCCCTGGAGACCGCCACCCGGACAGCTGAGCGCTTACGCCGACCCCCGTTCCGTCAGGCCCCGCGGAGCACCCTCCCAAGGTTAACGCGGGGCAGCACAGGGCCCTGGCCGTCCCGCCGTTAACCCTGTCTGGCCCGCAGCGGCCGTGCGCACGCAGGGCTCCAGCCACCCGGGGGCTGTGGCTTCATTCTCAGCTGTGCGCGCGTGGGGAGCCAGCCCGGGCTGCAAGGCGAGGGCGAACGGATCTCGTGCGTATTTCTGATTTCAGCAGGATAGACACAGTCCCCCAAGTCAGAGCAGTCAGGAAATATAGCGGTCAGCTTCGTGAAAACCGATTCCAGCGGGACGGGTTCGCTGGCGCCTAGTGGACGCGGCCGGCCCCGGAGAGCCCCGAGGCTCCGCGGAGCTGCGTCTCCCCGCGGTGACCCCGGGGGCGACCGGCCGGCCGGTGCCGATCTCCGTCCGCGGGCGCGGTAGGCCTCGGGGCGGGCGGGCTGCGGGCCTCTCCCCGCCTCCCTCCTCCCCCTGCCGGCTCCCTCCTCTTCCCTCCTTCCCTCCCTCCACCTTCTCCCAGAGGAGGTGACAGACGGGCCTGTAATTTGGTTCCATTCGCTCGACTGGAGCAACACCTGCCCCCCTCCCCTGGGACGCGGGGGTCTCATCCCAAACCATGCAAGAAGCCAAAGACAAATCCGAGCCCACAGACAGATAGGAGCCGCGCCGCCCCGCACACATCGCAGCCGCCCGCCTGCGCTCCAGCTCGGGCCGCAAACCCAGAAAATCCGGTCACTCCTGAAGTTCAAACCACGACCCAACATCACCCAAAACTTCCATTCGCAGGACTGCACTTAAAACAACCACAATAAATTCATCACGAGCGAGTAGCGCTTCCTGGCGCTCACACCGCATCGCAACAAAACAAGGTGCCTGGCTGTGGGCTGGGTGCGTGGCACGGTCCCGAAACGGCACAAGGGGACGCGAGCTGAGCGGCGACGGAGGCGCTGGCTGCCCAAGGGGCCTCGTCGCGCGCACCGCACCGCAGATGCGCCGTGCGGGGATGGCCGCATTGTCTTTGCGCAGGGCCTCGCTGGTAAGACCGGAGCTCGCTCCTTTTCCCGTGTGTGTGGAGGGGAACAAAGGCAGCGAGCACGGAGCCCTGCTGAAGGTTTCTCAAGGCCTGCGTGTGGTCAGGACCATCCTATGGGCCGGATTGGTTCTGGGTGCCCCAGGGGCTTCCTCCAGACCTCAGAACTCTCCGAAGCCACTCCCGGGACGGTGCCCCAGCCTAGGCCTCCTTCACCTGCTGCTCCTGGGCATAAGGAGGAGGTCCCTCCTCGTGGCATAAGAGGACAAGGACTGTGGAGTGGGCCAAGGTCCAGTCGAAAGCCTAGGTGGCTCTGGAGAAAATGTGTTCTAACTTTGAATTGCTGTCATATTTCACCAATAGCCAGACAAAGGACATTTGTATTTTTCCTCCTTTTATCAAAGTATGAGCCTCTCAGTGGCATTGCCTTTGAGGTTCATTTCCCACTCAAATGCTTCCTGGCAGGGTTACCTGGACTTCCAGTGCCCTTGCCTACGACTCAGGAATGAGGACACCCCCGACTCAGGGGCGCTCCGAGGACTGCCTGGTTTAATGCTGGAAAGTGGCTGGCACAGGTCCAGGGCTATGCCTGTGTGCTTCTTTGTGCCACTACTGTTGGGCCACAGGCTGCAACCCACCGAGGGTGGTGTGGGGTCTCCGTGTGGGGTCAAAAGGCTTGTGCAGCCGGCGCCGCGGCTCAATAGGCTAATCCTCCGCCTTGCGGCGCCGGCACACCGGGTTCTAGTCCCGGTCGGGGCACCGATCCTGTCCCGGTTGCCCCTCTTCCAGGCCAGCTCTCTGCTGTGGCCAGGGAGTGCAGTGGAGGATGGCCCAAGCCTTTGGGCCCTGCACCCCATGGGAGACCAGGAGAAGCACCTGGCTCCTGCCATCAGATCAGCGCGATGCGCCGGCCGCAGCGCGCTACCGCGGCGGCCATTGGAGGGTGAACCAACGGCAAAAGGAAGACCTTTCTCTCTGTCTCTGTCTCTCACTGTCCACTCTGCCTGTCAAAAAATAAAAAAAAAAATAAAAAAAAATAAAAAAAAAAGGCTTGTGCATGGCTGTGTGCCTGCAGGGGGTGAGACTGGGAAGTCACCTGGTCCTGTTTTCCCCTGAGGACTCCCAGAGCCAGCACACATGTCCGAGGTTTGTGAACAGAAGGGACTATACAGGGGTCACTTGTCACTGTGGTCAGAGACCCTCAGGCCTCCATGGGCTGCTGCTGAGAGTAAAGGCTGCAGGCCTTTCCATTGGGTCCCAGACAGCTTCCCACCCTGTTACCCCCTGCCCATGGAGCTGAGCCAACAGCTAGGAATATCCACCTGATCTGTCTGGTTTTTAAAATCTGCCCATGGAGGCTGCAGCAATGCATATGTGCCCCCAGGTCCTCGTCACCCTTGGCTACAGCTAGCCAGCATGCCCCCAGCTGCCCAGCACGCCCCCAGGTGACTGCCTGGGACTGCAGTGTGGGCTGTGCCCAGACAGCCAGTTCTCAGGCAAGCCACCAGGCCAGGGCAGGGGACAGGGGCGGGGAGCTCTCCCTTGTGCAGAAAGAGCCAGGGTGAAGGAGGATGGGGATGAGTTTTGAACCAGGAGGAGGACCCCACCTGGCTGGTGGGAAAGGACCATCAGGGAAAGTCGGGGGCCTGGCTGTGAAATCGCTCTCTTGGAGTCAGTACTCCCTGCCGGCAACTCTTCGTGCTGTGAGGATGGCATTATTGCTGTGCTAGGGGCAAAAAAAAAAACCTTATCTTTTACAGTTACTGCTGATGTCCTATGGGTGCTGTAATGGCATGCCTTGGATTTGCTTCCAAAAGCCCAAAGCAGGAGAGAGAGGTAAGAGTATAAATAAATGACAGGTACTTATTGAAGGCGGGGGTTGGGTGTGTTAGAATCAGTGTTGCTCTTCTCTCGGTTTTCATAGATGTGTTTAGGTTCTCCATGAGAGTGTTCTTAGAGGTATAGTCACTGAGAAAATGCCTGTTGATTGATTTTCACCCGCCAACCTCGGATGACTGCCCTGGAGCCAACGCAACCCCTCCCAGGCTGCGCTTCACCCTCCGCACCCCCCACCTGCTGCCCATGGGACCATCTGCAGCCCCATCCTCTTCTTCTGGGCACCTTGTCGCCTGTGCTCCATGCTCAACTCTGCAGGGTGGCTCTCCCAAGCCACCTCTGCAGTTGCCTGTCCCTGTCACCCCAGTAACACCATCCCCAGGAGGTCATAGAGAGACCCTCACCCTCCGGCATCTCATACCGGTTTTCTCGTGCTTCAAGAATCTCTCCCTTCTTCATATCCTTGCAGAGTGGTCAGCAAGGAAGTGAGGAACTCCTCTCCTGGCTCAAAAATACTCAGTGAAATTGAGCAGGAAATCCCAGCCATTTCCCTCTCCATCACTCAAGAAGAATTTAAATCCAATTTTAAAAAAAAAGGTTGCGTATCATAACTTGTGAATGTAGTCAGTGCTATGGAGCCCTTAACGTGTACCAGGCACGTCCTAAGTGCTTGGAGTGAATTAATGCAGTCTTCCTAATAACGCCACTGCTTAGACACTCCATCACCCACATTTTACAGGTGAAGAAAAAGGAGGCGCGGAAGTTAGCGTTTGTTTTTAAGGCCACGACAGTTGTAGGAGAGCTGGGATTTGAACACAGGCGTGCTTTGTCAGAGCCTACGCTCCTGACCACTCTGCTACAGGGTCGTGTCTGTGCTGGTATTTGGCGCTGTGAGAAAAGCCACAAGGAAAAGAGGAACAGCATCAGCCGGCCACCAACGTGGAGTGGGGTGGGGCTTTCAAATGTGCAGGCCCCTTTGAATGAGTGCTTATTCCATGGTTAACTAGTAATTCACCTATAATGTTTTCTGTCTTATGGAACAGAGATTGTTTTTTCTTCTTCTTTTTTTAAGATTTATTTATTTACTTGAAAGGAAGTTGAGAGATAGCAGGGGAGTTAGGAGAGATTTTGCCAACCCCTGGTTCACTACCCAAATCCAAATGACCACAATAGCCAGGGCTGAGCCAAGTCGAAGCCACGAGCCAGGAACTCCATCCAGGTCTCCCATGTGGGTGGCAGGGGCCCAAGTACTTGGGCCATCTTCTGCTACTTTCCCAGGCACATTAGCAGGGAGCTGGGTGGGAAGTAGAGCAGCCAGGACTCAAATCAGTGCTCATAGGATGCCAGAATGGCAGGCAGGGCTTAACTGCACCATGACACCATGGCGAGTTTTTGTAGAGCTGATTACATGTTTAAGCAGAAGGGTACTGTGAATGGAGCACACAAATCATTAATACATGAATCAGAATTGGTTTTAGCTTCTCTACAACTTCCTGTGCATCCTATAAATACACAGGCAACAATAACAGCTCGTGTTTAAAGAGCGTTTACTGTTTAGTCTGGTAAGCAGTACACACTATTCCATGGAAACCTCACAGCTGGATTGGAGATTGAGGTCTATTTTTAGAGTCCAATTGGACACATTTGGAAATAGAGGCTTCAATACAGTGGCGTGCTCACTGCCCTACATTCAGGTCTGAACCTGGCTCCAGTTTCTTGGGGCACACACCCAGTGATGGGGGAAACATAACACTTTGTGAGCATGGGACTCAGAGAACAGAGCAGCCAATGCCACCCAAAGACATTGAGGAAAGCTTGGCCTGTGTTACTTTTGAATACCTGCAATTTTCTGGGTAATGAATGAGTTTGGAGGAGAGCCTTCCAAGCAGAAGGAAGACCTGTGCAAAGGCCCAGATTGTCAAGGACCTGGTACCTCTGGGCAACAGAAGGACTGGAGATTTGGCAGGCGTGTTGAACCTCAGGAGAAGGGCAGATAAACGTGGTGCTACCCGCGTAGGAGACCCGGAAGAAGCTCCTAGCTCCTGGCTTCGGATCAGCGCAGCTCTGGCCTTTGCAGCCATTTAGGGATTGAACCAGCGGATGGAAGACTTCTCTCTCTCTCTCTCTCTCTCTCTCTCTCTCTGCCTCTGCCTCTCTGTAACTCTGCCTTTCAAGTGAATAAATAAATCTTTTAAAAAATTTAAAAAAAGAACTACTAAATGTTAAGCCTAACAATAGTATGCACTCAAATGTTTCCTGACTAAATTAATAAATATATTGAATTGGTTTAAGAAAAAAAAGATTGTGCTAGCCAGCTTGTCTGAAACAAGACACTGGAAGATCTCTATGCCTGCATCTAGGACTTGAATTTCACTTAAAAAAAAAAAATAGGCCATGAGAAGTTCAAAGACAGGAGATTGACATGCTAATTTTAAAAGATGATTCTAGGGGCAGGGTAAGAATGGGCCAGGATGTTCCCAAGCGTGTGAGTGGGTGAGGCTGAGGAGCCAGCCCCACCCTTGTGGTGGTGAGTAGAAGTACTGTGGACAGTGCCAGGTTAGCTCCAGGCCCCCTTCCAGAGGGCTAGCCGAGGACTGCTGGGACCCTGATAGGTCTTCTTGCAAAGCAGACAGAGTCTCCCTTTCGGGGTCAGGTCCAGCAGTTAAGATGCCCATGTCCTGTATCAGAGTGCCCAGGTGGGTCCTGCCACCCACATGGGAGACCTGGATTGAGTTCTTAGCTCCCAACTTCGACCTGGCCCAGACTCAGCTATTGTGAGCATTTGGGGGAGTAAACCAGCAGATGGGTGTTCGCTTCTGCTCTCTTTCTCTCTCCCTACCTCTCTCTGTCTCTCTCCCCTCTTCTCAAATAAACATTTTGAAATAAAATAGGAGCAAACTCCAGATAGTTTAACCCCATATGGAATGCCAGCACTGTAGGCGGCAGTTTTATCTGCTATGCCACAGTGCTGGCTCCCAATTTTTTTAAGCTTTATTTATTTATTTGAAAAGCAGAATTACAGAGAGGCAGTGGCAGGGAGAGAGGTCCTCCATCCACTGGTTCACTCCTCAAATGGCTGCAATGGCTGGAGCTTCGCTGACCCAAAGTCAGGAGGCAGGAGATTCTTCCGGGTCTCCCACATGAGTGCAGGGGCCCAAAGACTTGGGCCATCTTCTACTGCTTTCCCAGGCCATAGCAGAGAGCTGGATCAGAAATGGAGCAGCCGGGTCTTGAACCAGCACCCATATGGGGTGCTGGCACTGCAGGCAGCAGCTTTACCCACTGTACCACAACACCAGTTCAAGTGGGCTCAGTTTTGATCTCTGCATACCCTTTGGTTGAGCAGCCTAATGCATGCTGCTCCTGCAGGCATCTCCTAAGTCCAGGGTGAAACCAAGAGCCAGGAACTCCCGAGTGGGTGGCAGGGGCCAAAAGTACATGGAGCATCCTCTCGGGGAGCTGGATCAAAAGTGGTGCAGCTAGGACTTGAACCAGGGCGCCGATGCAGGATCAGACATCACAGGCTGCAACTTAACCCGCTGTGCCACAGTGCCACCCCGTTATTTAATTAATTTAAGTTTAATTTTCCTCCTCTGTTTAACGGAGATGAGAAAAGTACCTACCTCACTGAGCTGTTGGAAGGATTACATGAGATAACGCATGTACAGCACTTAACTCTGTAGGTATGGGTACACGCTCAACACGTTAGCTCTTCATGTATCTACCACTACTAGTAAGAAACAGGAGAGCCCATCAAAGCCTGGAAAAAGGTTTGGCTGCAAGTGCCCCTTGACACTTAACCCTCTGGAGCCCAAGCTTCAGTGGCAAGAAGACTGCCCCCCAGAGGCAGAGAGCAATGACAGCAACTGGGTAAATCAAGCATCACACAGATGGGCTCTGTCCAGTTACTGCAGCAAAGCCATCCAGTGGCACGCGTTCATGGCACAGGACGACTGGAGGAAGTCTCTCAAACAGGGTTCCCTGGAGAAGCAGGGGCTCCCTGCTGGAGCCTGCCACACCCACCTAGTCTCATTTCTCTCCAAAGCAACTCACTGCCTCCTCCGCGGGCCCCTCCTTTCCTATCCCGACCCACCTCCAGCAGCCGTACCGCTACCCTTGCCCTCTGCCCTGGAGAGCAGGTTCCTTTGCCCAAGGCTTTTGCCTCTTGCTTTCCGGAAGTGAGGGAAAGGTTATCTGGGCCAAGACATACTGGCCTCAACTGCAGAGCCAAGTAGGGTGAAGCTTACTGGGGAGCAGCAGGGCCCTGGCAAGTGGTTGGCAGCTGGGGCCCCGCGAGCAGAAAGCGTGAGGAGTGACAAGCGGAAGCGTGATCCTGGGTCTGTCTAGGGTGTGACCAACCTGGGAGGGAAGGACAATGCTGCAGCAGCTGGGGAAAGGTGAGCAGTCTGCATGGGGTGTGTTGGTGGCATGAACACTCGGGACATGTTAGCAGGGAGTGATAAGAAAGGGCAATGCACTGGCAGCAACTGTGGGTGGAAGTCTACCTGAGGTCCCCCCTCCAGGATGCCTTCTCTAGCCAGCAAGCAGCTCCAGCTGCCATTCCCTAGATCCTTACCCTATTTTCTTCTCCTTCATAGATTGGGCATTATCTAAAAGCAAATATTGTTTATTATTTTGTTGTCAGCATAGTGCTCCTCTCCAGTAGACTTCCTTGCACGGGTTGCTCCATCTTTAGCACCTGGCACAGGGGCGGTCCTCCATCACTAACTGTTGAATATAAGAACACCATGGCTGAATCATTGCCAAGTCCAGGCTACCTTCAAGGGCTAAGCCAGTTACACTCAGGTCCAGCACAGTGCCCCCGTGCTTCTTGTCTCTTTGGAGGGTGCTCAGCTGCATTGCCTTTGGGATGACAGGGGGAATCATGGGAGCTGGGGAGCTGGGAAGGGGTGCTGCCTGCTGTGCCATTCCAAGGCAAGAGCCTTTTGTCTAGGGAGGTGACTTAACAGTTCCCTCTGGGGGGTCAGTGGCAGGACTGTGCTGGTCAGTGGAAAGCTGGGCTCATTAACTAGGAACAGGAGGCCCTCCGTGTTCAAGAGGTTAGAAATTGACTTCATATCCTTTATGTAAGAGCAAGGCCAAATTTTCTGTCACACAGTAGAGAAGTACTGGGAGAGCAAGGAGCAGTCATCCCTCCGCACTTCCTAGCGGTGAGGAATCCTCCAGACGCAGTGTCATTGACAGCAGGTGTCTTTGCAGGTTGGAGAGCAAGTATGCTACAGTGGCCAAGACATTGTCCAGACATGAGGCCAAGGAAAGAGCCGTTCTTTCTCATGTCCTAACAGGTATTTTCCTCCCCAGCACCTCCAGGTAAAGGGAATTGAGCTCTACTTACTAAGCCTCTGTGAACCTGACCATGAGACACTTGAGTGAACAATGAAAAATGCTTGCAATCCTACAGACATTTTATATACATAAAACCAAGCACCCCTATCATTGCCTTTCCTCCAAAACCAGAGATTTGGTCTGAAACAGACTTGGAGTTTTTTAACATCCTGTATATGTCTGTGCACATATAGTGTTAAAGTTATTTACATCTTCTGCTTGTAGATAGAACTGTTCACATTTTTATATTAGCTATGTTTTTTGTAGGTGTCAGTCCTCCAATCTCAATTAGGCTTTTCCCCCCTTTTCTTGCTTGCTCTGTCCTGAATCCATGTACTGAGTAGTTGCCTGAGTGTTCTAACAGTAGCATACAACTTGGTCTCAGGACTGACAGCTGTCATATTTGGGATCTTCTCATTGCCTTTAGGTCATGTCTTGGGCCCCTGTTTTGAAGAGGCTGAATTAGAGTGTTACTAAGTTTCCTTTTAAAGCAAAGGAATCTATGATTCAAGTAGTATTTTTATATAAACACTGAGCTCCTTTTTCTCATGGAGAGTAGCGTGATCTGTGTCCCCCTCTTATGTGAGGCAGCTGTTTGCAGACTGATCCAGGTTCAATTTAGGAAGAGCATCAAGTATCTCAATGGGTAAATATGTTTGTTATGATTTTCTTTTTGTTTTGTTTTACTAGTTCCTCTGTAAGGAATGGAGTACATAAATATATTTCACACTTGGCCAGCATATTCATCATTTGTAGACAGAATGTTTAAAATAAAGGCAAGAACTTCATTTGATACCTTTATTTATATGCAAAACAGCGCACCATTCATGAGATATGAAAAACTTGTCAGATAGAAACCAGATTATATCTATTTTCACTACAAAATATTGCATTATATAAAGCAACAGAGACACAAAAAAACCCTGAAAAAGACTAAAATCTTTGGATAGCAGATGTGGTTTTTTTTCTCATCTCTAAAATACACTCCTTGCTTTAAGAGTTTCACAGCTGAGAACATGAAACATTATCAAGTTAAAGACTTTTCTTTTTGGTTGTCACAGAGGAAAGTAGTTCTGATTTTTTTTTTTTAGGAAAATAACTTAATTTCCTAAAAATCATCCCACACACAAACATCACACACACACATACAAAGAAGCTACTCTCCATATAAACGGTTGGTAAAGTACTTTTCAGACATAACTACAGATAAGAATAACAACACTTACTTTTTTAGAAAACTGTAATAGTGGAGTGCTAGTGTTGCTGATCTCACAACAAAAAGGAACTTTCAAGAACAAACATCTTAATATATAAAATATGTTTAGAAACAGGGAAAAGTGGGAAAGTTGTTGTACAAGTGCAATATAATTAGAGCCAAAAAGAAAGACCACAGTATAATCTTAACAAACACGTAAAAAGTTGGACATAATTATTCCACAGGAAAAAGTGTAAACACTCGACTATAAATAACTTGGCACAGCGTATCCAAAGTAAAATTATCACCACTCTGAAAAATAAACGTCTTGAAAAAAATACTCTACTCTTCTAACATAAATAAAAATAGGTCGTCTTTTTCTAACTGCACCTATGGGTCCACATATTTAAGGTCACAAATAGATGTTTTTGGATATATAAAGGGGCACTTCGCCTGAAAAAGCAATCCGATATTAAATATTCCATTTAAATATGGATTTTCCTGTCTACAGTAGTGTTACATCTTGGGGCTCAAGTCTCCCCAAGTTCAAAGCCTCCCACAGTGAGTCTGTTTTCAGCCCGTCTTTTTTAACCTCATCAAATAGTCAAGGTTTGTTTTATTTGGATTATAACATAATCGATCTTCTCACGAAGGAGCGGACAGTGTCCTGCCCCACCCTTCTGTGCCCGAATCTCTGTTCGGGAGATTCCCTCCTTCCCAGGGTTGGGTGATTTGTCAGTCAGAGAAATTCCAGACAGCCTTTGCTCGGAGCTTCTGCCCTCGTTCTTAAGATCTGTGGGAGGCTCTGAACGCACGGCCTCCACGCACCAGGTTAAAGCAGCGAGCCTTCCAGCGAGCTTAAACCCGACGCTCCGCTGGGACCTGCCGGAGCTTCTCCCCGCCCGGGAGGTCCCGCCCGCCCAGGGCTCCGCGGCCAGCCCCACCTCCCGGTGCCCGAAGCCTTTCCTCGCGGCCCGGCTGATCAGAGAGAACAGGTGGCCACCTTCTTCCTCCGGCCAAGTCTCTGGCGCCCGCCGCCCCGCTGCACCGCCACCGCCACCGCCACCGCCACCGCCACCGCCTCCGCCACGCCCGCGACGGCCGCCCCAGGTCGACTGCGCTTCGGGGGCGCGCGGACAGGCGGCCCCCTGCCCTACACGTCCAGGACGTGGTTGAGATAGGAGATGTAGCAGATGGCCAGGCGCAGGATCTCGATCTTGGAGAGCTTCTTGTCCGGGGGCAGCGTAGGCAGCAGCTTGCGCAGCTCGGCGAAGGCCAGGTTGAAGGCCTCCACGCGGATGCGCTCGCGCGTGGCGTGCGCCGAGCGGTACTTGGCCGTGGCGCGCCGGCGGCGGCGCTTCTCCTCGCGGCTCAGCTGCTGCGGGTGCGGGTAGAGCGCGGCGCGGCTGCCGCCCTTGCCGTCGCCCTCGGCCTCCTCCACGGGCTCCAGGTCCGACACGCTGCCCAGCACCTTGGCGTCCGCGCCGCCCAGCGACTCCGGGTCCGAGTGCGCCGAGCTGGGGTGGTCCGAGTCGGCGGCTTGGTCCGGACTCAGCATCATTTTGGAGGCTGGAGGGTGGAGGGGAGTCAGAGAATCAATCAGTGAAGGGACTCGAGGGGGTCTTCTTCGCCGATGGCGGGTGGCAGGCAAGGGCCCACCACGCCGGACTCCCGGCCGCGCGCGTCCCGGCGCCGCCTGCACCCCCTCCCCGCGGCTCGGGGCCCGTGGCGCGGCCCCAGCGGCATCCCGGCCCCGACGCCCTGCACCTGCAGGAGGCCAAGGCCGGCCGGTGGCCCTGGGTCTGGCGGACGGCGTGAGGGCCGCGGCTGGGTTTTTGTGCTTCCTGCGCTCTTCCGCCTCCCTCCCTCACTCCGTCCCTTCCCCAAACAAACGGGCGATTCCCCACGACGAACACGGCTGCGTGTTCTAGCGGCCGGGGAGCGTTTCGCGCCCCGGGCGGCCTCGGGCGAAGCAGCCTCGGAGCCTCGGCGCCTCAGGGGCTGCGAGCGGGCAGGGAGCCCGCGGCCCGCTCCGCAATCATAAAGAAGCGACTACACACCCACCCACACCCACCCACACACACACACACACACGCGGAGGAGCCTTTCAAAGGAAAATTGACTACGGTGCCCTCGCAGACTCCCGGAGCACCATCTGTCACACAGACGGCCGCACGCCTAGGGGACCTGGGGACGCGGCGGCGTGGGCTAAGACAATGCCAGGCAGTCTGGCGACCGCCTCGCGGGAAAAGGCCGGCGGCCGGGTCGCTGCAGGGGAGGGCGGCGGCAGTGGCTCGGCGGCCGGCCGGGATCGGGCAGTCCCGGGAAGGCCAGGCCGAGGCCCGGCGTGCGTGCCCTCCAGAAAAGCCGCCGGCCCGCCTCCTCCCGGGCGCCGGGGGCACGAGCTGCTCGGACACGCGGGCTGCGGGGCCACGGGGCCTGCGGGAGGGGAGAGGCAGCCTCCCGGGCCGCGCGCACGGCCGGCCAGCGCCGGCAGGGAGGCCCCGGCCGCGGACGTGGAGCCCGGGCGGCGCGGGGCGCGCAGTCGCCCGCGTCGGCGAGGGGTCGGAGGGGTTTGCTCGCAGAGAAACAAAAGCCAGGGACTGCGTGATCGGTCCTCAGCGCCGCACTTGCTCTGAGTGGATTGGGCTCCCAAACGGCTTTCAGCTGAGTGAGGGGGGAAAACAGGTCCTCTAAGGCCAAATAACAAGGAACGCCCAAGCCAGCGGCGTGTGACTGCCCGCGGGCTTTTCCCGGGTGGCTCTGTGTGGAGAACAACTTGCGAGGACAGAAATAAACGGGCGAGGGATGGAAAATCACAACGAGACACCACATGGTTGTAGTTCGGACGAAAAGTTCCTGGCTGCCCTGCAAGCGTGTTATGTTCTCAGGATCCGTTTTTAAAATATTCATGAATAGTACCCCGCTCACGCCAATCATTTCTTCAACTATGGACCGAAATGCATCCAGCAATGCGGTAGGAAGACTCCGACTTAGTTTCAAGCCAGAAAGAACGATTGGAAGGGGTTCTTACCTTGCAAACGCCTTTTCGATAATCTTTTCTCCAATCTTTGAGAGTTAAAATTCCAAGGAAGAACGAGGGGGGAATTCCAGGAAAAATATTACAAGCAGCAAATATGTATTACATTCACCAATGCGGAAGCAGCTGTCATCTCGCCGGTACCCACAGCGAGGGACGGTTCTGTGTCGGGATGCGAACGACAGGAATGATTGTTCACTTAGTTCCGAGATGAAAAACGCCTTTTCCGTTTAATCGTTCTCAAACATCTCGAAAGATTCGTTGTTGATGTTTAAAAATGCTGTGCAGAAGAGTCTCGCGCCTTTTTCCTCTTCTAGGTCTCTATAAATAACAAAAGAGATGCAGAGATAAACACGGTCACATCAAAGGCTGATTCCTCCACTTCCTAACAGCGGAGTAATCAATAAGAACGATGGTTAAGATAAGAATCCGCGCCTGTAGGACTCCTCTCCTTCCCCTTAACACGGGGGAGCAGAAACTGGCAAGTGCAGGGCAGAGATGCAATCTTGCTCAGAAGTGATTTTTTTTTTTTTTTTAAGATAAGGCTTTGTTCGGCTGATAACTCCTCAGTTCCCAAGGAACACAATACTGTAAGTCGGAGCTGGGGCAGCCTCTTCCTCCTCCCTCCGCACCTTGTATGTTGTATGAACAAATACCTATTTTCTAGTTTCAAAGTCTGTTAAGGCTCTATTACCACCCCCACTGCCTCCCCCCACCCTTCTTTACCTTGTAGCAAAATCTATATAGTCAGTGGCTTGGAGATGGCTTGGAGAAAGGTTGGTGAAAAGTGAACGGCTCCTGGTGTAACAGTGACAGGGAAGCAGAGAAAGACGGGAAGAGGGTGGGAGAGCCAGAGCAAGGAGGCAGGGATGCACGCGTGGCTTCGTGGCTCTCCTGGCACCAATTGATTCAGCCTGGAGATGGTGGAAGAGATAAAGGCTTAAGAAGGGGGATGGAATTTTTTTCCCCCTAAATTGATATTTAATGGGAAATCCTATTGGACAGAAACCTGGACATGAGTCACTTAATTGGACTTGACATCTGTCACAGTGTGGGAGTTTTCACAGCCCAAATATTTTAGCAGATCAGATTCCCACTGAATCTGAGCCATAAAATATAGCAGTTGAAAGCAATCCACAGTTGAAACCTTAGCTTCTAAATAGAATCTCTTAGCTATAATCAGGCTACTCCTCTTTTCCAGATTATTGATGCAGTATTTAAGTAGAAATAAATAATGCATTTTAACTGGGGAAAAATTCCCCTGGCATATTACAGAATCAGCATCCATTCCTTACTGTTTAGGAAAATATTTGTGTCCAGAACATGGAAACAAGTACTATTTAAGATGCTACAGTGAATATAAACTATTCAGATGGGCAACAGCTAATGTTTATTAGAGATCATTTACATTTTAAAAGGCACTTCGAGAAGCTCTGATTAAGCATATCAGTATTTTTGAGACATTTCCTGCTATGAGACCTACTTATCAATAGATGATAACAATCTTTCCATAGAGTACTTTAAGTCATTGGTGGAACTAGGAACAGAATCCAGGTATTCTGTTTCTGAATATGTTTGTTTTTCTGTTCACCCACTCATTCATTGAAGTTAAAATATGACATGCGACATGTGTGGATTATTTGCTTCATTCCTGCCCATCTTAACATGCAAATGTATTTAGTGCACTGGGCTGGGATGGAAATGTACACAAATCACCAGCATATTCCAGCACATGATGCCTTTGCCTTACACGACCCCACGGCCCTGAATTTATATGCCTTGTAACAGAAGGGACAATCTGGTGCCATTATCTTGCCACTTTATAGAGATACTGAGTCTCCGTCAATTGCATATTATTTGTGATCAGTTTGACTTTTGTAATTGTTTAAGCTTAAATGGAATAAAATAATATTGCAGCCTAACTCCCTGCTTCCCCATTCTCTGGGGGAACCCGGGTGGAGAGAGGGCTCCTCACCTTCCGTCCTTTATCACTTTTGTCCAAAATGGTATAACACCAGGGAGAGTGGTCCTTTGGGTTCCTTAAGACTGACCCAAGTGCTGCTTGCCTTTGCAAGACTTTTTCTTCCTCTGAGAGATTCCTGGGCCCAAGTGGGGAGGGAGTGGGAGAGAGGAGAGAGAATACAGCAGAAAACCAGCACCAACGCTTCTCAACCTTGCCTCTGCCCAGCCCCAACATAACCCTGTATGGTAGATCCCAGGACATGGGCGTGGAGACAAGCCAACCTTGTGCAGGTGGCAATGGAAGCTCATGAGTGGACAAACTCCCCTAGGTCGTGAAGATGAAGAAAGAAGGGGGCTTTCCCAGTCTGGTGTGGAGCAGCCAACACCAAGCGTTTATACACAACTGGAAGTGTGCACACAGGAGGATATCACAGACATGGCCGCCGCCTCTTCTCCTTCTGTCACTCTTATGTACAAGCTGGCTGACTCTCAGACTACTGCACACTCAGATGGACAGATCCAAAACCCTGGGGAGACTGATCACTGTGGCTCTAGACGGGGCAGGAGAGGAGTGGGAAGGGGCAGGTGTCTCTGGCTGCTCTGGTGTTGAGGAGTTGGGATGGGGAAAGCGCCTAACAAAGAAGGTCCATTCGGCTCTAGGGCTCTAGCGTGTGTGCGCAAATTGTCTTTGACCTTCAGTGTTACTCTTTCCAAACCAACAGCCGGCGTGTTCATAAATTAATACTTACGGGGGTGAGGCTATGTCAACCCGTATGCATTCCGGTTCATGGAGAGACCATCAGGCACACAAACATGGTTTCACACTCACACACGTGCATTCTTTCAAGAAAGCGCCCCCTCCCCCACCACCTTGGCCTTCCCCAAGAATCCCTGGTCTCAGAGGGCCCCTCCCTCAGCTGCAGCGCCCCCCTCTTTCAGTGTCAGTGCTCCCAAGCACTCCTTCCCCATCCCCTTGGAGAGTACATGGTGTGTGCTGTGGCTCCACACCTGTCTGTCTTCCAGGGCAGTCTGGTTTAGATCCCCAGCACTGAAGTCTGAGTTTGACACATTGTACACACCCAGTTCATCTGTGGGGAATGACTTTGTATACACAGGCACCCAAGGTGTTTGTAACAGAAAAAAAAAAAAAAAACACTTCCACCCAAAGATACTCACTGTTCCGAGTGTATCTGTTTTCTCTCCAATAAAAGTGAGGAGGGGAGTTTTGTTCTTACTTCACAGCTTTGCAATGAGACTCAACACATGGGAAAGTATCTGATGAAATACTAAGCATCATACATACATTATGGAATAAAGAAGTAATATTAAATAACATTATTAAGTCAATGGGGAGATGATAAGCAGTGATGTGAAAAGTCATACATCCCAGTTCTGTCATGTGCTAGCTATATGAACTTGAGCCAGCTATGACTTACTTTCCAGACCTCAATTTTCTTTCTCTCTCATTTTTTTAAAGATCTATTTATTTATTTATTTACTTTATTTGAGAGGTAGAGTTACAGAGAGAGAGAGGGAGAGACAGAGAGAAAGGTCTTCCATCCACTGGTTCACTTCCCAGATGTCTGCAGTGGCTGGAGCTGCACCAGTCTGAAGCCAGTAGCTTCTTCCAGGTCTCCCACACAGGTGCAGGGGCCCAAGGACTTGGGCCATCTTCTACTGCTTTCCCAGGCTATAGCAGGGAGCTGGATTAGAAGTGGGGCAGCCAGGACTCAAATCGACGCCCTTATGGGATGCCAGCACTGCAAGTGGCAGCTTTACCTGCTTCACCACCGCACCGGCCCCTAGACCTCGGTTTTATAATCTGTAAGATGGGAATAGCCAAGTACAGTATGTGATAGTATGCTGTTTTGTTATGTCATGTGCTTATGTTTTCCAAAGGTGAGCAAGATAATCTATGTAAAGTGCTGAAACTAATGCCTAGAATTCACGCTCAGTGCATGTTAGCCATATTACTATTGTGCCATTATACTATATTATAATAATATTGTTATTATTCAATAAGAATACATACCGAGAGTCAGATAATTTACATAGAACATATCCAGATACACTCTCTGAGGTCATGTATGTGTATGTGTGCCTGTGTATGTCACTATCCTCTAGTGAGTGCACGCCATGTGTCAGGCAACAGGTGTAATAATTTTGCACACGAGTCATTTAATCTTCACCACCAACCTATGAGATAGGTACTGTCATCCCAACTTTGCACAGGAGGAAATGGGACACAGAAAATGTGGTGATCTATTTGGGATCTCCCAGCTAATAGATTGTGGGGCCAGGATAGACTGAGGTGGCCTGCATTCAGAAACTGCCCTCTCAACCACCACGTCTCACTGCTTCTCTGCTGGTTGACTCCTACACAAGTATGGCCACGTAGGATTCGCCAGAGGAAATGGGAACGCCGAGGGAGAAATATGCACACACACGAAGCGCAGATAAATTACCACCTTTTGCAGGGAAGGGTGGTGGGTGCTGCATTGTGCCAGCTAATGTTGGATTACAAAGGCTTTCTAATGATTTTGTTAATTCCATTAGACAACTGTTTCTAATCCATGTTCTTAATTTTTCACCCTATTGGTAAAAATTGTTGAGCACATATTTCTGGTATATAAATATATTTAATATTAACAAACTTTATGTATCTACTTCTATACTAACACATTGTACAATTATATACACAAAAGATATATTGAAAGAATATAAGCCGGCGTGGCTTAACAGGCTAATCCTCCGCCTTGCGGCGTCGGCACACCGGATTCTATCCCGGTTGCCCCTCTTCCAGGCCAGCTCTCTGCTATGGCCCGGGAAGGCAGTGGAGGATGGCCCAAGTCCTTGGGCCCTGCACCCGCATGGGAGACCAGAAGCACCTGGCTCCTGGCTTCGGATCAGCGTGGTGCACTGGCCGCAGCGGCCATTGGAGGGTGAACCAACGGCAAAAAGGAAGACCCTTCTCTTTGTCTCTCTCACTATCCACTCTGCCTGTCAAAAGAAAGAAAGAAAGAAAGAAAGAAAGAAAGAAAGAAAGAAAGAAAGAAAGAATATAAATGTAAAGTCATATTTATACCATACTGAATTTTATTTATTAACAATACAAACCATGTTAATAACACAAGATATTACTGATAGCGTATAACTCTTGATGGCAATAGATTTCATTTTGTTAAGGTCATTGTTTGATCTTTTGTGATAATGTGATTTGATGGTCTGGTTTTAAACTCAATTTATTTAAAATCTCATTTTTATGGTTGATAGAGAAAGATGTACTATGAAGATTTGAATGTTATCATCAGAAAACAATAAATATGAGAGCTGATGGATATGTTAATTAGCTTGGTTCGATCATTCCATAATGTGTGCATATATCAAAACACTGCATTGTATATCAAGAATGTATGGAATTTGCATTTTCAATAATATAGAAAGCAGAAGGGTGGCTTTTGATCTAGCAGTTAAGTGGCCAGTTAGAACACGTGTGTCCCACATGGGAGTGCCCGGGTTGGCTACTGATTCCTGCTTTCTGCTGATGTAAACCCTGGAAAGCAGTGTGATTGCTCCAGTAATCTGGTTCTGGTAGACCTGCACTGAATTTTTGGTTCCTAGCTTCAGTCTAGCTTACTAGGCTCCTGTGGCTATTTGGGGAGAGAACCAGTGGTTAGGAGAGTACCCCCCCTCACTCTATCTCTATCTCTCTCTCCCTCTCTTCTCTCCTTCTCTCCCTCTCTCCCTCTCTTCCCCTTCCCCTCACCTTCTCCCTCTCCCTGTGTCAAAAAAAACAAAAACAAAAAGTGGAAACCACTCAGGTCCATCAACTGACGGACGGATCGACAGAGTGTGATCTAGCCATACGATGGAATGCTACTGAGCAGTGAAGATAACAGAAGGTTTGCACATGGAGCAACATGGATGCACCTCAAGAACGTGTGGAGGGAGAGAAGGCGGGCATGGAAGATGACGCATGACTCCATCTGGGAAGGTCAAGAATAGGCACACACAGGGCGGCAGGGAGTGGGTGGGGTGGTTGGGGGTGGGGTGGGGTGGTTGCGCAGGACGGAGGTGAGGGAGTGACTGCCAATGGCTCAGGGTTTCATTTTGGGGATGAGGAAATGTTCTTCAGTTAGGTTTGGATGATGACTTCATAGCTCTGTAAATATACTCAAAACATGGAGCTGCGCACTTGAACTACGGTGTGTTAATTATATCTCAATAAAGCTGTCAGAAACTTTAGGGGACAGAACATGTTGTGTTTATTTCACAGTCTATTTTTACTAGGCTCATATTACCCTACTTATTCTTTTATCTAATAAGTATTTTTCTTATTTTGTCATTGATCACATCTTGAGTGTAACTAGTAATGCTCTTTATTATTTTTGTTTATTTTCTTTCTCCTTTTTTTTTTTTTTTTTGGCTGAAGGGGAGAGGGGGCCGGGGAGATCTTACTTTCCTTAAAGGAGAAGAGACTACTGTTAGTGTGACCTTAAAAATTGCCATCTGTGTGACCTGGACAGGTGGGAATGAGCACAATTGGAGTACAGAGATGGACAATGACCTTTCAGCCCTTATTGTACTTGTCTGTGGGCTACGCCTTATGCGCACGAGCTGACATCAGCAGACAGATAACCATTCCCAATTTTTCTAAGTCTCTTAGAAAAATTCCAGTTTATTTGTTACAGCAAATAATGTGCTACTGATAAAATTACAAGGATAAAAACTCTTCTGCGGCATAAACATTTCAGCACACAGATCACAATGAAAGGACATAATTTGAGAGATATTTATCTTCACTAACATATATTAGTAGAAAAATGTTTACAATCCCTCGTCCTCATCCAATGCATACATATTTCTGTGGAATATAATGTATTTTTTAGTTAAAGAATAAGATGTGTGCTATAAGAAAAATAATGCAAAGGGCCAAGTAGAAGTCATCACAGTGTTAACTATAATTCTCCTTTTTCTGTCATAGCTACCAAATATGCCAATGTTTTGTTGAAATTTAGCTAGCAAATTTCCTTGTAATTTGAATTAGTTGTGCGTTTCATAAATGGGTTTAAAACCCCTAAATCTATTGATGTGGAAAATGCTAATAGTTTATAAATTTATATTTCTAATTGTTTTTTAATTCTTCAAATGTAAGATATATATATATATATACATATATATATATATATAATTGTTTATCCATACACAAGTTTCTTGTTTAAGAATTTCCATGTGAGGGCTGTGTTGGGGATTCAGCTCCTGTGTCAGACTATGGCCCAAGTATCTAGGTCCCTGCCATCCACGTGTGAGACCTGTACAGAGGGTCAGGCTCCTGGCTTTGGCCTGGTTCAGCCCTGGATTTTGGGTATTTGGGAAGTGAACCAGCAGGCAGAAGTGCTCTCTCCCGCTCTCCCCATCCCGCCGTGTCTATAATTCTGCCTTTCAAATAAATAAATATTGTGAAAAATGAAAATGATCATTTAATTTTAAAATAGTTTGTGTCTTTTTTATTTTAATGTGCTGGTAATCTACTATTGACATTGATGTCAAAGAAAAACAAGCTTGGAACACTTATTTTAAATTTAAACAATTCCGTTTTATGTATTTATTTGTTTGTTTATTTATTTATTTATTTATTTGAAGTGCAGAGTTACAGAGAAGCAGAGGCCGAGAGTCTTCCATCCACTGGTTCACTCCACAAATGACTACAATGGCTGGAGCTGCGCCGATCTGAAGCCAGGAGCCAGGAGCTTCTTCCAGGTCTCCCATGCGGGTGCAGGAGCCCAAGCGCTTGGGCCATCTTCTACTGCTTTCCCAGGCCATAGCAGAGAGCTGGCTGGGAAGTGGAGCAGCTGGTGCCCATATGGAATGCCAGTGTTTCAGGCCAAGGCTTTAACCCACTGTGCCACAGCACCAGCCTGAGTCTTTCGAAATATAATAGAATCTTTGCAATAGATGAAACTAGAAAACACATGAAATTCCTTTGTTCCTCCTGCTTCCCCCCGCCCTCCACACACACAAAAAAGCCACAATAAAACAACAAAAAACGATTGGTTAGCACGTGGTAAAGATTTAAAAGAATTGTTCTGTTGGCATTGTTGAGAGGGCTAAGCCTCCGCCCACAGTGCCGGCATCCCATACAGGCGCCGGTTCAAGTCCCGGCTCCTCCACTTCCGATCCAGCTCTCTGCTGTGGCCTGGGAAGGCAGTAGAAGATGGCTGAAGTCCTTGAGCCCCTGCACTACCATGGGAGACCTGGAAGAAGATCCTGGCTCCTGGCTTTGGATTGGTCCAGTTCTGACTGTTGTGGCCATCTGGGGAGTGAACCAGCGGATAGAAGACCTCTCTGTGTGTGTGTCTCTACCTCTCTCTGTAACTCTCTTTCAAATAAATAAAAATAAATTTAAAAAACCCTCATATTTCTAAAACTAGCTACATGAGTAGATCCTGAACATATCTACCTGCAATTCCTTAAAAAAAAATTCTTGCATAGAGATTATTTAGCCAATAAATTTTGTTTCCTTGTGATGGCACCTGTAACCCTAGACCCTTTGATTTCAAGCTGCCTTTTCCTTAGCAGTCCCCTCTACAATGTTCTGATAAATCAGTTTTTATTAAATATCATTTCAGTTGTGAATATATCTTCTCCCATGAATTTTCTCATTAATGTCCCCTTAAAAGCTATTCTTTGAGTATTTCAATATTGAAACAGAATCTATAAGGTACGATGAGCTGTTCTTCCATACAAATAAACAGCCAAGTTTACATAGCCCAGCACTCCACGGTCGGTCTAATGCTTGTTTCTGCACATCTTCCACAGTGCTCAGCAACATTTCCTGGGTGCCTAGCAATGAAGTCTCCACTATGGAAAAGCAGACAATTCGTCACCTTCTTGGCTTCTGGGTCCCCTTGCAGCTATTTGTCCAAGTGCTTGGTTTTTACTATAAAATAAGAAACCTCAAATGAGGCTTTTAAACATGTATCATTATATTGAATGAAATGCTTAAAAGTCCTAGATTGAGCATAGTGTGATTTTAAACATCATTAGAATCCTAAAGAGGTTTGCGTCCGTAGTTTGGATGCCTAGTTTTTTCAATCAGTTCTTTGAAGTGTAGCTTACTTACACACAGTAGAATTTCTCCTCCACATGTGTTCCAGTTTCTGCGAATTTCACAAATGTGTGTGTTTGTGTAACCGACACAGTCCAAATACAGGATATTTCCCTCACCCTGATAGGTTCCCTGAATTCCTGGGAAGCCAATCTCCCTGTCCACACCCACTCAGGCAGCCAGTGATATCTGATTGCTATGGCTATAATTTTGCCTTTTCCAGAATGTCACAAACATGGAATCACACAATATGGAGACTTTCGAGTCCGGCATCCTTTACTTAGCGTGAAACTTGTGATATTCATCCATGTTGTTGCATGCATCAATAGCTCATTCAGTTTTATTCCTGAGTAATATTACATTGCATAGATGCGGCCTGACTTGTTTATCTATTCACATGTGAATGGACATTTGAGTGCTTTCTAGTTTAGGGACAAGAAGAACACGGGTAATAAATCTGGTATAACCATGTCTATCAGGGCATTTAGAGAGCATGTGTGGTGTAAGGTGAATGTTTGTTTAATTTTGCAAGAAGCTGCCAGACTTACAAAGCACCTGCGCTATCCGGCGTTTCCACCAGCGATGCTGAGGTTAGCCACAGCGTTGCTAGCATTTGTTATTGCTAGCTTTTAAAATATTATCATTTTAAGCCATTCGAATAGGCCTCCGGTGGTATCTCATGAATCCAATCTCACTGTGATTTTATTTTGCTTGATTGATCTCCAAAATTTCATGAGAAAACATGTGTTATGAAAAAAATAATCACAGATTTACATATTTTTGCACCACAACAAATTCACCTTTCAATTCTGTTTTCCATGAATTTTTTGAAGCCCTTTGATATGCACCCATTTCCAGCTTTACTGAGGTATAATTTTTATAGAAAGAGTGGATGTAATGAAGTGTACAATGTAACAAATTTTAAATGTGCATATAAGCCTGAAGCCATCAACATATCAGGATGGTGGATACCCATTCTCCTTGTTATCCATCCACCCCTCCTATAACCTCCTCATCCCTCAGGAGATTAGTTAGCTTTTGGAATTTTATATAAATAGAATTATAGAAAAAGTTTTCTATCTGCCGTCTTTTACTCAGTCATGATTTTTTTTTTTTTTTTGGACAGGCAGAGTGGATAGTGAGAGAGAGAGAGACAGAGAGAAAGGTCTTCCTTTTTGCCATTGGTTCACCCTCCAATGGCTGCTGCGGCCGGCTGGCACATCGTGCTGATCCGAAGCTAGGAGCCAGGTGCTTCTCCTGGTCTCCCATGGGGTGCAGGGCCCAAGCACTTGGGCCATCCTCCACTGCACTCCCTGGCCACAGCAGAGAGCTGGACTGGAAGAGGGGCAACCGGGATAGAATCTGGCGCCCCAACCGGGACTACAACCCGGTGTGCCAGCGCTGCAAGGTGGAGGATTAGCCTGTTAAGCCACGGCGCAGGCCAAACTCAGTCATGATTTTAAGATCCATCCATGATGCTGTGTATTAGTAGTCTGTCCCTTTGTATTGTTGAATAGTGTTCATTTCATCCTTTCTAGAGCCTTTATTCTATTGTGCAGAAGCACGTTTCTGTCTGGTGATACACTTTTTTTTTTTTTCTGCCTGAAGAATACCCTTCATCACCAAGCAAGTCAGCTGCCATTGCATTCTCTCACTATTGTTTTCCTGAAAAGCTCATTACTTTCATTTTTGAAAGATTTGCTCTGGGTATAGAATTCTTTTTTTTTTAAGGTGTGTTGGTTTATTTTTTATTTCATAAATGTGAATTTACAAAGTGCAACTTTTGTATTGTTGTGGCTCCCCCCCCCCAACCTCCCTCCCTCCCGTGGCCCTCCCTTCTCCCTCCCCCTCTCCCATCCCGCCCTTCATCGAGTTTCATTTTCAATTACCTTCATATACTGAAGATCAACTTAGTATATACTAAGCAAGGGTTTCAACAGGCTGCACTCACACAACCGCACAAGGTATAGGGTATTGTTTGACTAGTAGTGTTTTTACGTTTCATAGTAAAACACATTAAGGACAGAGATCCTACGTGGGGAGCATGTACCCAGTGACTCCCGTTGTTGATTTAACAATTGGCACTCTTATTTATGATGTCAGCAGTCACCCAAGACTATGAGCTGTCTAGGCTATGGAGGTCCCTTGAGTTCACCGACTCTGAACTTTAGTCAAGGCCGTGTCACAGTGGAGGTTCCTTCCTCCCTTCAGAGAAAGGCGCCTCTCTCCTTGATGGCCTGTTCCTTCTGCTGGGGTCTTGTTCACCAGGGTCTTTCATTTAGATTGTTTTTTGCCACCGTGTCATGGCTTTCCATGCCTGTGAGACTCTCATGGACCTTTTAGCCAGATCCGAATGTCCCAAGGGTTGATTCTGAGGCAGGAGTGCTGTTTTGGGCATTTGCCATTCTATGAGTCTGCTGTGTGTCCTGCTTGCCCCGCAGGATCATTTTCTCCCTTTTAATTCTGTCCTTCATTATTTGCTTACACTGGTCTTATTTGTGAAATCTCTTCGACACATACCCTATCTTTTTGATAGGTTGTGTATTTATACTTATCACTTTACCAAGTGCGCTGGCATTGATACCTGCCTTCTTGGTAAAATTGATTTGAAATCCCCTGGCACATTTCTAGATCCACCATTGGAGGTAAGTCCGAGTGAGCATGTGCCAACCTATATATCTCCTCCCTCTCTTATTCCCACTCCTATGTTTAACAGAGATCACTTTTCTGTTAATTTTAAATGCCTAAGAATGATTGTGCATTGATTACAGAGTTCAACCAGTGGTCTTATGTAGAACAAACAGAGCAACAACAACCACAACAACAAAAATACTAAAAGGAATAAAATAGTAAGTTGTCCTCAACAGTCTAGACAAGGGCTGATTATGTCATTGTCTCTCATAGTGTCCATTTCACTTCAATGGGTATCATCTTAGATGCTCGTTTAGTTGCCATCGATCAGGGAGAATGTATGATATTTGTCCCTTTTGGATTGGCTTATTTCACTCAGCATGATGTTTTCCAGCTTCCTCCATTTTGTTGTAAATACCCGGATTTCATTGTTTTTTACTGCGGTATAGTGTTCCATAGAGTACATATCCCATAGTTTCTTTATCCAGTCATCCGTTGATGGACATTTAGGTTGATTCCATGTCTTAGCTATTGTGAATTGAGCTGCAACAAATATCGAGGTGCAAATGGCTCTTTTTTTCTCCCCTTTAAATTCCATTTGGGTAAATTCCAAGGAGTGGGATGGCTGGGTCCTGTAGTAGTGCTATATTCAGGTTTCTGAGGACTCTCCAAACTGTCTTCCAGTTTGCATTCCCACCAACAGTGGATTAGTGTCCCTTTTTCCCCACATCCTCGCCAGCATCTGTTGTTGGTTGATTTCTGTATGTAAGCCAATCTAACCAGAGTGAGGTGAAACCTCATTGTGGTTTTGATCTGCATTTCCCTGATGGCTAGGGATCCTGAGCATTTTTTCATGTGTCTGTTGGCCATTTGGATTTCCTCTTTTGAAAAATGTCTGTTAAGGTCCTTGGCCCATTTTTTTATTGAGTTGTTTATTTTGATTCTGTGGTGTTTTTTGATCATTTTGTAGATTCTAGTTGTTAATCCTTTATCTGTTGTGTAATTTGCGAATATCGTCTCCCATTCTGTTGGTTGCCTCTTCACTTTCCTGACTGTTTCCTTTGCTGTAAAGACTGGGTATAGAATTCTAACCTGGCAGTTATTTTTTGCAAGATGTTGCTCCATGAGGCTGGTGTTGTGGCACAGTGGGTTAAGCCGCCACGTGCAACACCAGCATCCCATATGAGCACTTATTTGAGTCCCAGCTGCACAGCTTCCCATCCAGCTCCCTGCTAATGTGGCTGAGCTTGTAGCAGGAGATGGCCCAAGTGCTTTGGCCTCGGCATCCACGTGGGAGATCCGGATGGAGTTTCAGGCTCCTGGTTTTGGCCCGGCCCAGGTCCAGCCACTGTGGCCATTTGAGGAGTGAACCAAATTGTGAAGATCTCTTTCTCTCTCTCTCCCTCTCTCTCCTTCCCCCCACCACACTGCAACTCTGTATTTCAAAATTAATTTATCTTTTTTTTTAAAGATTTATTTATTTTATTTGAAAGTATTTGAAAGTCAGAGTTACACAGAGAGAGGAGAGGCAGAGAGAGAGAGAGAGAGAGAGAGAGAGAGAGAGAGAAGTCTTCCATCTACTGGTTCACTTCCCAGTTGGCCGCAATGGCCAGAGCTGCGCTGATCCGAAGCCAGGAGCCAGAAGCTTCTTCTGGGTCTCCCATGTGGGTGCAGGGGCCCAAGCACTTGGGCCATCTTCCACTGCTTTCCCAGGCCATAGCAGAGAGCTGGATCAAAAGAAAAGCAGCCGGGACTAGAACCGGTACCCATATGGGATGCGGGTGCTTCAGGCCAGGGCGTTAACCCACTGAGCCACAGCGCTGGCCCCATCACAATTAATTTTAAAAAAGAATAAAGATGTTGCTCCATTTCTTTTTGGTTTGTAGAGTTTCTGGTGAGAGGTCTGTTCTAATTCTTGTCTCTGTTTTTCTTTACAAAATGTTCCTTCCTTTTCTTCCCCAGAGTTTCCTCTTAGTTGAGATTTTCAGCAAGATGGCTGAGGGATCTTCCAACCTCTGGTTCACTCCCCAAATGCCCACAACAGCGAAGACTGGGCCAGGCTGAGCCAGGAGTCGAGAGCTTCTTCCAGCTCACCCAGACGAGCAGAGGGGTCCAAGCACCTGGGCCATTTTCCACTGTTTTCTCAGGCGCATTAGCAGGGAGCTGGATTAGAAGAGGAGAAGCCAGGACTCAAACCAGTGCCCAAATGGGATTCTGGTGTCCCAGGAGGCAGCTTTACCCATTATGTCACAATGCCGGCCCCATAGAAGAATCTTTCCAGTGTATTTTTAATGAAAATGAAAAATGAGTAGGACAATCTTTTATATCCAGAGAAATTTGCTGGTGAACTCATGAAAAATCACTTTGAAGAGGTGTGAGATAAGAAGTGGAATTCAACATTTTTTCACAGAAAGAGAAGTTCTAGAAAGCTTCTGACCTAAATAGTTTGTAACCAAATGTGTCTCTTGAATTTTCAAAAAAAAAAATAAATAAACTCAGCTCCTTAAAAGTAACAAAGAGTGATAAAGTGACAATGTTTCAAAAGAAACTGGTGTTTTTTGAGAAATCATTTTGAAATATAGGAGTAAGGTTTTTGTCCCCTTCCCCCAAAAAGTGTATCACCCGTTAAAAAATTAAAACCCTTATTTTTGTATCACTTACAAAGAATCTGGAATCAATTTTTTATTCAAAATGTTTTTAAAACAAGTATTCAATGAATGTTAATTCTAGATTTTTTATTTACATTCATTTTTAAATTTTTAAATATTTATTTATTTATTTGAAAGAGCTATATAGAGAGGGAGAGACTGAGAGAGAGAGAGGAGAGAGATCTTCCATCCACTGGTTCACTCCCCAAATAACCACAACAACCAGAGCTGTGCCAGGCCAAAGCCAGGAGCCAGGAGCCTTATCCAGGTCTCCCACATGAGTGCAGGGGCCTAAGCACTTACCCATCTTCCACTGCTTTCCCAGGCTGTCAACAAGGAGCTGGATTGGAAGCAGAGCAGCTGGTGCCCATATGGGATGCTCTGCAGATGGCGGCTTAACCTGCTTTGCCACAGCACCAGCCCCCACTAGATTTTTAAATGCTAAAATCCAACATCTTCTGAGCAGTTTGCAAGGACACATAGATTGGAGCAGGGAGAAATGGAACTTCACTAGCCAAAGTTCAGTGAAAACCAGCACATGCAGGTAATGGCAAACTTGGGTCATTTGGATCTTCACCTGTTGTGAGAACCTTTCTCTCCTATGGCCATCTTTAAAATCCAGCATCAGCATAGACTAAGCTGGAAATCAGAACTTGAAGATCTGAAGCCAGAGTGCTGTTTAGGCAGAATCCGCCTTTAAGGCATTCGGATCTGGCTGAAGAGCCCATGAGAGTATTTTAGGCATGGAAAGCCAAGACACTGGCAAAAAAAAAAAAAAAAAAAAAAAAAAAAAAAAAAAAAAAAAAAAAAACCTAAATGAAAGATCTCTGTGAGTGAGATCCCAGTGGAAAGAACAGGCCATCAAAGAAGGAGGTACCTTTCTCTAAAGGGAGGAGAGAACTTCCACTTTGACTATGACCTTGTCTAAATAAGATCAGAGTCGGCGAACTCAAAAGGCTTCCATTGCCTTGGCAACTCATGACAAGAGCCTAGGGAGATTACTGACACTATGAACAAAAGTGTCAATTTGTTAAGTCAACAACAGGAGTCACTGTGCACTTACTCCTCACGTAGGATCTCTGTCCTTAATGTGTTGTTCAATATGAATTAATGCTATAACTAGTACTCAAACAGTATTTTACACTTTATGTTTCTGTGTGGGTGCAAACTGTTGAAATCTTCACTTAATATATACTAAATTGATCTTCTGTATATAAAGAGAATTGAAAATGAATCTTGATGCTAATGGAATGGGAGAGGGAGTGGGAGATGGGAGGGTTGTGGGTGGGAGGAAAGTTATGGGGGGGAAACAGCCATTGTAATCCATAAGCTGTGCTTTGGAAATTTATATTTATTAAATAATAGCTTAAAAAAAAGAACTTGAAGTTGTTGAATCACAAATTGTTATGCCAAGATTTTCTAAAAATTAATTAAAATCTTTTGTCACATTACTTTCCCTATGTATTATTTATAAATATTAATTTTAATGAGATTAAAAAGGGTTTTCTATTATTAGTAAACAAAATGAATATTATGTTAAAATAAATTTACTTACCATGTAGGTATTCTCTTTCTGGGAATATAGGTGCCTTATAAAGCACATAAATGTATGAGTTCACAGGTATGTATGTGTGAATTACAAATAAACAGCCCAGAGGCTACATTCAAGCCATTTCTGATTCATTGTGATGTGTGATTGAGATTTTGGAAACCACATTTTTTAAGATGTATTTTATTTCATTTGTTTGAAAGGGATAGTGACAGAGGGGTTGCAACAGGCAGAGAGAAAGATCTTTCATCCACTGGTTCACTCTCAAAATGGCCGTGACAGCCAGATGTGGGCCAGGCTGAAGCCAGGAGCCACTTGGCCTTCTACTGCTTTCCCAGGCACATCATCAGGAGGCTGGAGTGCAAGTGGTGCAGCCAGGACTCCAACCAGCTCTCCAATATGGGATGCCAGCACCACGAGTGTGGCTTGACCACTGTGCCACACGCCAGCCCTCCTGGTAACACTTTTTAAAGAATTTTTTTGGTAAATGATCTTTTTACCATAAATATCTGACTAGTCAACTTTTAAAAATTATTTCCTCACCACCCCCAACTTTCAGAATAATGAATTGGTGTTCTAGCTACTCTTGAAAGTAATCAAAAAAGATTTCGCCTGCTTTCTCTGTGTGGACACACACACACACACACGTGCATACACACACGCCTACACACAAACGTGCACAAGCAAGGATATCCCTGGATATAATTTTTTCAGCCATTTGAGATTGAGTAGATTGTACTCCTTAATCCCTAAAGCTTCAGTGTACACTCTCTAACAACAAGGACAGAGTCACAGGACAGTTGAACTTGATAGGCAAACTTACAGAGGTGGATTGAATCTGATCAGATAAGACATGTGAAACCAATGAAGTCAGAGGTGAGAATAAAATAAGTGTCTACCTGAGTTGTCTTACCTGTAATGTAAAGACACTTTACATTACATTTGCTTTGAAAAGCAAACATGTTACAGAAGCTACATATTGCTATAACTGTGTTCTATCACTCCTATTATTCGTGTATAGGTGGTTTTTCCTAAGTATGATTTTCAAAAATTATTGATTGGGATGGGTGTTCGGCTCAGCAGTTAAGATGCCTTCAGGGAGTGCCTGGTTGGAGTCCCGGCTCTTCTTCCAATTCCAGCTCCCTGCTGATGCAGAGCCCAAGTACTTGGATCCCTGCCACCCACATGGGAGACGTCGGATTGAGTTCTGAGTTCCCAGTTTTGACTTGGTTCAAGCCCAGTTATTGCAAGCATTTGGGAGTGAACCAGTGCATGAAAGATCTCTCCCTGTCAATCTGTCTCTCTGCTTTTCAGTAAATACATACATACATACATACATACATAAATACTTACTATTTGAGGGGCAGAGGGAAAGGTGGGAGTGAAGGAAAAGCACCCATCTATTGGTTTACTCCCTAGGGGTCCAGGAATGGGCTGGGGCTGAAGCCAAGGCTTGGGAACTTAATCCAGGTCTCCCATGTAAGTGACAGGGGTCAAATCTCTTGAGTCTCACTGCTGCCTCCCAGGGTCTGCATCAGAGAGAGAGAGCTGGGTGTTAGACGTAGGCACTCTGATGTGAGATAAGGCACTTTAATGGCCAGGCCAAATAACTGCCCCAAATATTGTTTTAATCCATGTTTTAAAGTACTGGCTACTTTAAAAAATATGCATACAGGGGCCGGCACTGTGGCGTAGTGGGCTAAACCTCGGCCTGCAGCACCTGAATCCCATAAGGGCACCAGTTCTAGTTCAGGCTGTGCCTCTTCTGATCCAGCTCTGGGCTGTGGCCTGGCAAAGCAGTAGAGGATGGCACAAGTGCTTGGGCCCCTGCCCCCATGTGGGAGACCCAGAAGAAACTCCAGGCCATCTTCTGCTGCTTTCCCAGACACATCAGCAGGAAGCTGGATCAGAAATGGGGTAGCTGGGACTCTAACTGGCACCCACATGGGATGCTTGTGTCACTTTACCTGCTATGCCACAATGACAGGCCTGCAAACATTCTTTGGAATCCGTGCATATACTATTCACAAATGAGAAAGATTAAGCAATTATATTAAGAAGTAAAGTTTTTTTTCTTAAAGATTAATATTTATTTGAAAAGCAGAGTTACAGAGAGGCAGAGGCAGAGGCAGAGAGAGAGAGAGAGAGAGAGGTCCTTCAACTGATGGTTCACTCCCCAGATAACTGCAATGGCTGGAGCTGCGCCGATCTGAAGCCAGGGGCCAGGAGCTTCTTCTGGGTCTCCCACACAGATTCAGGGGCCCAAGGACTTGGGCCATCATCTACTGCTTTCCCAGGCCATAGTAGAGAGCTGGATCAGAAGTGGAGCAGCTGGGACTTGAACCTGCACCTATATGGGACTGCAGATGGTGGCTTTACTCGCTAAGCCACAGAGCCAGCCCCAGAAGTAACACATGTGTAATATAATCTACAATTACGACAAGGAGCCCAGCAGCCCAGGAGCATGCAAGGCAAGAAGTGGGCAGATGGGGACGAGGTGCTGCCATCCTGAGTCTCTGTGGCTAGAGCTCTCTTTGCTGCTTCACCACGGACTGTGCACGATCCCCACCTGGAGTAGGTTATTGCTGATAACTAATACCTCACAGATTATCAGTGGTTAGAGGAGAGGAGGAAAACAGCCACGTCAACTTAATGGCACTGTTACCAAGAGTTCCCAGGAGAGCGGGAAGGCTGGAGCAAACAGGAGCCGACATGGGGGAACTGCAGGTAGCTGCTGTCAACCCGGCTCTCCGGTGGCAGAAGCACCAACGGCAGCGCTCTGGAGACAGTGTGCTTGGTTTGTCTCTCTCCCTCTGCCTCTGCTTCCCTGGGCTTCTGAATGCCACCGGTCTCCCTGGAAAAGGTGAAGGGGTTCAGGAAGCCTTCCTGCTGTCCTTAGCACAGTGGACAAGGGGTCCTAGACTGCAATTTAAAAACCCCGAACATCATACGAATGCAGGGGTATTTCTAAGGAGACAGAGGGGTCTCTCCCTCCTTCCTACCTTGAAGGTTTCTCCGGCAACCTTGAACCCCTTCCTGCTCCAGGTGCACCCAGCCCTTGTGAGGAAGAGATGGCATCTGCCCTGGAGAATAATCAAGAGAATATCCTGGCACCAGCAGGTTTGCAAAACCCTGCTCCTGGCCTCAGATGAAGAAAAGTCTAGAAGGCAGTTCACTCCTTCCTGACACTGATGGAGAAGCCCTCCCAGATCTGACAAAGCAAAGCAGGCTTCTCCTGTCTTCGTCCAGCTTTGTGACTTGGAAGAGACAGGAGGAGAGGAGAAATGAACAGCTGGCTACACTGATGGATCCAAAACGGGATTTGGTTTTCTAAACCAGAGTTGTTAATACCAGAATGCTAAGCTCCTGGCAAGAAAACGGCATCTCTAAAAACTAGGATGCACACGTTTGGCAAGGAGCGCTCCCACCTGATAAAGAGGACATAAATAAAAGGGGCAGGGAAGCGTGTGGAGATAAAACTGCTGCCCCACGCATCTGCTCGCCACCCCTGCACCTGCTCCAAGCCTGGGAAGCTGACCACACAGGCTGCAGCCCTGGACCCCATACTTTCTCTTTGCCTTGTTAGCGTCACTTGGTGGGCACTCCCGCTGGGTTCAGATAGCCACACCTTCCTGTTGCCCCTGCAGACCTGGGAGTGGTAACAACTCCCTGTGACTGCCACCCCCAGGTCGCTGCATTCTCCAGCCTCAGTTTCCCCAGGTTAACAACTGCCCTTTCAGGTGTGCCAGCCCTTTCTTCTGTGACTCTGCCAGGGGGTTACACATGTGGAGGGCGCTGCATGCTAGGCAGGAGGAGGGAGCATACAGGAGCAAGTGCCCAGTATTGTCTGCAGAAGCGCGGAAAGGAAGAGAGATGGGAGCAGCGCTCTCCGGGGCTCCTGAAGGCTGCGTGGTGAAGGTGTGTGGAGGACCAAGCGCGGCAGACCTCTGCATTCAGAGTGTCCAATGCAGCCTGCACTGCAGGGCAGCAGCTCAGAAGGCACCGCCTTCTCAGGGACCTTGTGACAGTATCTAGCGACATTTGATTGTCGGGACACGTGGGAATCCAGAGTGCTTTGGGCATCTAGTGGGTAGAAGCTGGGATGCTTATACACATCCTGAAATGCACAAGACCAGAGCAAGAAAGCACCCAGCCTCAGATGTCAACGGTGCTGATGCTATGAAGCCCCGCTGGCCAGGTAGAAGCTGGGGACTGGGTTTTCACTGTAATGGTTAAGAGTGTAGTCTCAGGAATGAGCTCAACTGGAGTTGAGTCCCATCTGGGGACCCTGGACAGGTAATGCAACCTCTCTGAGCTCTAGTCTCTTACCTTGAGAACAGGGGTAATACTAAGACCCACCTCACAGAGCTGGCCTGGGGACTGGCATGGGCAATGCACTATAAAGGTCTCCAACACAGCACTTGGCACAGAGTCACGTTCTCAACAAACGTTTTTTCCTGGTATGGCAACCATCGTCTTCCTACTACAGATTATAACCCCAATAAACTAATTTAGTAGGCAAGAGGGAGTTTCAGTGGAGCTAACAGGTTTTGTGAGAGGGAAGTAGTTGGCTATGTTTGCGGAAATTCACTAACCTCTCTTTGCATATTGTAGTCTATTAAAAAGTTTACTGGGGCCAGCACTGTAGCATATTGGACAACCTGCAGTGCTGGCATCCAAAATGGGCACTGGTTCAGTCCTGGCTTCTCCACTTCCAATCCAGCTCTCTGCTATGGCCTTGGAAAGCAGTAGAAGATGGTTCATGTCCTTGGTCCCCTGCATCTGTGTGGGAAACCCAGAAGAAGCTCCTGGCTCCTGGCTTCAGATCGTCACAGCTCCGGCCATTGCAGTCAATTGGGGAGTGAACCAGTGGATGGAAGACCTCTCTCTCTCTCTCTCTCTCTCTCTCTCTCTCTCTCCTCTAACTCTGAATTTCAAATAAATAAATAAATATTAAAGAAAAATAAATAAAAACCTTAAAAAAGGAAAAGAAAAGCTTACCTAAAATAATTAATGGAAGTCTTGTTCTGCCTCCTTGCCAAAAACCTATGACAGTAAATTCTCCATTTCCCTCGACAGTAATTCACTCTCAGAAGGTGTAAGGCACAGTGACATAAAGGGTCATTTTCTGCTCTCTACTGACCAACGCTGAAGATCTGGAAAGAAAGCAGTGGGGTTGAGATCAACCCTATGTACAAGTGATCATGCCACAGTGTGGGACGAAAATGTTTGCCCCAGTCATGACATCTAACCCAGAGGTTAAGAAAACATCATACAAAAAGTTTGGAGAAAAAAAAAATCGCAGTGATTCTACAGCCTGAATTCAAAGAGAAAGTAGGTTGAGAGGAATGATTGGCACTCAGCATAATCCTAACTTATAAACGATCACCATGAGGGAGAAAAGCAGGTGACCCTAGGAGACAGGCCAGCTTGGCTGCAGAGGAGGCTCCCTGACGATTCAGAACCCCAGCTGGGGCCCACACAGAGAACCACAAGTGGGTGCCCTGCGCCAGCCGGCTACAGGGCAAGACCCAGGCAGGCTGGTGAAGCACACTGACGACAACCCAGAAGGCAGTGTAGGTGTGGAGCGGAGAGGAGTGCGGGAAGCGTGTGGCCATCACCCAGTCCAGCGCTGACAGCAGCCCAGGGAAGGCAGACTATTCGTCTGTAGTCTTCTCTATCACGGAGGTAGGTAGCACCATCTTGGCTGGGAGAGGGCTTGGACACTGTTTACCAGTTGAACAAAGAGTAGGAGACCCCTTACTCACTTTGAAAGGACTCCGATCTGCCGGCTGGATGACAGATGTGCACATGTGGCGGGGAAACCCTTACGTAAAGCTTGAAACAAATGGGCAGGAGGACCTCTACCGAGATCCTGCAGAAGGACCAGTGTCCTCATCTTTCTGCCACCCGTTGAGCTTGATGATGATTCCCAGGAAAGCTCCAGGCTGACTGAATTAACAGACAGTTTGTGAGTAGGTGGTGGAATAAAGAAGGAAAATCCCTGGGCTCAGCATGATGTTCTAAAGAAGTGTGTTACAGGAATAATCGCCAATATTTACTGAACGCCCACGTGTGCAAAGAATGCTCCAAGCTCTCCAGTCATTCAGGACTCAAAGAATTCTGTGAGTCAGGTACTATCATTATCTCCATTGGCTGGATGAGGAACCAAAGATGCAAAGGGTCACTTAATTTGCCAGAGGCCACACAGCTATTGCGTGCACAGCTAGGCTCAACAAAGCAGACTGCTACATGGTGCTCGCTCTTCCTTTTGCCCTGTGAGGTTACCGCAAAGCAATTGCCCATGAGTATGAGGGAGTACTGGGACACGGTACCATGGCAAGGCAGAGTCACACTCAGCAAGCAGGGGCAGCCAGGGAAGCTTGACTGATGCCTCCCATCTGGGTGATCCCTGGGACAACATATCAGACTGCTCTCTGATGCACTGCTGGCGGTTGATTGCTTTGACCTATTATGATGGCAGTTTCATGTGTTCGAGCTTCATCATTCCTCCTCTCTCGCCCAGTACTTTTTCAACAGTCTATCTCACAGGGCAGGCATTGGGCACGGTGGTTAAGACACTACTTGAGATGGCACATCCACATCGGAGAGCCTGGATTTGTGTCCTGGTTCCATCTCTGATTGTAGTTTCCTGCTAATGCACACCTTGGGCGGCATCGGATGATGATTCAAGTCCTTGGTTTGTCACCCACGTGGGAGAGCGAGATTGAGTTCTTGGCTTCTGGCTTCAGCCTGGCCCCACCCTGGGTGTTTTGGGAATTTGAGGAGTGAACCAGCAGGTGGAGGATAGTACACTCTCTCTCTCTCTCTGTCTCTCTCTCTCTCTCTCTGTCCCTCTCTCTCCTCCTGTCTCTCCATCTTGCTTTTCTTTCTTTCCCCCCTTTCAAATAAGAATTAGATAAATCTTAAAAAGCCTCCCTGGACGAATGTAAATGCTTGTTGAATCATTTTCAGCTGGTGCATAGCTGGAGTTGGGATCTGATGAGAAGGTGATTCAGAAAGATCTTTGCAGGCTGTAGAGTGGTGGACTGAAACCACCACAAGATGGATTTTAACAGAAATAGAGATGGGAATGGTGGATTTAGCTCAAACATTCAGTTCACACAAGAGTAAGAGTTCCTGGGAAGGCATAGGATGTCAGGTCCCCACCAGCCCACTTGAGTCCACAGGAGACAAGGTGCCTGGGAAAGGCAGGGAGTATGGCTCTGGGTTGAATCAGCTCACCCTGGGGAATCCAAAGAATGAGCTCTGATTCTGATCCCCAGCAGGGTGGGGACTCTGAGAGCAGCCTTCAGGTGCTTACAGGACCACTGGTCAGAAATTCAAGGAGCGCTTACTGAGCTCCTGCATTACACACTGTGAGAGGTGTGTGGAGGGGAAGGAATGCTCCCTGGCCTCAAAAAGTGAATTAATAGATGAGAGTTGTCCGACACAGAGACAATCAATATAGGGGGCATGTCAACAGTGGCTATAATAGACAAACCATATTCATGGCACTTGCTTGCGCTCTCTCTCTCTCCTCTCTTTCAAACATCTAAAAGATCTAGAGAAAAAGAAATGAGTAGTTTATTTGTAAGAGATGTTAAAAGACATAATGGGTAACAAAATTCACTTTTTTTTATAAAGAAAATAATCCAAAACAGGAGCTGTCTGACAATGGAACTGGAGGGTAGGTGAGAGGGCAAATGTAGCAGGTGTTCAGCGACCAAGAGGCCTATTTGTCAGGATACTCCTGCTCTGGGTGCAAGGGTTGACCAACTTTCCAAGACCCCTTCCAGTTATATGAGTCTCTGACTCTCCGGAAATAAACTGTCAACTGAGAACAGAATGCCAATGAGAGTATAGTCCAGTCTCCCCATGTGTTAACAGTGGTATACTAACTAGCCAGCAAAGTTGGTGCTCAAGTGGTATTTGGTGACAAAAGTCAATTTTTATTATGTTAAAGAGTTATGAAACTGAACCCAGGTCCCAGAAACTGATTTTATAAAGCAGTGATACCAGATTTTGAGAGCTGAAGCACCTAGTTTGTCTGCTACACACCCATTTCTCAGATGAGGAAAGTGCACTGGAGGGGGCTTGCTGCCTTGGGACAATTACACAGAGATTTCATGCCAGATCGGCAGCTCTCGCCAGTCCAGGCCATTTTCACTGAACACTCTGCGCTCTTACTCAGCTTCACAAAACAAAAACAGAAAACTAAAATAAACCTCCTTTCACTGAATTTAGTACAAGACTCAAAAGATGGTGATTTCCTTTGGTATAAGAATTTGTGGGTTTCATCATCTCTCCTTTTGAGTCTCTGCACACAGACAAGCATATACACTTGCATTTGTACACATACAGATGCACACGTGTGTACATGCAGACATGCACATACATGTACATGCATACACAAAACACACCCCCCAAAACAATCCTTAAGCAAAGGAGGGAGTCATCCCTTAAGTGTTATCTGAGGGTTGAGGGGATGTGGGAAAGTTACCTCAATCTTATAAAGCCATTTCCTTCACTTGTGGTAGGGCCCAGTGCCATCATTCAAGAATCAGCCTTTGGGTGCCCCTTCCAGGCTCCCCAGAGAGGCACAGCAGGTGTTCCATATTAATATCTTCACAGCTTTGAGTGAGTGAGGGGCCACCAGTCTTCCTTATGACAGCCAAGGGTAGCATGAGAGCCCTCCAGGAGTGTGCATTGGGTGCTACACTTCAGGAGGCAAAAAGCTGAGCTGTCAGGTCAACGGTTCTCATTTCAGCAAGCTCACAACTTTCCCTGCAGGTATTGCCTACTTATCTTCGTTCATGCTCTCATGACAATTTTCAATAAAATATTAAACAATCATTTGGATTTGAGCTATATTCCATGTATTAGTGTTTTCCCTCAGGGGGAAAAATAGTTTGCCTAGTACACGGGTACTTCAACAAGTTCATGGAAAATGAAATCAAGAGAAATTTATTTGGGTGCCATCCAGGCATCCTGCTATTCCCTGGCAATCCTCAAGGTGAGAGTGCACGGGCTGCCTAGAGAAGGCTGGAACGCTCGTGAGAAGCCAGGAGGAAGCGTTTTTCACCATGAGGACCCCACTTGATTCCTTACAACCGGCTTCTAACACTTCTCCTTCAATGAGTCACAATGAAAATTGCTGGTAACCTCCTTTTGCAGGCTCTTGCCCACTTCTCGGATCACATCCATAACCATGTTCAGGCGCTGGGGCCTGATGAGTACCTATTGACTCCTAAGAGTGTTGCCTGGGCGCCCAAGTGCTTCCATCGAGTCATGAAATAGTTGCATGGCTCACAGCTGAACAGCCAAGGTTTTCCTGCTGGTCTCTTGCATGCGGGCTCAAGCTGCTGGTACTCAACAAGCTGGGAACACTCTCCTCCTGGCCACCCTCGCTCTCTGGGTGGATGGGATTGTGGGTAGTTTTCTTACCCTTTCCAAACTCTTCTTTAATGTTGACACAATTAAGCATTAAAAAAAAAAAAAGGGGGTTACAAAATGGTCTTGTCCGGGATGAAAAAATAAGTATCTGGCAATGTCCCAGCCATGTGGGTATGGGGACAACCAGCGAATGAATCAAGAAATGCCAATTTGACAAGCAGTTTCAAAGGCTAAAGGGATCCTGGGTAGCTAACTTCTGTGAAGAATCAAGCATATCAAAGTTGTTTGCAGATAAAACTTATACATAATTAATTTAGTGCTGCATCTTTTTCATTCAGGTGTTCTAGTGCCTTAGCAGATAAAGACTCAAAAAAAAAAAAGAAAAGAAAAGAAAAGAAAAAAAAATGGCCCATGGAGCATTCAAAGCCATCGTTATTACACATGAAAAGATAAGAAGAGGCCACCTGACCTGGTTCATGTTCAGCTCCTGCAGGACTATGAATGTCCAGGGTTAATCTGATAATTCTTCCTAGCTGTCTTGTATATATTTTTTAAACATTGATTTATTTGAAAGGTAGAATTACAGGGAGAGAAAGAGAGAGAGAGAAAGAGAGAGAGTCTTCCATCTGCTGGTTCACTCCCCAGATGGCCGCAATGGCCAGAGCTATGCCGATCAGAAGCCAGGAGCCAGGAGTTTCTTCCGGGTCTCCCACACAGGTGCAGCGGCCCAAGCACTTGAGCCATCTTCTACTGCTTTCCCAGGCCACAGCAGAGAGCTGGATCGAAGTGGAGCAGCCAGGACTTGGACCAGCACCTATATAGGATGCCGGCACTGCAGACCGAGGCTTTTACCCGCTGTGCCACAGCACCAGCCACATGTGTTGTATATTTTTCCATGATATATTCATGTTTGCATCTGAAGGGATTTGTGAATTTCGGGTCCCTGGAAACTTGGAGTGGAGCTTGGTAAAGGAACAACTTGCACTTCCTCAACTGGCTGCAGCCCAGCCTCCAGTTCACAAAGCTCAGGATGTCACCATGGACGTGTAGTGTGGGGACTTCAGTGCACTGGGGCTAGACAGCTGTAGTGTGTGGTGGACAGAAAAACAGCTTCCCAAAGATACCCAAGTCAAACTCCTGGAGCCTGCGAAGGCTTCCTTCTGTAGCAAAAGACGTAACTCAGTTAAAATCGCGAAAGGAGGCATTTATCCAGAAGGGTACCAAATGCAATCACCTCTCCTTATAAGCGAGAGGTAGAGAGAGACATACATAGAGGGTGATGCGAAGACAGCGCTGAGAGAGAGGAGCGCCACAACCCAAGGAATGAGCAGCTGGCCTGCGGAAGCTGGCAGAGGCAAAGGGTTCATCCTCTCCAACAGACTCTGGGAGGAGCCTGGTGCTGCTGCTGGTATACCTTTTTTTTTTTTTTTTTGACAGGCAGAGTGGATAGTGAGAGAGAGAGAGACAGAGAGAAAGGTCTTCCTTTTTGCCATTGGTTCACCCTCCAATGGCCGCTGTGGCCGGCATATCGTGCTGATCTGAAGCCAGGAGCCAGGCGCTTCTCCCGGTCTCCCATGCAGGTGCAGGGCCCAAGCACTTGGGCCATCCTCCATTGCCTTCCCGGGCCATAGCAGAGAGCTGGCCTGGAAGAGGGGCAACCAGGATAGAATCCGGCACCCCAATCGGGACTAGAACCCAGTGTGCCAGCTCCGCAAGACGGAGGATTAGCCTGTTAAGCCATGGTGCTGGCCTACTGCTGGTATACCTTTATTTTGTACTGGCTTCCAGAATCACAAGATGAAATGCCTATTTTTTAAGCCACTCAGTTTGTAAGTGTTTGCTCTGTTGGCCACAGGACACTAACAAGAGTCTGTTGGGCCTGGCTCCAGCTGCTAACTGTATACAGTCTTAGGCACTATTTGCCCTCAACCTCCATTTCTTCAAAATGAAATAAGAGCAAATGTGTTAGGGGGTTAGGACACGGGGTTTGGCGCACACTAATGGTCTATGACATGGTGGCTTTTGCGTGGCTAAAGCTTCTATCATCATATCCACAAACAGTGCAGGTCTCAGTTTGTAGAGAGCTTCTAACATGTGTGAGAAAAGGGCATGTGTTGGTGGGTGGGGGAGGGAAGGGCTGATGGGTACATGGGGTGGGGGGAGTTACAGTGCAGGAGAAGAGTGGGCATTTTGGGAGGTCTGCATCCCTTATGGGAGTGTCCGGGTTGGAGTCCTGATTCTGCTCCTGATTCCAGCTTCCTGCTAATGTGGACCCTGGGAGGCAGCAGGTGATGGCTCAAGTCCTTGAGATCCTGCTACCCACATGGAAGACCCTGATGGAGTTCCTGGGAGTTCCTGGCTCTGGGCTTTGGCCCCAGGTTAGGCTCTGCTGTTGAAGTCATCTGGGCAGTGAAGCAGCAGATGGGAGCTCTCTTTTTCTATCTCTGTCTCTCTACACTCCAAATGAATTCAAATGAATAAATTAATTTTTTTTTTGACAGGCAGAGTGGACAGTGAGAGAGAGAGACAGAGAGAAAGGTCTTCCTTTTGCCGTTGGTTCACCCTCCAATGGCCGCCGCGGTAGCGCGCTACGGCCGGCACACCGCGCTGATCCGATGGCAGGAGCCAGGTGCTTCTCCTGGTCTCCCATGGGGTGCAGGGCCCAAGGACTTGGGCCATCCTCCACTGCACTCCCTGGCCACAGCAGAGAGCTGGCCTGGAAGAGGGGCAACCGGGACAGGATCGGTGCCCCGACCGGGACTAGAACCCGGTGTGCCGGCGCCGCAAGGCGGAGGATTAGCCTAGTGAGCCGAGGCGCAGGCCGAATAAATTAATTTTTTAAAAAAGGAATTGCATGCGAGGTTAGTAGAGAGATCGCAGGATTGTTACATGATCATAGAGCAGACAGATATAAAACCTTAGAATGCAATGAGAAAATTCTCAGTTTCTTCCAGAAGGCCTTAGCTTTTTACCTCCACATCCATATTTTGGCGCTCCTAACTGAAACCTGAGTAGGTTCTTCATCTGTAGCTTGTCGGCACAGGGAAAATTACAGAACCGGTGGCAGCAACATGGAGATTAGGGGCTGCGTGTAATAAATGGCTATTTGTGTGTTCTAAGCCGGCTTTGGGGTATTCGCAGGGAATAATTTCATAGCAGAGTTAGCATCATCACATAAAATATGACAACAGGTTGTACGCTGCCCATCTGAAATGAGATTGCAGCCGTGTGTAACGAGCGAGTGAGGCCCAGAAGGCAGAGTGGAGGGAGTCTCACCAGTAGCTGTCACGTGCAGTCAGGGGCCCTGTGAGTGGAGAGACAATGAAGAGGCTGAGGGGACAGGGCACATGGCCGGTTCTCCCCCGGAAGCCCTGGTGTAAGCCACAGCCGAGCCTCGGCCATTGGCTCCCACCATCATCCCAGAGCTGATTTACCTTCTGGTCTATTGATCTTCAATGGGCAAGGACTCTGAACTCCTCCCTCTCCGCATGCCCTTGGCCTGGCGGTTAATGATTTATGAAAGGACTTTAAATGCCCCAGAGGTGGTCCACACTGGAAGGAACTCCCAGAGTAAATATTTTAAGTGGCCCCTTTTGAAATGAAAATAATCGCACCGGTGTTCATCCCTTTGGTCTTGTGGGACTCTGCTTCCCCTAACTGTGGGAGGGAGAGGGCTGTTTGGGCGGTGTGGGAAGCACACACCTGTGCTTCACAGCTGCTTTCTCATGGTGAGAGGGTGGGTCTTCTTCTCAGTGAGAGCTAAGCTTACTCTGTTCAGAGCCAAGACACACCTGGACTTCCATATAGTAAACTTTTCTTCCAGAAGGTCTGATCTGGAGTCTGGGCACTCTAGGAATATAGAAATGTATACTACAGAATTCTCAAAAAAAGATTTATTTAGTTAGTTGAAAGGCAGAGTAATGGTTGAAAGGCAGAGAGAGAGAGAGAGAGAGGGAGAGCAAAAGAAAGAGAGCGAGACCTTCCATCTGCTGGTTCACTCCCCGGATGCCCACAAAGGCCATGGCCAAACCAGTCCAAAGTAAGAAGCCAGGAATCCTGTTTGGGTCTGCTACATGAGTGCAAGAACCCAGGTACTCACACCATCCACCGCCTCCCCCGCCTCCGCCCACACATTAGCAGGGCAGTGGATACCGAGTGCAGTAGCTGAGACTCAGGCCAGATATGGGATGCAGGCATCCAAGCAGCGCCTTAATCCGCTGAGCTACAACGCCTGCCCTACACTAGGGCACTGATTTCAATAACGAGGATATTACCTTTCTTTGGCATCCCTCGTCTTATTCTCTTCTACCTCCCTGGTCAGCGCCATCCATTTTCTCCCTCTGGGTCACTTTAGACCCAAAGAATCTTTATCATTTCTACTTATTCTATTTGAATATAAATTTCAATTCCACAATTCCCATCCTCCACCCACCTCCAAATAGAAGACCAGCTGGAACAGCATGGAAGGAGGCCTGAGCAGCCCTGGGTTAGCAGAAACCCTGCCTCTCTCGCTCTGGGCCGTGGCCGTGCCTAGACACCCCACCGCCCAACCCCAAGGCTGCAGCCACAGCAGCTGCTCCGCAGTTTATAGTTAACCTGTCAGAGGCAGCCCTGGATGAGAGAAGTCTGTATTTTCTACGCCAGTGCCTTTTCTCTGAGCCCTCACCTGCTTCTACTTCCCTTAGCATCACAAGTAGCGGCCTTATTTCCTCTTGCCCTCCCTCTACAGCCCATCAGATGCAGTCCAGGAGTAGATGAAATTGATTAGAATGTGGAGCAATCTGGGAATGAAACTATACTCAAGGAAATCCTAAAAGTTACATTTTCACGTTATCCAGTTTGATTCCCTTTCAATACACTAGAACATTCTGTTGTCAGAAATTATAGTATACAGTAGGTAATCTGGCTTTTTCTTGAGAGTTGTTGCGTTTTCTCTGGCCTTTTATATGTCAAGCAATTTTAGGTTGTATCTTGGACATTCTGAATATGATATTATGAAACTCTGAGTTCCATTTAAATCAGGTAAAGCGCTGATTTTGTGTGTGTGTGTGTGTGTGTTTTTAAATGAGCTCACCCAGGTAGGTTCAGACTGCATAGCCTGTCCACCTTCTCAAGCACTCACAGAGCTATTCTCATCCATTCCACCTACACATCACCCCGCTGCCCATCGGGAGCCTGGGCAATGGCCCCCTCAAGAGTCCAGTCTTTGCAGCGCTGATTCCAGCCAGGACTCCAACACAGTCGCAAAGGCTCCCTTTCTCCTCCCCTTGGTGGTTCCTCACACTTTCCTGTGGTCTCTGCTGGCCAGGATTCCACTCTGTCTCTCTGCTGCTGCTTGCCCGGTGTTGAGCTGGGAGGTCAGTAGCTCCGTCCCTCAGGGGTCACCTCAGCTGCAGTGGGAACCGGAGGGTGCCGACTTTTGCTGGTGATGGGTGGGGTAGGGCAGGTAAGAGGAGGGATTTGGAGCTTGTTTCTTTCTGCATCCACTGGCAGATTAGGCTTCGCTACTCTAAAACCCAGGTCAGGATAATAGGAAGCAATAAGATACAGAAGAGAAGCCTTGAGGAATCCGCCCCAGATCACATTTGAGGTCAGGGATCCTTGCCCACTCTGTCTGCCTTAATCTTGTTTTCAGAGACTTGAGTCACGTGATTTTGTCCAGGTGTTTACTTGTAGTCAACAGGAGAGATAAGGTTGAGCATAGTTACTCTTTTGTATCCAGAACTAAAGAAAAGTCCATGTAAATGTTTATGCATGAATGGGTGAAGGGAAAACCCTCAGTATCTCTTTGCAGGAACTACCTATTTCCAGGCCCCACATCTATGGACATCTGAAAATCTTAGCCTTGCTTCTCACCGCAAACAAACAAAAAGAACCTCTTCATAACTGAGGCCTCAGACTGCATGCATTTACCTGGGTGCTTCATGGTGCATGTCCACATGTCCCTTGTCACCTGGCTCACATGGACTGGAGAGGTAAGAGCATGCCATTCTGCTTGTGGCTCAGCCACCGCCTGGCTGCATGACTTTGGAAAGGCTCTTTATAAATCAGAGCTCCGTCCAGACACACGCGACGAGGTCTGGCTCATCTCCGAGCGATCTTCCTGCCTGCACATCCCAGCAATCCCACCCGGGGTGAGCTCAGGTTGCCACCTTCTTGTTGCACACCGCTCCTTTCCTCTCCCCACCTCCCACACACTTAAATCAGGTTCTGTTGTTGTGTGGTCTCGTATAGTGATGATCTTTTCCTTCAAAATACTTATCTCTGAATTATAGAATCATGGATGGGTTTGTTGCATGCCAGTCTTCCCTACCACTGTGCACTGGTCTGAACACTCTATGAGAAGAGGGGCTCTGTTAATCCCCAAGCACTATCATATGCACAACCATGGCATCTGGTGGTTGCTGAGTCTTTAATTCACAGCTGGTAGAAAAGAACCTTGTAGGCTTCGAGACAATCTAGTAACCCAGGGTACACACAGGCCTCACGATGGAGTAATGGATGGTGCTGTGTGTTGCACTCAGGTCACTGACAATCTCCTCAATGAGCTTGTGGATCTAAAGGGAGTTTGCTCTTCTGTCTCCTTCATATGCACTTTTGCTACAGAACAGGAGAGGTTTCATTTGGCTGTGTTACTATTCAGCGGCTGCAAAGAGCTGAAGCCAAGAGATACACCCGGCATGAATCATAACCCACATGGCTGACTCCTCCCGGGGCCTTGACATCAGAAAATACATGGTCAAGCAATGCCCAAAACCCCTATGTGGGGACTTCAACTGGTCCAGGAAAAGTCACTTTAGTGACTTCCACAGTTATACTTGGGAGCCTGTACTGTGGTGCAGCAGGTAAAGTTATCCCCTGAAGTGCCCAAATCCCATATAGGCTCCGGTCTGTGTCCAGGCTGCTCCACTTCTGATCCAGCTTGCTGTTAATGGCCTGGGAAAAGCAGCAAAAGATGGCCCAAGTCCTTGGAGCCCTGCACCCCCATGGGAGACCCAGATAAAGCTCCTGGCTCTTGGCTTTAGCCTGGCCCATCCCTGGCCACTGAGATCATCTGGGGAGTGAACCAGTGAATGGAAGATCTCTCTCTCTTTAACTCTGATTTTCAAATAAAATAAATGAATCCTTTAAAAAAAAGAGTTTACTCTTCATTTTGTGGTCAGTCTGCCACAGTTACTGAGAGCTGACTGTATACTTCTAGGTGATGCACATATTACTAGGACATTGTCCTCTGGAGATGTCTGCATTGGTAATGTAGGGACAGACACATGCTCTGAACTGCACTTCTTTTTTTTTAAGATTTATTTATTTTATTTGAAAGTCAGAATTACACAGAGAGAGGAGAGGCAGAGAGAGAGAGAGAGAGAGAGAGAGGTCTTCCATCCGTTCGTTCACTCCCTAGATGGCCGCAAAGGCCAGAGCTGCACCGATCCGAAGCCAGGAGCCAGGAGCTTCTTCTGGGTCTCCCACATGGGTGCAGGGGCTCAAGGACTTGGGCCATCTTCTACTGCTTCCCCAGGACATAGCGGAGAGCTAGATAGGAAGTGGAGCAGCCAGGTCTTGAACCAGTGCCTATATGGGATGCTGGTGCTTCACTGAACTTCTTCTTTTTTTTTTTTTTTTTTGACAGGCAGAGTGGACAGTGAGAGAGACAGAGAGAAAGGTCTTCCTTTGCCATTCACCCGCCAAAGGCCGCTGCGGCTGGTGCGCTGCAGCTGGTGCACCGCGCTGATTCGAAGGCAGGAGCCAGGTGCTTCTCCTGGTCTCCCATGCGGGTGCAGGGCCCAAGCACTTGGGCCGTCCTCCACTGCACTCCCGGGCCACAGCAGAGAGCTGGACTGGAAGAGGGGCAACCCGGTCAGAATCTGGCGCCCCGATCGGGACTAGAACCTGGTGTGCCGGCACCACAGGCGGAGGATTAGCCTACTGAGCCGCGGCGCTGGCTCCCTGAACTTCTTTTTTAAAAAAGATTTATCTTATTTATTTGAAAGGCAGACTTACAGGGTAAGGGAAGGAGTAGGAGAGAGAGAGAGGAAGAAAGAGAGAGAGACAGATCTTCCATCCACTGCTTCACTCTCCAAATGGCTGCAATGACCACACTGGGCTAGGCCAAAACCAGCAGCAAAGAGCTTTTTCCAGGTCTCTTACATGGTTGCAGGGGCCCAAGCACTTGAGCCATCTTCCACTGCTTTCCCAGGAGCATTAGCAGGGAGCTTGATTGGAAGTGGAGTGGCTGGGACTTGAACTAGTGCCTACATGGAATGCTGGCATTATAAGTGGTGGCTTAACCCATTATACCACACCACTGGTCCTAGAACTTCACTTCTTGCTATTCCAGGTGTTCTATAACATATTTTAGCTGGCTCTGCAAGTCTTCTAGAATGATTATAAGTGACACATAGATAGCATTAGATAAGTCGTAGTCCATTAGGTGGTTTACAATGTTGTGCTTCTTCCATCTCCAAGAATGAGGTGGACTGGCACTGCCTTGGCCACATGGTCATGCAGCCTGCTTCAGCCAATGATGTGAACAGAAAGCGACATGTGACACACCTGAGAAGTAACCTGTAAGATCGATCACACGGTTTTTCCTGTCTTTTTCCCTCAACATCAATAATTCTACAAGTAGAGAAGCTCTGTCTACCTAGGCGCTGCAATGAAAAGACACAGAGCAGAGTGCTCAGCTGATGTTTCATAGGGGAGCATCAAAAGCCATATGGGAAGAGTGAGTATTTAGCCTAGTGGTTAAAACAACCACTTCCCACATTGGAGTATCTGAGTTTAGTAATTGGTTCTGGTCCTGGCTCCAGCTTCCTGCTACTGAGACCCTGAGAGGCAGTGGCGATGGCTCAAGTCACTGGGTTCCTGACACCCATGTGGGAGATGGAAACTGTGTTCCTGGCTCCCAGCTCCAGCCCAACCCTGGCCATTTCAGACATTTGAGAAGTGAACCAGTGATGGGAGATCTCTTGGTGTCTGTTTCTCCTCTCCATTTCTGAAATAAAAATGTACATGTATGGGCAGAGTTCTTGCTGTTGGGTAAACAAAACCACTACAGATGTATTCTAAGTCATCCCACTCACCCACCCCGCCAGGGCTTTAGGGTCTCCATACAAGAGCTCAGGGACATCTCACAGCTTGTATGCAGCATGCCTTTTGCTACCTGACCTTATATGAATGGAGAATAAAATTTTCATTAGAGGCAAAGAGAAAGAGATAGAGAGAGGTCTTCCATCTGCTGGTTCACTCCCCAAATGGTCACAAGGGCCAGACCTGCGCTGATCCGAAGCCAGGATCCAGGAGTTTCTTCTGGGTCTTCCACGGGGGTGCAGGGGCCCAAGGACTTGGGCCATCTTCCACTACTTTCCCAGGCCATAGCAGAGAGCTGGGTTGGAAGTGGAGCAACCAGGACTTGAACTGACGCCCATATGGGATGCCAGCACTGCAGGCAGCAGCATTACCTGCTACACCACAGTGCAGGCCCCAAAATATGTTTTAGATTTTGATTTTTGTTTATAAAAGGCATTACACTGAAAGCAATCTTGTTTCTTCCTCACTCCTGTCACGTTGTTAAGAGGTCTGTGGAGGCCACGAGAATGCCTCAAAGCTCTCCAGCCACTGGGAGGGCAGTTGACCCGGGTCCCCATTTCTGCCCTCTTCCCTCGTTGCTGAGTTGCACCAACACCGAGTGGCTCACTTTTCCTGTGACTGAGGGTGGCACAGGCACTCGAGCAACTCTGTTTGTGAGACATTGGGGTCCTCTGACAGCTGATGCTGGCCCTAGGACACCTAGGTGACCTTGCCAGATTTTCCTTAACCCTAACCACAGTCTGGCTTTGCTTCCGCCCAGTCTTCCTTTTCTCTTTCCCTCACTCTGAAGTGGTCTTGCATGGCCGTGCGGGAGCTCCCCGAGCCTTCCCAGGCACCCTCCTCACTTTCACAAGCATTGCCATGAGGAAAAGTTTTCCCACATTCCATCTTCTTAATCAGTTTGTCCTTGGCGGGTCTGGACAGGTGCAGTGCTCACGCTGTTGCACAGAACTGAAATCCATTGCTTCGACTGCTGTGTCGTATCCACTTACGGATCAAGAGATCGGAGGGATACTTGTGGTTCATTCCTAGCTGACTGTGTCAGTCTTTCCGAGATTCTACCATAATGAGGAGAGCTCCGTGAACATCCTTGTACGTGTTCTGGATGTAATCTACCCACCCCTGCTTTCTGAAGCCTCGGGGTTCACTTGTGTTCCTACCAGCAAAACAGAACCTCCAGGTGCTCAGTACCCTCCCTAGTACTTGGTGGGGTTGGGGTTCTTTGTATATAAATTAATACCTCAAGGTGCACTGGACTATTTCTCTCAGGCTGAACATCTTTTCGTGTTTATTTCCTCTTCTGTGAAATGCCTATTTGTGAAGGAATTCTTGATATGTGCCTGATGTTTATCTGTTGTCAGTCACATGTACTGAAAATATCCTTTCCCAATTCAGTTGGCAAGTTGTCTCTCACTTTCTATAGGGTGCCTGTTGATGAATGGAAGTTCTGAATATAATCAAGTCTGATTTTAATGCTTCTGGTTAGCATATTTGTTGTTTAGATTTTTCTCTTTGCTTCAAGATTAGAAGGCTATTTACCTACATTTCCTCTTACCAAAAAAAATGAGATTTTGTTTTCATTATGTAAGTTCTTCAATTATCTGGAGCTATTTTTTTATGTGTGGTATTTATTTTATTTTATTTATTTGACAGGTAGAGTTATAGACAGTGAGAGAGAGAGACAGAGAGAAAGGTCTTCCTTCCATTGGTTCACTCTCCAAATGGCCACTACAGACGGCGCTACGCCGATCCGAAGCCAGGATCCAGGAGCCAGGAGCCAAGAGCTTCCTCCCGTTCTCCCACACAGGTGCAGGGGCCCAAGCACCTGGGCCATCCTCCACTGCCCTCCCGGGCCACAGCAGAGAGCTGGACTGAAAGAGGAGCAACCAGCACTAGAACCCGGCACCCATATGGGATGCTGGCACCACAGGCAGAGGATTAACCAAGTGAGCCATGGCGCCAGCCCCTGTGTGATTTTGTGTGTGTGAATTTGAGAAGAAATTCCCTTCCCCTCCCCATACAGCCGTTCTTTTTTCCTCCAAGTTAACCTGTGAGCCTCTTGGCCTGCTGACCTCCCACACCAGCTCCCTCACATGCGTATGGGAGCTGCCATACCCGAGGGTCTCCAGTCCACCCCGCTGCACGGCTGGTCTTTGTTCTAGTAGCACGCTCTCTCAACAGCTCCTTAAAAGTCCCGTTGACTGGGAGAGGAAGCTACCACTCCTTATTATCATTCTCCAGAGCATCCTGATTCTTTTAAAGTCAGCTTTTCATCCTCCATGAAATATATTAAAAATTAATTGGAATTGTTTTGATCTTGAGATCAACCTTGTGAGAAAATACCTCTTTGCATTATTGAAGCTTCCCAACGAAGAGACTGATTTATTTCTCCTTTTATTCAATTGTCTCTTATTAAAATGATACAACTTTTCTGATGAAAGTATTGACGCATTTTGTGTCTTTATTCGATTTGTTGGTAAGTCCTGATTGTGTGTGTGTGTGTGTGTTATACATGGTGCCTTATTTTTAGATTATATTTTCTAGTTTCTGACCACCACTGTCTTAAGAACACAATTGTCATTTTCACTTGAGAAAATCTTCTGGTGAAAATAATGATCATGATAACAATGACTTGGTGTTTTCGGCTATTATTTACTGAGCTATCAATTGCTGAGCTGTACACAAGACTATAGACTTACATATATTTTCCTCCTTTATTTTAGTGTAGATCTATGAGTGTGAAATTGACAAGTTAGAAAACCAGGGTACTAAGGGATTGAAGCATTAAGCTAGATAACTGAGTAACTAGAATTCAGTCTCAAGCTATTGTGACTGCAAAACATGCTCTCTAACTACGATTCCAATTCTACACTCGCCTAAGCCTCAAGGGGAAATGACATCAGTGAAAACACCAACACCAACCACTCAGATCCTTTTCCGCATCAGGGCTTCTGTGTAAACGTGGCATCTCCATGTGGTTTTCATTGACCACACATAAACGGTGCAGAACTGGCTCTCCAGCACCAGGGTCACCAGTGTCTGTTACCAGCTCAGCCGCTGTGCTCTTGCACACGTGACGGTCTGTCCCTGTCTTCATCAGGATCCCATGACTCACGCGGGGTGAAGGAGAAGATTGCGACTCTTGGAATCTGATTTCTTCTTGGAGAGAGAGTTGTCCTGCTTTGTTTACTTTCATGTGGCTTTACTGATCCTATGTTAAACATGTCACACGGCACCCAGCCAGCTTCGTGATTAGCAAGGACATGCTTTTATTTGTGTGATATGCCCTATACCCCCACACTACGCCGTGAAGGAAGTTAAGGACACGGTCACACAAGATGTAAACCGCAAACAATTACAAGACTGCAGATAGTAGATACATAATCATCTCTTAGATTTACCCTACAATTTTCCAGTGTGTGTCTGAAGCTAATTTAATTGTCTACATACCTTGGTAATCATACTGAAGAGGTGCTACCATGCCTCTTTTAAAAATGAAGAAATGAGATGCAGAGAAAGCGACTTGTCTAAGGTCACAGTACAGTTAAGAAGTAAGACCTGCATCTGGACCCAAGGGGACGGCACTCTCTTCTCCCCTCTAGCTTCTACCTCTGAAGCCCCAGGGAAAGGCACTCCTTCGTCACCCTTTCCTCCGATGTTTCGGCTCTAAGAGGGCTCGTCCCCACTAAAGTAGAGAAGCACTGAGCCTGCAGAACAGCCCTGACCCTCAGAACCCTGACAACCCCTGGCTTTAATCTTCTCTTGCCCAGCTTAAATTCAAGAGCACCTGTTTGGCCTGGCTGTCCCGTGTTGGAGAGCCTGGGTGTGATACTTCCTTCCATTGGTTCACTACCCAGTTGGCCTCAATGGCTGGAGCTGCTGGATCTGAAGCCAGGAGCCAGGAGTTTCTTTCGGGTCTCCCATGTGAGTGCAGGGGCCCAAGGACTTGGGCCATCTTCTACTGCTTTCCCAGGCCATTGCAGAGAGCTGGATTGGAAGAGGAGCAGCTGGGACTAGAACCGGCACCCATATGGGATGCCAGCACAACAGGTAGAGGATTAACCTACTGTGCCATGACACCAGCCCCATTTTTTGCTTGTTGACCACAAATAGAGCTCTCCTCCCATGCACTCAGCAGCTTGAAGGTAAGAATTATATCTTACTCATTGTCTAATGGCAGTGCTTGCCACATAATGGAAGTTCAGTGTATAAGAGAATTAATTTATTAAAGCTGAATGCTTTTAAAAAGGAAGCATACAACTAAAATTAATATGGGGGGCCCCGCACTGTGGTGTAGTGGACGGAGCCACTGCCTGCAGTGCCGGCATCCCTTGTGGGTGCCAGTTCAAGTCCTGGCTGTTCCTCTTCTAGTCCAGCTCTCTGTTGTGGCCTGGGAAGCCAGTACGTACAGGATGGCCCAGGTGCTTAGGCCCTTGCACCTGCACGGGAGACCTAGAAGAAGCTCCTGGCTCCTGGCTTTACACTGGCCCAGCTCCAGGTCTTGTGGCCATTTGGGGAGTGAAACATTGGACCGAAGACTTCTGTCTCTCTGCCTCTGCCTCTGCCTCTCTGTAACTTTGCCCTTCAAATAAATAAATCAATCTTTAAAAAAAAATCAAATCAATATGCAAGCACATATGTATACCTTAAAGATTTTAGAAGAACCCTAGGAAGATAAAAGAAGAATGGGTGTAAAATTTAAAAATGGGATCTGGACAATATGATGGAGATCTATCTAAATTCTTAGTAATATAGTAACCACAATTTTCTTTGCACTGTACATTCATTTCCCAATGAGGGGACAGTATAATGTAGAAAATGCATGTGGTTTCTTGGAATCTATTTGTTGTTTGTTTGTTTGTTTGTTTGTTTGTTTTTGACAGGCAGAGTAGACAGTGAGAGAGAGAGACAGAGATAAAGGTCTTCCTTTAATGTTGGTTTACCCTCCAATGGCCGCTGCAGCCGGTGTGCTGCAGCCAGCGCACCGTGCTGATCCGAAGCCAGGAGCCAGGTGCTTTTCCTGGTCTCCCATGCGGGTGCAGGGCCCAAGGACTTGGGCCATCCTCCACTGCACTCTCGGGGCCATAGCAGAGAGCTGGACTAGAGGAGGGGCAACCGGGACAGAATCCAGTGCCCCGACAAGAACTAGAACCCTGTGTGCTGGTGCCGCAGGGAGAGGATTAGCCTATTGAGCCGTGGCGCCGCGCCGGCCAGAACCTATTTGTTTTTTAAGAGTTGTTTTAATTTATTTCAAAGACAGAGTTAGAGAGAGAGAGAGAGAGAGAGAGAAGGAGAGACACCTTCCATCTGCTGGTTCACTCTCCAAATGGCCGCAACAGCCAGAGCTGCGTCAGACTGAAGTCAGGAGCCAGGAGCTTCTTCCAGGTCTCCCACAGGGGTGCAGGAGCCCAAGGACTTGGGCCATCTTTCACTGCTTTGCCAAGCCATAGCAGAGAGCTGGATCAGAAGAGTAGCAGCAGGGACACGAACCGGTGCCCATGTGGGATGGCAACACTGCAAGCAGAAGTTTAGCCCATTACGTCATAGCAATGGCCCCAAAAGAATCTATTAAGAAAATAGAGGGGCAAGCATTGTGGTGTGGTGGGTAAAGCCGCCTCTGCAGTGCCAGCATCCCGAATGGGTGCCGGTTCGAGTCCCAGCTGCTCCATTTCTGATCCAGCCAATGCACCTGGGAAAGCAGCGGAAGTTGGCCCAATTGCTTTTGTCCCTGCAGCCACGTGGGAAACCTAGAAGAAGCTCCTGGCTCTTGGCTTCAGACCAGCCCAGCTCCGGCTATTGTGGGGAGTGAACCAGTGGATGGAAGACCTCTTCCTCTAGCTCTTACTCTCTCTCTTTCTCTCTCTCTCTCTCTCTGTAACTCTGCCTTTCAAACAAATAAATATATCTTCTTTTTAAAGTCTGTGGAAAAATAGAATTAGGTGATAAGTTTATTTTGCTGCAAAAATATTGGAAACCCATGCATATTTTTCCCCATACTACACATTGCCATGTACTTTTTGAAGACTCCCTCATATATACAATTTCAAAATATTTTCATTCTTCACCTTTGCTTTCCCATTCAGTGCCTTCATAACTGGGAGTGGGCTGGGATAGAAGGATGAGCAGCTTGCAAAGGCAGGCAGAAAATTCAAGTTTGGGGCAAAGCTAACACGGACTCGGAGTGGATGGCAAAGGTGCTGGTGTCTGGGGCAGAAAAAACTGAGACAAGGCAAACAGGGCAAGAATGATAAAGTGACATCTGGCTATGTGCCAGGCACTTTCAAAGCCATTGTATCCCGGCTGGCGCCGTGGCTCAATAGGCTAATTCTCCACCTGCGGTGCTGGCACCCGGGTTCTAGTCCCGGTCGGGGCACCGGATTCTGTCCCGGTTGCCCCTCTTCCAGGCCAACTCTCTGCTGTGGCCAGGGAGTGCAGTGGAGGATGGCCCAAGTGCTTGGGCCCTGCACCCGCATGGGAGACCAGGAGACGCACCTGGCTCCTGGCTTCGGATCAGCAAGGTGCGCCAGCCGCAGGGGCCACTGGGGGGTGAATCAACGGTAAAGGAAGACCTTTCTCTCTCTCTGTCCACTCCGCCTGAAAAAAAAAAAAAGCCATTGTATCCCATGAAATTCACAACCACTCTGAGATAATCACTGATTTGCACACAGATAGCGTGTATTGGCCCTGGATGGACTTAGAATTCCCAGAGTTTAAACATAAACTTTGTTTCCCTCCAGTGGTGGCTGGGTATTAGAGAGCCGAGTCTGAAGACAGTCAGGAACCCAGTGACCAGGACAGAGTCCCCTCGGCAGGCCCTGCCATTGCACGCTGGCTGGTGTGGGTCTGTCCTGTCCACCACTGGGACTGCCCCCCAAGAATTAGGAAAGGCATTTGGGCTTTTAAGAGAAAGCATGTTTGGCACCAGCAAAAAACTACGTCCATTGCTTAAAATCAATGCTGCTATTGACATAATATCAACAGGTGACAGAAAAAAAATAGGTCCCTCCAGTGTTTTTGTTGCTTCTGCTTCAAGGAAGGTAATTTCACACTGGGAAAAGGAAGGTTCTCATAGTTGACAGCTGACAGGAAATGCAAGCCTAAAGTAAACAACAAGCTTCAAGAGGGGCACCTTGGATACAGGAGTCTGGTCAGAGGCATTCTATTCCAGGATTCTCCTGTTCACTGCTAGGAAAGGTGCCAGAAGCCCCACCATGGAAAAATGTGAAAACTTTGATTTGCTTTTGTTTTCTAAAGATTTCTTTTTGCTTATTTGAAATTCAGAGTGAGAGAGCGAAAGCGTGCATGAGAGAGAGAGAGAGAGAGAGAGAGAGAGAGAGAGAGAGAGAAAGGGATCTTTCATCCATTAGTCCATTCCCCAAATGGCCACAATGGCCAGGGCTGGGCCAGTCTGAAGCCAGGAGCCAGGAACTCCATTTGGGTCTCCCACGTGGGTGCAGGGGTCCTGCTGCTTTCCCAGCAGGGAGCTGGACTGGGAGTGAAACAACCAGGCTTGAACTGGTGTTCTGATCTGAGATGCTGGTGTTGCAGTCAGTGGCGCAACCATCTGTGCCATGGCTCTGGCCCTGTGATCGTTTCAATAAAGATCAAGAGACTTCAATGTGTTCATTGTTGCTGTTTTGTTTGTCTGAACTGAACGTTGCTCCCAAGGAGTCAGGGTATATTCCAGACGGACCACATTTCTTTCTGAGGAAGTTGGTAGGCTGGCTGTCCAGCTACTGTGCAGACAAAGTGCATTTGGATGGTAGGATTACATTTGACAGATACAAATCTATCCTTGCAGATGAGGCACACTCATGGACAAGGGCTGATGGCAGCCAAGTCAGGTACATGAGAAACTGATTGGATGCAGAGCACTAATTAATAGACTGACATCGATCTAGAGGAAGGATCTTTCACACCACAGGTTTCTGGACCATGTCTTGCCTTGTTAAGCATTTTTATTAATGTCCTGGATGAAGACATTGATGGCCTGGTGATAAAATTTGTGGATGACACAAAGCTGGAAGGGAAAGCTAATACCTTGGATAGCAGAACTGCAATGCACAAAAATATTTGACAGATTGAAACAATGGACCAGATCTAACAAGATTAGGTTTAATGGGGATAAATATAAAACCTTACACTTGGTTGAAATAAACAAGCAAATAAGATGCATAGGCAGCAGATGGGAGAGATGTGGCATGATAGTAGCCTGGGAGAAAATGATAGAGATATTCAGTTGATTAGAATAATTCAAAATGCAGCACTAGTGCACTGTAAGCTAAGAGTATAACAGAAGTGTGGAGGAGGATGTACGGGAGGCAACCGTCTTCCCACTCCAAATGACAGCCACAGGAGCAGGGGTAGAAGGTGTCATGATCCCTGTCCTCCCAGCATCCCTCCCTGGGGGGGGGGGGTGGAGGAGAGGGTAGTGGCCAGTGGGGTGAACACACAAAGAGATATATGTTCATGGGTTCAAAGCCTGACTTGGCGATAATGAGTAGAGCAACTTGGCCCTGTCGCCCAATGGCCTCAAGCACAGGCAGGCAGGTTGCTGGTCAGGAACAAACACTTCACCAGCTGACTTTTGAGTTCTTGTACCACAGAGAGGTTTTGTGCTTCTATACGAAGCCCAAAAGCTGGATCAGAGTCGGGGCATTTTTAGGCACAAATGAAAGTCCTGGACTTTGGGAACAGATTCCCTCCAGGGAATTGGTATCTTTAGGGTAGACTGAAGAAGAGAGGCAGACATTTTGAAACACAGGGAGAAAAAGAGAGAGAGAGAGAGAGAGCGAGCCTCCATCTGCTGGTTCACTCCCCAAGATGCTGTGACGATTCAGACTGAGCCAGGTTGAAGCAAGGAGCCAAGAACTCAACCGGGTCTCCCATGTGAATGGCAGGGCCCCAAGGACTTGGGGCATCTTCCATTGCCTTTTCAAGGTGCATTAACAGGGAGCTGGATCAGAAGTGGAGCAACTGGGACTCGAACTGGCATCACAGTGGCTTAACCCACTGTGCCACAAATGCCAGTCAAAGGATTTTTGAAATATATGCTATCTCTAGCCTTCTAACAAAAGCCCCCAGGCCACCGTGGAAGGATTAAAGGGACAAATAGGGAAACAGACCAACCTAGCCAGTGCTCCCTACCTCATTGCGTGTCCGCTCACTCACTATCGCCTTACCACTTTTTGATGCTGCCAAGTTGTGTGTGTGTGTGTGTGTGTCAGCACTTCACTCCATCTTCCTGATCCCAGAGCTGGCTTTTCTAAATTGTTTCCTCTCTTTTGCTACTGTCAAATGACAGTGAAAACTACTCCATTAATATTTAGAATTATAAGTAGAAGATGAGTTGACAGGTTCAAAGCAAGGAGCTGAAGACATACTCCATCAGAAAATTACTTTATATGATCTATAATACAGGGACATTTGCCCCTCCATTTTGATTGCTTAGGGACCTCCCTGCTCCCCTCTCCAAACTTCTGGAGTATTTTTGTTCGTCTTTGTTCTAGGCAATTGCGATCTGTGGACTTAGCGTCTCCTATATAAAATCTTGCTCAATTATGGCCTCCCCTGTGAAGGGAAAGAACAATGCCTGGGATTGGGGCTGACTTTCCCTGTGCACTCTGCCAGCTAATCTATCTCAACAGCTTCTATCGCTCATCCAGTGGAGCTGCCATTGTAATGAGCCGATGTCAGGCATTGTAGGGAAATATGCTTGGGCCTGCCCTCAACAGTCCCTTGTGCTGTCGTGCTTCCCAAGGAAGCCCACACCATCTTAATCATGCCTGCCAGGGAAGAAATTATCTTTTCTCTTTTCTCCTGTCCCCAAGACATATTTCCACTGTATCATTTCAACACATGAAATCACTGTTAGTACGCAGAGTGGGCATCATGTTAGCATAAGATCTAATCAGAGCGAGTCCGCCGGTCTCCGAAGGCTTTATTCTTTTTGTCTCTTTCCTCTGTTTTCTTGTTAGACTGAAGAGCCTTTTTTGACATCCTCATTTGTTCTGCTGTGTAATAGCATGGGATCTTTCAGAGCTGTCGACATCTGCGCCACTCTAGAGAGCTGCAGAACCCAGCCAGCAGAGCAATAATAATTATGCCCGAATGGACTGAAAAGGAGGCACGCGACAAGAAGGAAGACCAGGAAAAATGCCCTCAGTGCGACGGTGTCCTGACCTGTGTGTGTGTGTGTGTAGCCTGTGAGTGCGTGTGTGCCTGCACAGGCACTGAGGCCATGCATGCACGTGTGCATGGTGGACACAAATCATTTCCCGGAGAGGAGTGGACTGGAAATCAATCAGCCTCAGAGTTCTCCAAATTCCCCGAGTCCTTTCTCCGCATCCTAGCAGGCCATTGTCAATGCGAGGACTGCTTTCTGTATGTGCGATGGTGGCTTGCAGGACACGGGGGAGAGGGATTTTCTTCTTCCTGTCCCTACCCTTATACGCAGCTGGATGCAGAAGGCTACAGAAGCATCTTAGTCCTCCGTGATAAATCATACTTGTTGGGATGACGCCATAAGTCTTTGTGATTGTCAAGATACTGGTTACTAGATAACTAGTGTGCTGGCCATATTTGGATATTAAAAACCGCAGCTGGCGTCTATTAAGTGCTCAGTATCTGCCAGGCCCATGGTGTGCATCATCATTCATCCTTAAAGAACTCTACAAGATAGGAGCTGCCATTACCCCCCAATTGCAGATGAAAAATTAGGACTAGGCCATCCCCGAGGCCAGCTTGTTCGCTGACAGCGCCTGGTGTGTTATTCACAAACAAGAGAACTGGTCGTGTCATTCATTTTGGTCTTCAGCAAAGCAGCCAGGCTGCTCCGTGACGCACTCAGTGACTCCAAAAGGAGCAGCCATGAGACAAAGCCCAGATCCAGAAAGCTCATTGAGCCCCCACTGGGGTAGCTGATTATTTTGCAGGACCCAGGAATCCTGCTGACAACAATGTGTTGGGGCCAGCGAGGGCCCAGGTGACGCACTCCCCTGCTCTGAGCCTCCGGCACTGCCAGAGCCTGGAAGCTAACATGTGCAGGGTGGACGGGTCTGTGGCGCACACCTCCCCCTCCTGTGCCTTCCACTCTGCCAACGTCTTTCCCATCCTTGCCCCACTTCCACACTCAAACCACAAGGACGTCCTCCCGACACCCCTTACCTCTTTGAAGGCCCCATTGGCTCTGAGGGGACCTCTCTTTGACAGATTCCTTTGAAGGGCCGGCATTGTGGCCTGGAGGGTAAAGCCACCACCTGCAATGCTGGCATCCCATATAGGCACGAGTGTGTGTCCTGGCTGCTCCACTTCTGATCCAGCCCCCTGCTAACGCACCTGGGAAAGCAGCAGAAGATGGCCCAAGTGCTTGGGTCCCTGCACTCATGTGGGAAACTGGATGGAGTTCCTGGTTCCTGGCTTTGACCTGACCCAGCACTGGCTGTTGCGGCCATCTGGGGAGTGAGGCAGCAGATGGAAGATTCTGTGTGTGTGTGTGTGTGTGCATAACTCTGACTTTAAAATAAATAAATAAAATCTTTTTTAAAAAAAAGAAACACAGATTTGTTTGAACTAGACAAATACAGCCCTAAATCATACAAGAGAACACATTTCCACTGGTGGTGTTTTAGGTGCCCCAGGCCACTGAGACGGCTGGGGTGGGGGGGAAGGTCTCCGTAGCATATTTACAACCACAGTTCACGGCAACAGGGAGGAGATATCTTCTTCCAGCTGCCGACCAGGCTGGCCCATGGGGGATGGAGAAGAAAGAGATGAGGTCCACAAACCTGGCCCAGGGATCAAGCTCAAGACTCGGAGGCATGAGGCTTCACGTGGGAAAGCACGCTGCAAAGGTCACCTTGCGAAGCGCAGAACACAGTGCGCTCATTAGGAAACAAAGGGAGAAAAAGACTGACCCAAACAATCAAAAGCTTAGGAAGAAAAAAAAAAAGCAAGCAGGGATTACCCTGGAGAGGGAAAAGGAAACCTAGCGCTAAAGAGGGGGAAAAAACCACACACGACGTCTGTCAGCAGCTGTGCCACTGAAAGTCACCCAACAGGAAGAGCAGGCAGCCAGCGAGATGGAAACTGCAGGGCAGGGTAGCAGAGCGGCAGGAGCGCCAGGGCTGATGCGGGCATGGGAGCCACTGGAGCACGATGGCCCGGCTTCTCTGCCCATGACCCCGTCGTCAGCACACGCAGGCAGGCCTGGCTAACACCGAGCCCCAGTAGCCCAGCAATAGCAATGGGTCCATCCAACTAGGAGAACAGAGTCCCTAGGACCACGTGAACTCGGGCAGCCATGACTTGGGTGGCAGCACACCCCATGAGGCGTGTGGCTTTTGGTTTTTGCACACAGTAAGACTTTTTCCACCTCTGCAAAGAGTTGTATGACCTACAAGGATTCGAATGATCATTGAGGAAATTAGAGGGCCTCTGGAGAATTCCACCTTGCTTTTCTGCATTCCTGGATTGGTCTTTTGGATCTGCACTTGACCTTCTCAGGTGAGCTGGGACAACGTGTCCCCAGGGAGAGAGGCCTCTGAGGTCCCCGGGGGTGGGTATCTGCAAGGCTCATGGAACCCTTACCAGGAGGTATAAGAAACAGCTCCTGACAGCAGCCCCAGCCGCCACAGCCTCTGGCTGGCCCACGTCCATCCAGCTCAGCAAATCTGCCTACCGCACTTCTGTGGGCACTGCTGCTCTTGATTTAATTAATAGTTTGTTTGTTTACATAATTTTCCTCAGGAAGGACTATTAGCACATCAAAGGATGTTGAAAGTATCCTTGGTGACGATGCAGTGACTACAAACCTAGTCCATCACTCTGTCAGGTGTAACACGCACGGCTCCCGTGTGCTGGCCTCTCCCCGCCCGCGGACATCCACAGCCAGCGCCGCGGGACAGCAATAACGCAGGCCCAGTCAGTGCACGAGCGGATGGCGAAAGGCCTGAATCATTTCTAGAGTAAAATCTCTCTTTAAATTCCCCCAAACCTGAAGAATGCTAGGGGCTAGTGTTTGACTTTTCCCTCCTCAAAACTGGACAGCTCTTGTTGAAATCCTGCATCTCAGGGGAGCACTTTGGAAAATGTTTTCAGAACACACATTTTCATAACACTCCAGGGAAATAAAAAAAAAGTGAGTCTCTGACATCAAGTTAAGGCTTTCTGCTCACTCCACGCTGCCCCAGCTCTCAAAGCAAAGAGAAGGAAAACAACAAATCTCACTGAAACTTGAGGAGCTACCCGAGGGTTTAACCCAAGAAAGAGAATGTACCTCTAGAGGCAGATCATGAATGAGAGAGTCTGGCAGGTTCCTGACCTTTGACCCATGGGTTAAGACACCTGCAGGAGATGGCGCTGTGGCGTAACCGGTAAAGCCGCCGTATGCAGCATTGGCATTCCATCTGGGTGCCAGTTCAAGTCCTGGCTGTTCCACTTCTGCCCCAATTCTCTGCTATGGCCTGGGAAAGCAGTGGAAAATGACCCAAGTGCTTGGGCCCCGCACCTGTGTGGGAGACCCAGAAGATGCTCCTGGCTCCTGGCTTCAGTTCAGTACATTTCTGGCCTTTGCAGCAATTTGGGGAGTGAATGAGCAGATGGAAGATCTCTTTCTCTCTCTCTAATTCTGCCTTTCAAATAAATAAATCAATCTTTAAAAAAAAGACACCTGTAACCCTGATCGGAGTGCAACCCACCTCCAGCTCCTGACTCCAACTTCCTGCTGGTGCACACCCTGGGAGGCACTGGTGTTGGCTCATATAATGATGTTCCTGCCACTCTCACAGGAGCCCTGAAGTGAGTCCCTGGTTCCCAGCTTTGGCCCAAGACCAGCCTCAGCTATTGTGTGCATTTGAACCAGTAGGTCAGAGGTCTCTTTCTTTATGTCTGTCTCTCTCTGCCTCTCAAATAAATATTTCATTTTAATTGATGCAGGTTAAACAACACAAGGTGACCTTATGATGTCCACCTCAGGGAGGGATTAAGAAAGGGTTTCTCTCTCTCTCTCTCTCTCTCTCTCTCTTTCTTCCTCTCTCTGTTTTATTTTTATTTTATTTTATTTTTTTACTGATTATAGACTTCTTTGGCCTTTCCCGGGAAATTTTGGCAGCCTTTGGTCTATTTTTAATTATTAAAACAACTTCTTTAGCTTAAAAAGCTGTTTTAGTCGTGAATGTATAACATTTATTCTTGTTTTCTTATACAGAGGACAATGAATATAATTTTATGGGATTTTGGGGTCATCAATTGTTACGTATGGGACAGGCCTTAATAACCTGGATGTTGAAGAATTAAGTCCAGAAATTTAAAAATCCATCACCAAGGCGTCCAGCCAGACTCCTGGAGCGGGAGGATGGCATTGCCCCTGTGCAGCCAGCATGCCTTCCTGCTTCACCTTGCTGTCAGGACGTGGACTCACTTCTGGCCTCTGCCTGCCCTGGGGGAGTCTGGCCCCAGCCAGGCCTCCCATCTGACTCTCTCCAGGGGAGGCCTGATTTGGTCACCTCCAGCACCTGCCAGTGATTGGCTCAGAAATGAGTAGGGGATAGTTGGAACTAATGGGGAAATGAAAACATTTTCTGGAAACTTCCGGGGAAAATTTCCCAACCCTCAGAGTGTCTCCAATCACGGCTGTGCCCGGATGTGAGGCCAAGGGCTCCAGCTTCCTTGGTACTGGACCCAGGAAGAAGTTTCCAAGTAGGAAGAGAGCAAAGCTGAGAGCACTACAGAGAAATGGAGCTGACGCCTCTAGGTTCCATCATTCTTGTTTTTTTTGTTTTTTTTTTTTTGTTTTTTTTTTTTTTTTTAGATTTATTTGTTTATTTAAAAGAAAGAGTTACAGAGAGAGAGAGAGAGAGAGAGAGAATGATCTTCCATCTGCTGGTTCATTCCCCAAGTGACCACAATGGCTGGGCTAGGCCAGGCTGAAACCAGGAGCCTGGAACTCCATGCTGGTTCCCAATGTGGGCAGCAGGGGCCCAAGCACTTGGACCATCTTCCGCTGCTTTCCCAGGTGCATTAGCAGGGAGCTGGATCAGGCACTCATGCAGGATGCAGGCATCACAGGCCATGGCTTAACCTGCCATGCCACAACACCGGCCCTGGACTACACCATTCTCAAAGCCTGAAGTACTTTTTAACCTCAGGGCTTTGAGTCGCACATTATCTTGCTTTATAAGCAAGCTGAAAATTTCTGTTGCTTACACATAAATGCTTTTGAATATTTTGTTAAATTTTTACTATTTGAGAGCGGGGGGAGGGGGAGGGAGAGGGAGGGGGGAGAGAGAGAGAGAGAGAGAGAGAGAGGTGCTCACCGTAGATGAGGCTGAACTGAGGTGGAAGTTGGAGCCCAAGAACTCAGTCTGGGTCTCCCACATACAGGCAGCAGGACCCAGGAACTCAAGTCATCCGCTGATTACCAGGGAAGCTATTATCGGAGGAGAATCAGGGTTAGAAATGGATGGAACAAAAACCTAGTCTATGGATGATTTTGACACATTGTAACAGAGGATTACTTATAAATGATACTTAGTAACAATGGGGTTCTCTCCTACTGGGAGCAACAGGGAAGATGCACTGTGCTTCTGAAATTATTCTGACATCCAGAAGTGAACTATAATAAAAATTACAGATCATTCCAAAAGTAGAAATCATTGCTATGGTTTCCATATGGTTTGAGTGTGTCCCTCAAAGGCTCATATGTTGGAAACTTGGACCCCAGTGCAGCAATGTTAAGAGATAGTAGGTCCTTTAAGAGGTGGGGCCAAAAGGGTAGGTCTTTGGTACACCAGAAAGACACCTGCATGCCATACTGCATGCTGGGTTCAAGTCTATATTCTGCTTCTGATTCTAGCTTCCTGATATGTCCCCTGGAAACAGCAGCTGATGGCTCAAGTACTTGGGTCCCTTCTACCCACGTGGGAGAATCTGCCTGAGTTCTGGGCTCCTGGCATTGGTCTGACCCAGTCCTGACTATTGTTGGCATTGGAGAATGAGCCAGCATATGAAAAATCTCTGTGTCTGCATCTCTCTCTCCCTGCCTCCTTCCCTCCCTCCCTTTCATTCTTTCTCTCTCTCTGCCTTTCAAATCAAATGAAAATAGATACATTTAAAAACTTTTAAAAGTCTGGCCTTGTGAGAGGTGGTTAGATCATTGTAGGTGCTACCCTTAAAGGTTGTTCAAGAATGGATTTTTACAGAAAGAGCAAGACCCGCTCCTCCCCACTCTCTCTGGCTTCCTGTCTCAGTGTGCTCCTGTCTAGATGCCACCCACACGCTGTGATACAGCCAGGAAGGCCCTCACCAGAGGCTGAGTACTTGGAGCTGCCCTGTCTTGGACTTCTGGCCCCTAAAACTGTGAACTAAATAGACTTCTTTTCTTTATGAAGACCCAGACTCAGGTATTTTGTGATAGCAAGAGAAAACAGATGAATGCAATCATTGAGAGGAAGAGGTAAGTTGCTAATACAAATAACAAATCAGTTAATGGGTTATGTGATGATCTAACAATGAAGAAGAGTGACTTACATGAGCATATTTAAAAATTATTACTTTTCTTTATGATTTGACAGAGATGCTGCTATTGACACAGAGAATATGAAACTCATAATACAACCCTACAAGGAGGAAAAATTAGCTAACAGTGAGTGCCATCAATTCAGAGTATTTAAAATTAGACACAGAACAGTAGCAGCAGCAAATTAGAGAAAGTCTAGAATCTTTTTTTAAAGATTTATTTATTTATTTGAAAGTCAGAATTACACAGAGAAGGAGAAGCAGAGAGAGAGAGAGAGGTCTTCCATCCGCTGATTCACTCCCCAATTGGCCGCAGCGGCCGAAGCTGCACCAATCCGAAGCCAGGAGCCAGGAGCTTTTTCCAGGTCTCCCACATGGAAGCAGAGGCCCAAGGACTTGGGCCATCTTCTACTGTCTTCCCAGACCATATCAGAGAGCTGGGTCAGAAGTGGAGCAGCTGGGACTCAAACCGTCACCCATATGGGATGCAGGCACTGCAGGTGGCAGCTTTACCCAATACGCCACAACACCAGCCCCAAAAATTAGTGCAAGTTTTCCAAAGTTAACTATAATCCTAGACATTTATGTTTTGATACCAACAATGATTTATGAAGCTCACAGATATTTTTCAAAATTGTTTATAAAAATATTTAAGTAAAAAAAAATGCTTTTTTTTTTTTTTTTAACCAGAAAGGCTGATTGATTACATACTACAGGAGCCAGCATTGTGGTGCAGGGGGTTAAGCCACCTGCAACGTCAGCATCCTATATGGGTACCAATTCAAGTCCTGGCTGCTCCACTTCTGATCCAGCCCCCTGCTAATGCACCTGGGAAAGCAACAGAAGATGGCTCAAATGCTTGGGCCCCTGCCAGCCATGTGGGAGACCTGGACAAAGTTCCTGGCTCCTGGCTTCATTGCAGCCATTTGAGGAGTGAACCAGTGAATGAAACATCTCCCCCCCCCCCTTCTCTCTCTCTCTTTCTCTAGCTCTCTCTATAAGTCTGCCTTTCAAAATAAATAAATAATTATTTTTAGAAAAAAGAAAGAAAATATCACAATAGTTTTGTCATATGAAGTGTAATTGGAAAGTACACAGTCCTGGGCTGGTGCTGTGGCATCGTAGTTTAAGCATCCACCTGTGGTGCCGGCATCCCATATGGGCACCAGTTGCAGTCCCAGCTGCTCCACTTCCCATCCAACTCTCTGTTATGACCTGGGAAAGCAGTGGAAGATGGCCCAAGAGCTTGGGCCTGTGCACTTGTATGGGAAACCTGGAAGAAACTCCTGTCTCCTGGCTTCAGACTGGCCTAGCTCCAGCCACTGTGGCCATTTGGGGAATAAACCAGCAGATAGAAGACCTCTCTCTCTCTCTCTTTCGCCCTCTCTCTTGGCCTCTCTAAAACTCTTGCATTCAAATAAAAATAAATGAAAATCTTAAAAAAAGAAAAGTATATAGTCCCCAAAATAAAGGAAAAATTATGCAGTATTGCTATGACACTTACGCAACAAAAATACTATGGGGATTTTTTTTTTTTTTTTTGGTGTGTGATTGTGGCATCTAAATATTTGTTAAATATGTAATTAGTACAACTTTATTATTCTAAATAAGCACTGAAACTTAACTTTGTGTAAGTAATCTTGTCTTCCTTTCTTTTAAAAATTTCAGATTCCAAAAGCAATAATTTATTAACAAGAAAAAATCCTAGATCTACTGCTGCTTCTATTCATTCCAGCTCTGGATTGGTGAAACCATTATTCAGATTTTTAAAAACACCACAAACACACTAAAATATAGTAGGACATTTCCTAAAATGGGTGAAATGAGCTAAGTATGTTTTTTGTATTCTCAATTCTTCTTTAAGAGCACAGAGATGCTGACTCTGTTTTGGGTTGTGCTAAAGCAGTGGTGGCTGTGTTGGGGATGGAAGGCAGTTAAGAATAGGGTCTGGGGCCACAGCTGTGGGACAGTGGGTTAAGCCACTGCCTGCAATGCCAGCAGCCCATATGGGCACCAGCTTGTGTCTTGGCTACTCCACCTCTGATCCAGATCCCTGATAATGGTCTGGGAAAGCAGTGGAAGACGGCCCAGTGCTTGGGCCCCTGCCACCCATATGGGAGACATGGATGAAGATTCTGGATCCTGGCTTTGGTCTGGCCCAGCCCTGGCTGTTGTGGCCATTTGGGGAGTGAACCAGCAGGTGAAAGAGCTCTGTTTCTATCTATCTATCTGTAACTCTGCCTTTCAAATAAATACATTTTTTAAAAAAAAAGCTAGGAAAAAAAAAGAATAAAGTCTGAAATCCACAAGCCCTCTTGAGGTTTATAAAATGAAGAAGTGAGTACCACTGTGTGTCTCAGTCTTTTCAGGTTTCTATTACAAAATGACATAAACTGGGTGGATTATAAACAGCAGAAATATAGTTTCATTGTTCTGGGGGCTGGGACGTCCACAATCAAGAAGCCCACAGATGGAATGTGTGGTGAGGCCCAAGTTCCTGTGCATGGATAGTGCCTTTCCCTGCATCCTCACACAGCCAAAGGTGGGAGGGAACGTTTGGAGGCAGGTGGATTTTACAAGGGCACTGATTCCATTCATGGGGGCTGTGTCCTCATGACCTAACTCCCTTCACAGCTTCCCCCAACACCATCACCTCGGGGTGAGGGTTTCAACATATGAATTTTGGGGGTAGACAATAATATTCAAACCACAGCACTGCCCTAGGCAACAATATCTAGAGAACACAGGAAAATTTACATTGTGGGGCAAGGCACTTCACAGTAGCGGTTAGATGCCACTTGGGTTGCCTGCATCTCATACGGGAGGGCCTACCTCAAGTCTGCTCCTCTGCTTCCAATCCATCTTCCTGCTGATATGTACCCTGAAAGGCCACAGATGATGGATGGCTCAAGTACTCGGGGTCCCTGCCACCATGTGGAAGACCTAGATTCGGTTCTATGCTCCTAGCTTCAGCCTGGCCCAGTCCTGGATATTGCAGGTATTTGAGGATTAAACCAGTTGACAGAAGCTGTCTGTCTCTCTCTCAGCCTTTCAAATAAAAAAAAATTACTGTGGACTTGCAGTGTGTTGAGTTTAAATCCTAGTGCTGTCACTGAAATATCATAATGTCTAAATTTATCTAAAACAGGCAGAATATTGAGCTCCTTTGATTTTTTATGGAAACTAAATGCTACATTTGAAATTTAGTGAAGCTATAAGAATAAAACAAATAGGGCTATTTTAAAGAGTGAATGTGCTCAGTAATATGTGTCTGTAAATGTTAGCTTCTGTCTTCAATATATACAGCAGGATGCTGACTTATGCAAAGAATGTAAATTTGTTCTGGTCATAAATGCCAGTGTATTTTTTGTTACAATGCCAGTGGATCTGCGCAGACTGTATGGATTATGTTTCACCCTTTTGCCTAAATCTATTACCAAATAGGGCAATGACATCACAGCAATCTGCAGAAGAAAAAATAAGAAAGCTATGGTTTGAATATTAGTTTGGGTTTCCCTCAAAGTCCTACATGTTTAAGGTTTAGTCCACAATATCTTACGCTGATAGTACCAAGAGGGTGGGAAATTGACCCTATTATAGTGATCAGAAGTGAGGCCTGTGGGCCAATCTGAGTGATTAGTTTGGTTACGTTGTTAGTGTGGAACCTCCATGGTCAAATCATGGTGACTTTACAAAGAGAGACATGGACAGACAAATGTTCCCTCTTGCCATGCAGTGCCCCATGCCAACTCAAGACTCTGTGAGCAAGAACACCATCACCAGATACCGAATCCATGGGGCCACTCAATCTTGGACTGTGAACCTCCAAAAACGTGAGCCAAGTAAATCCCCCTTCTTCATAAGTAGTTTGTCTTAGGTATTTCATTGTATTAACAACAAGCTGATATAAAGAATGTCTGGTAACATAGCAAGAATTTTTTAGCATACCTGCTCATCAAGGATTGGTGTGGTGGTGTAGCAGACACCACCATCCTGTACGGAGACTGGTCTGAATCCCAGCTGCTCCACTTCCCATTCAGCTCCCTGCTACTGCATCTGAGAGAGCAGCAGAGGATGGCCAAAGTGCTTGAGCTCCTGCCCCAGCACTGGAGACGCAGTAGACACTCCTGGCTCTTGGCTTTGGCTTGGTCCAGCTCTGGGATACCAAAAAGGTTTACATGAAAGAATGATCAATAAAACTTTATTTTTAATAGGAAAATCAAAATAAACAGCAATAATAACGAAATGTTACAATACAAATAGTAGAATACTGTATAGCTATTAAATAAGATTAAATAGCAAAATAAATGCATGAAAAGATGTTATAATATGTTGAAAAAAGGTAGGCTAAGCAAGCTGTGTTTAAGATTTAATACTCTATTTGTTTAAAGCATGTGTATATGTGTCTCCATAGCCACAGGAAATGCCAAGCTTATAAGACACATGCTTATCTCTAATAGAATTGTAAGTCATTTTTTCTTTTTCTTGTTTTAAACAATTTTCAACAGTGACCATGTCCTATTTTCGTAATCTGCAAAAATTTGATATAACATCTTACAAGGGAGAGAATAATAAAAGCAATCGAGCCAGCTCTGTCTGTCCCTAGTCCAGCAAGCCATTTCATCCCTAGGCATTCCAGGCGGGCCGTGAGGAAGATAGCCGACCTCTCCCAGGCTGGAGGCCTGCCTGTAAAATTGGGATAATAATGGCACCTGTGTCATGACATTGCCATCTGGGCAAATGAAATAATCCACGAGAGGCACTGCTTAGCACAGTGTCTGGCACATCGTGAGCCCTCCATAAATAGCAGCAGTCACTCTGCTCTGGGGCGCCGCTGGCACTCCTGGCTCACCGGCCCTGACCTGTTCAGCAGCTGTTCTGGGCCTCTTTTCACCCTGGTCATCTGCTGACCTGCCCATCACTCTGCCTTGACAGAGGAACTGGAACACCCCTGGGGAAGGGCTGGTAAACAGGGAGGGTGCTGAGCCTTCAGGCTGCATCTGATCAGAGCCGGCATTCTGAGAACCAGGTCTCAAAAAAGTCTTGGGAGGAGGTGCCCCAAATCCCACACCGTTCCAAGAGTCACAAGGACAACCCTGTGAGCAGCCCCCAGAGAAGCACTGGCCCCAGTTCTGTGGCATTCTGCGTGCCTATTTGATGCCTATCACACAGCTGAAAAGTTAGGAGACAGCGATGTGCTACCTTCATCGGGTTTTCTTCCTGCAACGCACCACCACACAGGTGGGTTTAGCTTCCCATTTTCCATCGTGTCTCCTCTTTCCCCACTTCCCACCTTCCTTGTTTCTATTTCAGTTTTCACTCTCTTCTAGCGTCTTCCTCTCCAGAGCTGCTCTGTGATCTCCTACCCTCACCAACCGCCGCCCCCACCTCCTCTCCTCTCTCTCTCCTTCCTTCCCTTTCTCTTCCTCTTCATCTCTCTTGAGACAGGTCTAGTGGCCTGGTTGCCATCTGCTGCCTTTTTTTTTATGAGGTTGAGATCAGATGGCATCTAATCGATCGTCATGGTCTCCATGGTTACCAGGGTGACAGAGTACTTGGAAGAGACACATCCTCAAGCCTGGGGCTGTCAGACCATTCCTGAGAAGGGAAAAGAAAATAAAAGCTATTCCATCATTTTTGCACATTTACATCATTCTCAAATGCAGCAAAACCAGACCCTGTTTATGTTTTTACGTGGCTACCTGGTGGCTTGAGCCAAGGAAGACACAGTAGCTTTTCTTCTATTAAAAAAAAAATGTCCAAGACAGAAGATTTTTTTTGACCCTCAGAGCACCCCACATGCCCTGCACCCCACACCCCATCCCCTACCACTCCCATACACATAGACCATCACCTTTTTTAATCTTTCCTTTTGTACTGTCTGGGAATTCATTTTGTAATTCTAATGAGTTGTTATTCTTAGAATAAATAACAGTGCAGTTCTAAAACTGGTAACTGACTACGATTTGCTTCAGCACAAGAAACAGTCACTCATAAAACCACTTTAATCTTGCATTAGGATAAATAGGAACATTATTGTTACTTATTTTTTATTTTTATTTATTTATTTTTGGCTAAGAACTCTTTGTAATATAGGAAGCCGTGTTGAAGAACAATCATAAACGATGTGATGCAAACAGAATGACCTTGTTTGGAATGCAAAATGTGCCTGGGTAGGACAGTTATCTGCACAGCTTTAAGGCCTGGGGGCTGGCCCATCCTGTCTCACTATCATAGCATATGATGGTGTTGACAGCCTGAGTCTGGTGGAAAGAGATGTGAGAAAGACCTTGGTACTGAGGATATATAACTAATGGCATGAAAGCTAAACTTGTGGGGCAACTCAGAGACCAGCAAAGAAAACAGCCAATCATCACACGGTGAAATAACATTAAAGTTGTCAAAAGACGCCTGGTTTGGTCACAACTTTGATGTCAGGGACCCAGGGCCTGGGACCCCAGGCTGCTCTCTGTCCGTCCCTGGTAAGATGTCATGCTCCGTGACTTAGAAGTTCTGCGCTGTTCTGTCTGCATCAGAGAAAACCAAGCTTAAATAACGGCACAGCTCAAGGTCTACCTGTAACTGATTCCTTTGTCTCTGACTTGAGGCCGCCTGCATCTTGTTCTGTACAGTATCTTAGTAAGATTCAGATAGATTCATCTGCAGTGCCTTTGGCTGTTAAGCAAATATCACACTGATATTTGAAATAGAAATGATGCCATCAATTGGAGGAGAGACTTTAATATAAAGGGAAAATAATTTATCACGAACACGAACCCTCCTAACCATTTCACACCTGTGCATCTTGGCAAATGGCTGCCTTTCCTTCCCTCCCTGCAGTCCCCTCCGGTCTCCCCCTCCCCACTAGCTGTCTCCCTGGGACAGCCAGGGAACTGCTTGTATTTATGTTTCCCCTCCCCAGAAAAGCTTTCCCCGGACCCCCCCTTGCAGGAGATCTGAGCTTGTACTGTTCTTTTGGTCTATACTTCTCATCCAGGCCTTAGCTCATGCCGCCTTACACCCTGGCAATATTTGTTATGCACATTACTTGCCTTGTACTCCAATTATAAGCTCCAGAAGTATAATCTGTGTCCTCTACTTCTGGGCTCATCTCTTACTTTGTAACTAGTTAGTCCTCACCAAGTATTTGATGATGGTGATGATGACGATGGCGGCACTGGGGATGGCTGGCTTTCCTTTTTAAGACTTGGAACCAAATTTAGTTCTCAGTGTTTCTCCAGCTGCAGTGCTTTTACCTTGTGTCTACAAGAGGTCTTCCTCCGCTCCTTGTCCTCCGTTGTCCTCTCGTGCACAGCTCGCTTCTCAGAAAAGGTGGGTCTCGCCTTGGAAGGATACGAGTTGTTGGCTCCCATCAGGACAAGTGTCACAGCGTGGTGTCAACTCACTCTGGCCTTTCCTAAATTGAGTTTGTCAGTGCTCAGCCGCAGGGCTGAGTGAAACGTTGTGTGATGCGGGCTGTCTCCTGGGAGAGAGAAACTGGCATAAACCACATCCTAATGGGATCCAGGAACAAAGAAGCGTGAATGAAGTGTTAATTGCATTCATAAAGACATTAACAAAGGAATGAAAATGGCAGAATCTTCCATCCCCCACCGAAAATTCAGAGAAAAACATGTCACCCAAAGAATGTTGCAACAAAAATCAGCCACGTTTATGGCTTGCTCACTGCAGAGATCACTTGCAGTAAATAGTAACTTTTCAAAAAGCAAATAGTTTGTGTCCATTGTCTTAAGCACTGCAACGAACACAGCTGAATCCACCCCAGCTCTGGTTCTCCTCTTGCTTTTTATGATTTAACTTTCCAAGGACTCCAGAAGCATTTTCAATGCTGCTTCATGAACCGTACCGACCTCTGTCAACAGTTTGAACCTAATCAATCCTACAGTTCTTATTAGAGCAACATGGTCATTTTCTGGAAGTTTCTTTATGATACAGTCCCTCTTGAAGGAGCACGAGGCGCTCTGCAAAGTGGGCAACCTGGGGCTCCCTTTCCTGCCCTTTGCAGAGCTCCCCGGCTGCTGACAGCACGGCTGGGCCTGCAAAAGGTCCGGAGGCTGCGTTTGACTGAAGATGGATCACTAGATGAACCCTGCACCTGCTTAATGGAGGCAAGGCCATGGACTGGAGGCCTTGTGCAGTTCTTCACTCAGTTTCACCTTCACAGATCACCCCATATCTTGTGTCTGTGTGCAACTGGTAACTAAGGGACTAGGTAAAGGTAGATGGATTTGCTCTAGTGACTGGAAACCTCTCTCAGAACTAAAATATGTGCTCCCTTGGAGTGCCAGGTAAGACTTGTAGAAACTCTGGGGGATAGATGTGGAGAGCAACATTCCCACCCTCATTCTGCAGGTAAAACGAAACCTCCAAGATATCAACTCCCAGGACTAGGATTCTGGTATTTTCAGTCACCTGATTGTTCTTCCTATCTTGAGAGTCTAACTCTCAGGATCTCATTTGATGCTCAAAAGAATCCTATGAAGTAAGACAGGCTGTATAAACAGGTGGGTCAGTTTTTCCAGAAACCACATTCAGGCACCCGGAGGAACAGGTACTCTACAGCCCATTCTAGACTGTGGCTGGACCCCCTGGTTACCTAAGAAACTTATTTTTCAGCCCTGTGTAAATCAGCCATATTCATGGATGTGGCATCAACCCACTAGATGGAGACAGATTTTAGAGTGACAAAATGTAAGCTGGCTGGGCATCTCTAGGCCGCTCAGCACAGATCAGTCGGTGGAGGAAACTCAGATGCACACACACCTTCTGCACCTCGGCAGAGCCCAAGTCTGGGTCTCTAATTGTTCCTGATTCTTTGCAGACTTTGGGAATGTTTCCTCCCAGACATCGCCTGTGCACTAAGTTCTGGAACACCACAAATAAAAATGTCCAGATTATAAGCTATTTTCAATTAGTTGTGCCTACATAATGCCACACACTCAAGAGATTTATCTTTATTTTTCATTGTAATACATCCTATAGACTAGTTGATATCATAATTTTTCTTTCTTTCCATATAATATAATTGTCTTTTTTAAAAAACTGTTTATTTATTTGAAAGGCAATGAGAAAGAGGGAAAGAGAGAGAAAGCTTCCACCCACTGTTTCACTCTATAGATGTTTTCAACAACCAGGGCTGGGGCAGACAGAAGCCAGGAGCCAGGTGACAGGAACTCAATCAAGGTCTCCCATGTGAGTGGCAGAGACCCATCACTTGCTACCTCCCAGGGTGTGCATCAGCTGGAAACTGGAATCCTAAGTGGGGCTGGTACTCAAACCCAGGCACTCCAAAATGGGATGCTGGCATACACAGTGACATGTTAACCATTGCATCAATGGTCAGCCCTTATAATTTCAAATAATGGCAAATTAAGCTCCAACATACGTATCACCACGTTATTCACGAGTCTGACCCAAACAGCATTGTGGAATAACACCTGGGTGTTATTAATGTCACTACTGGCATTTACTTCATATGTTTACAATTTCTGTCCTGATTGGGGGATCCTATGATGCCTTTATGATACTCCCAAGGCAGAAGACCAGTAAATTTTAATCTTCCTGTCCATGGTTCAGTGTGGGATGAAAAGATGCCTAATAAATGGGAAAAAACTCAAAGTCAGCAGCGGGTCAATTAGACCTGAGCTTGCTTCAATAAATTCATGAAAAATTAAAGATCAGTTGATTTTGCTACAAAAATTTTTGAAATCCATAGTTTTTCATAATGTGCATTCTGCATGAATTTTTTGAAGACCCCCTCATATACATGTCTTTCAAACATTGTTTACAACAAAAATGAGTTTATCTTTTAATCCTGTCTTCTGCAAGTGCTTTTGAAGTGCCCTTGTGTTCAATGCAGACAGAGCAGAAGGGCTGAATGTTTTTCCTTTGGACTTTCTGGATCAGAATGCATCACTTCCCATTGCTGAAAAATGCGAACTGAGGACATAGACGAATCTGGTAATGACCTACTTATAGCCAAAGCACCTAGGTGATCATCTTGTCTCTAAAACTTACTTTCTTTCCATTTCTGACACTTGGGTATTGAAGAGACACAACCTGAGATGCCACCTGAATACTGCAGGCAAAATTGTTGCAGAGTTTATTCAATCCATATTAAGAGAATCCAATTAAGAGAATGAGTCCAAGCCCCTAAATCAAAATTGTGTCACTTTCACAGGATGATCACTTATTCATTTCCATTCATGGAAATCCAAATGAATAAGGCTATTTCCTTGGACTTTACTATTCATTATGGTAACTGCTAACTGTATGTGGCTATTTAAATTAGAAGTAAATAAGGAGTGGGCATTTAGCCTTGCAGCAAGACACATGTTACAACACCCAATTCCCAAAGGAGAGTGCCTATATTTGAGTCCTTGGCTGCACCCCTGATTCCTGCTTTCTGATAATCCACACCCTGGGAGGCAGCAGGTGACAGCTCAAGTAATCGTGTCCCTGTCACCTGTGTGGACAACCCAGACTGAGTTCCTACCTCCTGGCTTTAGCCTGGCCCAGCCCCAGCGGTTGGGGGCATTTATAAAGTGAAGCAGTAGATGGGAGAGCTTTCTCCCTCTCCCTCTGAAATAAGTTTTCAAAATTAAATTGAATTAAAAATCCATTTCCACATTTTAAGTGCTCAATAGGCACATGTGGGTGTTGACTACTGGTTTGGACAGTACAGATTTAAAGGACATTTTCATCAAAAGACTGGAATTCATGCATGCCACAGAAATGTCACCTGATGCAATTATATGGTGACTTATAAAGTCACTACCAGTACTATCAGTGACAACGTCCCATGGAGCTAGCCTGCTGGGGAGTGGGCATCACGGACGGGGTGGTCTGCAGCCTTCTTTCTCAGAGCCTGAGCCGCTCCTGTGTGCCGCAGGAGAGGATGAGCCCAAATCTCTGGAGAAAGGGCAGGTGCAGATGAGCCATTTCCATTTTCCACTCCTGCAACTCCCAGAACCTCCAGTCCAGAGCTGCCGCCAAGCCTGCTTGTACAGAAGCCCAAACTAAAGTGCATTTTGGATAAATGCTCTGGCTGTTATTTCTTTGCAAAATCCATCCTTGCTTTGATTACGGGCTTTGTCTCCTCTTGCCATGAATTTCAATGAGTCTGAACCTAGCCGCATTTTCCACCAGCCATGACATTTAGCACAGGCTGTGACCACAGGAAATAAGGCTTCAGACAAGCAAGGTTGATGAGACTAAAGAGGATGGTCCAGAGCTCCCCAACTGAGCACTTTTAAGTGACTACTTTAGGCTCATCAACACAAAGTTGGAAAAGGTGGAAGAAAGTGGGAACATGTCCAGTCAGTACTGACTTTGAACTTGCAAAAGCTGAAAAGCAATAAACCACCAAGTGTACCCAGCACTCTGGCAGACCTCACCAGGACTTTCCTTGGTGCACGAAGAGATGGAGGTACAATGCTTTCACAAGATGACTTAAAGTTATTTGCAGGATGACCACAAGATTTCAAAAAGTTCATGTAAATGAAATTAAAATACAGTTTCTCTTGATGCAAAAAAATTTTTGAAATTCATGCATAGTTTTTTCCAGGATGTGCATTTCCACGAACTTTTTGAAGACCTGCCCCATACAACTCTCAAAATGCTTTTATCACGTAATTTGTCAGGGTGGGCTGGTCGGACATGTGTTTTATCTTCCTGGGAGGCTAAGTCACCTGAAACTGCTAATCTTACATATTTGCATCCTACAAGTACATGATACACTGGGAGGTGCCCAATACTTTGGTTCAATCCCATCAATAAGTATTTATTGAACACATCAATGAACAAATAAGGAGGCTGAACCAGCAAATTTGTCTGGCCTGTATTATCGTAACTTTTAGCTGGTAGCTATAGAAAAAGCAGGGAGAGAAGAGGAGCAGGATTTGAGAAAAGACAGAGATTGTGAGCCCATCACAACTGTCATCTCACAGTTTCCTTTGAACCTCCATGGCAATAGGATAGGAGAGAAAATACTGTTAAGGGCAACTGTACATTTCAATTTGTGGACTGGAGTCATAGAAGATGTGTATCCAATCTGTTTTTTCCTGTACAGAATTTCCTTTCTGACATCCTTCCTAGAAGTGAGAACCCAAAAGTCTTGTATTAATTGGTGTTGTACTGCTTTGCATGAATAGCTGAATTGCACAATAAAAGAGTTAACTGACACTGAAATAATCAACACAGGGGCAGGCATTTAGCACAGCAGATAAGATGCTGGTGAAGATGCCTGCATCCCATATCTGACTTCCTGTGTTTGAGTCCTGACTCTATTCATGAGTCCAGCTTCCTGTTAACGCCCACCCTGGGAGGCAGCAAAAGATGGATAATGTAGTTGATAATGGATTGAGCAACTGGCTTCACTCTGGCCCAGCTCTGAGCTTTGTGAGCACTGGCTGGGGAGGGGTCAATCAGTGGATAGAAGCTCTCTCTATCTCTCTGCTCCTTCCCCTCTGCCTCCCAAATAAATTAAATAAGAATTTAAAAAGAAAAATTATTAACATAACTGAATCCAAGCCCAAACACTTTTGCACCAACTGAAGGAAAATGAATCCTAAAACCAAAATGATCCCAAGAGAACCTTGTAATGCATCCCCATACTTCAAATAGTTCCTAATGAATCGGATCCAAATCCATCTTTAACATTTCCAAGAAAGGAAAACCACAGGGCTCTGTTAAGTCCATAAAACTTAGTTCAAAAAAAAAAAAAAAAAGTTTGTAAACTTTTCTAGGTTTAGCAGTGCCAGTCATCAGCTTAAACACACAAGTTAGTGATGGAACTTTCTAGGTGATGTTTCTTTAAATCACCATGACTCATACTTGTCTCGGTTCCAAGTGTTTCCTGGTGACTCTCTTGTTGAAATGGTTTCAATTAGAGCCTGGAAGGGGCTGATACAGAACTCTTGCTCAGTGCTTGCCAACATGGGAATTGGTTTTAAACATTGCTGCTTTTCATCCAAAAAAAAAATTGCCCCTTCCCACCCTTGAGTTAGATGAGATTATTCTCAGATAGGCGTTTAGCTGATTTTTAATGTCAAAGAAACTTAATTTGCAAACTCGTTAGAAACTCTTTAGTAAAAGCAGCCTACTAAAACAGATAATTAATATTGGTAAGCTCCTCATTTGCATATTAATTAGTCTCCATACTCAACTAATTAAAACTGTACTGCCTGTTGGAGGACTTTCTTCAAGACTGCTGGTCTTGTCTTTCTGTGTAATCATGTAATTCAACTGCAATAAGGGACAGTGATTATGTGTGTACTTTCCATAAAGTACCCATTTTCTCATCTGTGACACAGGACTACGTGAGGTCCTAGAACCATCTCTAAGCAGCTGTTTCATTGGCTCAAATCACTATATCTCAGTATTTATGAGCTCTGTCAGGTTTTGATGAAAAGAAAACAGCTGGATGACCCAGTGCTAATAAACAGAGATAAGAAAGATAGCAAATTTCATTTCAGAACTTATTTTAGTCTTGCTCTATATGCTATTCTACATTTTAATTTTCAGTGAGGAATTACTGAGTGAGTGAGAGGGCCAATCTGTTTTGGAAAATCATACCTGCAGAAGCCTTCTGTTTGGAAGATACCTCTTGTTAGTAAGAATGTATTCCTATTGCAGACAATACCCGACTAAACAAGCTTTATTATATAGATATTTATTTGTTTATTTTTGAAAGGCGGTTATGGGGTAGGGGGGGAGGAAGAGAGAGAATCTTCCATCTGCTGGTTCACTCCCCAAATGACCACAAAATGGCTGGAGCTCGGCTAAAGTCAGGAACCAGGAAATCCATCTGGGCCTCCCACATGGGTGGCGGGGGCCCAAGCACCTGGGCCAGCTTCTGCTGCCTTCCCTGGCACAGAATTGGAGCAGCTGAGCCTTGAACGGGCACTCATATGGGATGCCAGCCCCCCTAAAAATAAGCTTTGAATACTGAGTCCTCAAATGAGATTCAGGAGAAATTATGTTAGTCTCATTGAGTGACAGTGACCAAATTGCTCAATCTCTCTATCATCTACAACAACAAAAAGTAAATATGCATTGACAATCTACATCCAAAATTATGCTATGACATCCTCTCCCCAGATTGAGTGAGAGGCCACTGCTAGTTTCTGCCATAGCACCTGGGTTTACCCTTCTATCCTATATACAGACCCACATTTGTCCACGCCCCCTTACTAGATGCCTCGCCATAGCAGGCCCTCTGTCTTGCTCATTACTGCATGAGGGCTTATCACAGTGCCCGTGAGATAGTTAAGTGCTGACTAAATAAATCAATAAACAAATACACTGCCACATAGATAAATAATACAAAGGCATGTGTTTCAATGATCTATGACAGCATAACAAAAGGACCCAAAACTTATAGCCTATCAACTGCAATTAACTATTTTCTTGATTCTATGAGTCAAGTGCACAGCTCTTCCACTGTTCACCTGGGCTTGCTCAGATGCTGCTTCAGTGTTGGGGGGGTGTCTCAATGGGGCTAGGGTCAGGTGAGACAGCTGGGTGTTTGGACTCCATATGTCTTTTACCCTCGAGTTTTTCCTTGGACTTCCTAACATAGTGATAGCAGTCTTCCTATATGTACCATTTATCACACCTACATAAAGTTTGTTGGTAACTCATTGACTAAAGCAAATCACATGATCAACCCCAGAATCATTGTGGAAGAGGACTCCACAGGGCATGAACATTTTGGAGACCCTGAGTATAAATGCAATGACATCATCAAAAAGTTCATGGAATATGCATATTATGAAAAAACTGTGCATGGATTTCAAAAACATTTTACACCAAATAAACTCATCTCTATTTTTTTTTTAAGATTTATTTATTTATTTGAGTGGCAAAGCTATAGACAGAGAGAAGGAAAGACAGAGAGAGAGAGAGAGGTCTTTCATTCACTGGTTCACTCTCCAAATAGCCACAAAAGGCCAGCGCTAGGCTGATCTGAAGTCAGGAGCCAGGAGCTTCTTCTGGGTTTCCTATGTGGGGACGGAGGTCCAAGCACTTGGGCCATCTTCCACTGCTTTCCCAGGCCATTAGCAGGGAGCTGAATCAGAAGTGGAACAGCTGGGACTTGAACTGGTGCCCATATGGGGTACCAGCACCACAGGCAGAGGCTTAACCTACTATACCACAGCACCAGCCCCATAAATTCATCTTTTAATTCCATTTTCCACGAACTTTTTGAAGTACCTGTATAGTCAATTACAACCTGTCTTTACCTAAAAGGAGATAGGTAAGTCTATTACTAATGTCTTGCAGTAAACGTTATACCAGAGACACAGCTAACCATTAGGATATAAACACAGATAGCATTAAAACCGCAAGACCTTAATTTGAATCTCTTCCTTTTCAACTGCTGTGTGACCTTAGGTAAGCTATTTACCCTTTCAAAGTAACAACTCTATGATTCTAAAAATGAGTGTTGGCCTACCTGACATAGGTTGCCACTGCCTCCTAATAGGACTTCCTGTTCTGCAGAGAACAAGAAAGCGAAAAACTACATGTCTTAGACCCCCTTGCAGCAAAGGCTTTTGACGTGACTTAACTTTAACCAATCAGATGTGCGCTGTGAGAATCACCTGGGAAAATACGCAGTGGTTAAAGCACTGAAGAATACCAAGCTTTGCTGCGGTGGATCTAGCAGCTGTAGCCCAGTCGTGGGGCGGACAGTCCTGGTGGTGAAGTCCTGGTCTTGAATGTGTGGCTTTGAGTCTGCAGTAGGCGTGGCACCCTATAGACTCCTGCTGTAGTACAGGGAGCGGTTTTCTTGGTAGCTAGTGCTACCATGGTGTTCATTTAGCTCTTCCAGGACTTTTGTAGGCACCAGATTCTGCTTCTGCTTAAGATAGTCGTAATAGTTTCTGTTTTCTTAAGATAGTTACAATAGTTTCCTTTTTCTGGACTGAGCCCTGATAGATTCCCTTACTTGATCGATAAAGAATTTATCTGAGACACTTCATGAAAACATGGTTGGCACTCAAGAAGTGCTCAGTATCAATTCTTTTATAATTTGTGTGTACCAAATAGTGGATGAAACATCCAGATGTTTTCAAAGATTCTGCTCTCTTTCTCTCATTTAGTTTTTGGTTGCCATGCAAACACTATCTTCAAACAAAAGCTCAGAATCACACTACTCCACAAACATGGAAATAAATATTGAGACACAAAACACACCCCACTCATGTTCATTCTTTCAGAAAGACTTATTAGCCATGTGTTACACGCAGTGCCTTGTCCTAACCTTGGGCAAATTGTTTCACTTCCACAGTTTCTTCATGAATGCCAACTTCATGAAATTTATAAAATGAAGGAAGTGGACTACATAATTACTAAGGTTTATTGCTTCTTTTCTTCAAAACTGTGTACTTTTTTAAAAAGATTTATTTATTTATTTATTTGAAAGATAGTTACAGACACACAGAGAGAGAGGGAGAAAGTCTTCTACTAGTTCACTCCCCAAATGGCTGCAATGGCTGGAATTGGACTGATCCGAAGCCAGGGGCCAGGAGCTTCTTCCAGGTCTCCCATGCAGGTGCAGGGGCCCAAGCACTTGGGCCATCTTCTATTGCTTTCCCAGGCCATATGTGAGATCTGGTTCGGAAGAGGAGCAGCCAGGACACAAACTGGTGCCCATATGGGATGCTGGCACTGCAAGCAGGGGCTTAGCCTACTGTGCCACAGCTTGGCCCCCCAAAACCATGTATTTTTAAACCAGTAAGCAATTATCATCTGATGCTGATCTATACATACGCCATCCAAGTTTGTCTCGGGGTTCCAGGCTTCTCTGGTGGTTTGAAATTGTGTGAGAAGAGTTGACTTATGTCTTATTTATTTATTTATTTGGAAGCACAGTGACAGAAAGGGAGAAATAGAGAATTCCATTTGCTGGCTCACTCCCCAAATGGTCACAATAGCCAGGTCCGGGCCAGGCCAAAGCCAGGAGCAGGAATTCCATCCTGGTTTTCCACATGGGTGGTAAGGGCCCAAGTACTTGAGGCATCTTCCACTGCCTTCCCAGGCATATTATCAAGAAGCTGGATCAGAAGTGGTGTAGTTGGGACTTGGACTCGCACCAGCACTCCAAAATGGGATGCCAGGGTCACAAGTGGTGGTTCACTCTGCTGCGCCACAATGCAGGCCACAACTTGTCTTTGTGCACTTATTTTTCAGATAGGCTGTGATAACCACTCCCTCTCACGAAGCAGGTTTCAGCTTCTGCATTTTAACATAGAACTTCTTGACCTAGTGGGTTACGGATCCAGCATTCCTAAACACAATTTCTCCCTCTCTTTCACACCTAAGAAAGCACTATCATTATCATCACTGATTTACTGAACAATTACTACCCATTGGGCCTTTTGTATTTTCTTGGGTGCATGACCTACTGCCCACTTAACCTCCACAGCACTCTGGGTACTTTTCTTGATCCAATGAAACCCAGATTGAAAGATATTAAGACAGGTGCCTAAGAATACACAATTAGGATATGGCAGAGCTCGATTGCGGCCAGGTTTAATTGAACCCAAAGTCTCTTTCCCAACCACTACATTCGACAGGCTACTAGCAATACTAGTAATAAATCATAAGTAGTAGTAGTCTTGAAAATAGCACTGTTTTAGTTAGCTAGTTATCTTGAGCACATGCTATATGCCCAGCACTCTCCTTTTTAATTCATATTCTCAATTAATTCTCCTAAATTAAATCTTACTATAACCCCCATGGTGTAAGTGAACAATGGAAGGTTATTAATTTTAAGAGTCTTGAGCAAAGTTAGCCAGTTCCTCTTGGCTGGAGCTGGTTTGTGAACCCAGGCAGCGTGAAACCAGTGTTCCTAGAAGCCAGGCCTTGCTGTCTCAAGGGAAAACCCTCACTGCTTAATTTATGAACAAAGGAAAGTGTCTGCCTGTTTAAGAGCTAAAGTAACTGGGAGTGCATGGCACCACCCCCCCACAACCGACTCTGCCAGGAGTGTGTGGGGGTCAGCACGGAGACTTGTGAGCACCAGCAGGAGAGGGAGGCTGTGTGTGGACGTGGGAGGAGCTTGGGTGTGTACACCTACTCTGCAGACTCTCAAACTGCTGTATCAAGACAGTCTCCACCTGCGGCATTGTCCTCCCGACCCTGCTTCTATCGGGGTGGCAGTGAGAGCAGGAACCCGTCTTATATTTGATCAAAACCTCATTTGTAATGATATATAGATGTGAGTTTAAACTTTACGTGCTGTTAGTACAGCCCTTAAAAAGTCTGAATGAATCTCACAAAGTGAGCTAGATGCCAGTAAGAACTAATAACGAAAAAAATGATAACTCTAAGCAATTAATTATTAAGCTCCTAGCAGCCAAATATAGTACCTGTGGGCACGGAGGTCCTCTCCTTTGAGGAGGAAGAAGCTAATTGCAAAAGCAGGGTCCTTGGAAGCCGAGCTGGGAGGCATGGGGAGCGCCCGGCAGGTGTCCTTTCCTGGTGGCTGAAACGCATTAAAAGGGAAGGTGGAGATCTAAGAAAAAGAGAATTAAAGCTCCTTGGGAAATCTAGTCAATAATAAGCATGAGAAAAGGTAGGTGATAATGAGAGCCTGGGAGAAAGGCAGTGAGGGGCTGTTCGGTACAGGTTTTTGGAGCCCTATGAGTCCAACCGGCTTCCAATCCCTGAAAGAATACAGTACAGCACACATTAAGTGCTCAGCAGTAATTAAAAAACAAAACAAAACAGAATAGAACAGAACAAAAAACAGCCAATGAATGAATGGATCCATGGGATTTTTCCTCCAAGTTTGGGATAGGGGGAATTTGATATCATAAGCATTATTGGAAATGATGCCTGTTATGGACTGAAGGCTCGTGTTTCCCCCCACCCCAAGTTCAGATTTTGAAACCCCTCCACCCAGTGTGATGAGGCTTTGGGAGGCAACTAGGGTTAGATGAGGCCTGGTGAAGTGGGCAGGCATATAGGTTAAAATCGATTAGGTTTGTGAACTGGAAGACCACGCCCTTGTGTGACCTCATGTCCCTACCTGGCCACACCAGGGTGCCCACCAGCCAATCAGGTTAATTAACCACTCCCCTTTGGAGTGGGTTAAAAGCCGAGACACGGTGTGGCCCTGCCAGCTCTTCTTCCCTGGCCTCTTGCTAGGAAGGGGCTTGTTGTAGCCCCGCGCCTCCAGGGCACATGGCCTTCGGGCCATGTGCTCTAGGCTTCCTGGCCTAGATGCTCATCCACGTGGCTGGTTCCTGGTGCTCGCTATGAACCCCCATTCACCTCTCTCCCCTAAATAAAGCTCTCACTCTCCTATGTATCTTTCTCACTAAATAAAAGCTTAAAACGTACCATGCTGCCTCATTTATCTGTGCCGGTATTTAGAATTCTTCTCTAAATATTAGGCAAGAACCCTCTCGGGCTTATTAACATTGGGGATTTAGTAATAAGCCTGTGTTGAAATCATAAGGCACCCCAAATTCCGGTAGTGCATGTGGAACCCCGGATAGCATTTCTAGGGAACTTTAAGGAGCCACATTTCAGTGTGAATTTTAGGGGGTCTTGTCCGATTTCAGTAGGAGTGGAGCCCTAGGGCTGATGGAATGTGTCCCATTTAAGAAGAGGCCAGAGAGCTTGGACTCCATCACTTGGAACAAGGTCTTGTGAGGACACAGCAAGAAGACGGCGGCATGTGAGAGAGAAGGGAAGCCTTCTCTTGGAGCCTCCTTGGCCGCCGTCTTGATCCTGTACTTTCCCAGTCTCCAGATCGAAAAGAAGGGAAGTTTCTGTTGTTGCCGCCACCCAGACTGGGACATTTTGATAAGGCAGCCGGAGTAGAAAAAGGTAGCACCTACACTTCAGTCCTTGTGTATCTTTAACTCTTGTTCTGCTTGGGCACACTTAAGTTACACAGTTCTACATAGATGGGGGCTGGTGCTGTGGTGTAGCCGGTAAAGCCGCCACCTGCGTATGGGTGCCAGTTTGAGTCTTGGCTGCTCCACTTCCGATCCAGCTCTCTGCTATGCCCTGGGAAAGCAGTGGAAGATGGCCCAAGTCCTTGGGTCCCTGCACCCATGTGGGAGACCTAGAAGAAGCTCCTGGCTCCTGGCTTCGGATGGGCGCAGCTCTGGCCATTGCGGCTAACTGGGGAGTGAACCAGCAGATGGAAGACCTCTCTCTCTCCCTCTCCTTTTCTCTCTGTGTAACTCTGACTTTCAAATAAATAAATAAATCTTTAAAAAAATACTACATAGCTTACACATTGTATATAAGTTTATACACAAATTTAGTCCTTTCAGTATTTTAAAAATAGCTGTACTGGAATGTAAACTAACTCCTTAATTGAATGAAGCTTTCCCTCTTCTCGGACTCAGAGACCCACACCCTGGGAGAAGTTGGGTCCCTCGCTGTGGGATCACAGCCTGCAGGTAAGCACTAGATGGAGGCAGAAATTCAGGCTTCCACGCAGAGGCGGGGTACAAACCGCAGCTCGCAGCTCACTTTCTCTTGTTTTCTTTTCCTTTCGGTCTCTCTTGGGACACACAATGCCTGGGAAAGCTCAGGGCCGCCAGGTGGCCGCAGCTGAGGTTGCTGGCTGTACCTTGGGGCCGCCCTGATAGGGGCTTACTGAGGAGACAAAGCCCCTGAGACCTCTTTCTGGAGGTCGAGTTTCTAGGCCTTCCTGGGGCCCTCAGCTGGATTTCTTTCTTTCCCACAGTAAACACAAACCACTCTGGAGCTAACGAGACCCTAGTTAGCAGAGCTCTTGGTTTGCCTGCAGGAGCGGCCCCTTCCTGGGGTATATATAGCCTTTTAAAAATGTTGTTGGAAAGGTGTCACCCTGGGTGCTTGGTATGCTAGCAGTAGAGCAGAATTCTTACCTATTGTAACCATTAGGACATTGTTTAATCCTTCTGAAGGTTTTCCTTGTCTGTAAAATGGGGCTCATCACGTCTGCCCTTGCTGGCCTAGTGACTGATCTCAAAAACAAGTAAGGTGTGTCTGGGCATATGAAACCCTTTTATAAAATATAATATTCTGGGGCTGGTGTTGTGGCATAGCAGGTAAAGCCTCCGCCTATGAAGTTGGCATCTCTTGCAGGCACTGGTTTGAGTCTCAGCTGCTCCACTTCTAATCCAGCTCCCTGTTAATGCACCTGGGAAAGCAGCAGAGGACAGCCCAAGTGCTTGGGCCCCTGCACCTACATGGGAAACCCAGAAGAAACTCCTGGATTCTGGGATTGGCCTGGCCCAAGCCTGGCCATTGGGGTCATTTGGGAAGTGAACCAGTGAATGTAAGATTTCTGTCCCCCCCCAACCCCATAACTCTTTCAAATAAATAAAATAAAGTATTCTACATGAGAAGTTGTGAAACTCCAGTTCCAGACTCAATCCCTCCCACTGCCTATTTTTGTGTGGCCTGTATGTCAAGAATGGTTTTACATTTTTATTATTTTTTTAGAGATTTATTTATTTTAAAGGCAGAGAGAGATAGAGAGAAGTCTTTCATCTGCTGGTTCATGCTCCAAATGGCCACTACAACTGGGCCTAAGCCAGGCCAAAGCCAGGAGTCTAGAGATTCATCTGGTTCTTCCACGTGGGTGGCAGGGACCCAAGCATTTGAGTCATCTTCTGCTACCTCCCAGGACGTACTAGCAGGAAGCTGGATCAGAAGTGGAGCAGCAGGGATTGGAAATAGCACTCCAATATGAGAGGGGTGTCCCAAGCAGCAGCTTAACCCACTATGCTACAACACTGGCCCCTCCTTGTAGTTTTACAATAGTTGAGAAGAAGCTTTTAAGACATGTGAAAATGTCATGAAATTCTAATGTCAGTGTTCACCTCTTATGAGTGAGCTTAATTGTGCATGTCAGAGTTGAGTGTGGCCCACAAAGCCCCAAAGATTTACTATCTGAATCTACGTAGAAAAGGTTAGCTGACCTCTGCTCTGTGTAACCGTATTGGCCAGGGTTCTCCTGGAAACAGAATCACTAGGAGATGTGTATGCACACAGGAGGGGTTCCATCACGGGAATGGGCTCACACTGTTATTAGGGAGCCTGAGAAGTCCCACAACCTGCCATCTGCAAGCTGGAGAACCAGGAAGACTGGTGCTGGGACCCAGCCTGAGTTCTCAAGCTGGATTGAGAACCCAGGAACCACATGTGCTGCTGTCTGAGGGCAGGAGAAGATGGCTGGCCCAGTGGAGAGGTGGCAAATTTGACCTTCCTCCACCTTTTTGTTGCATTCAGGCCCTCCCTGGATGGACTGATGCCCGTACACATCAGAGAGAGCGCATCTCCTGTACTCAGCCTAATGATTCCAACGTCAGTCTCTTCCAGGGCTTGTTCTTCCAGGGCAACCACCACTGGCTGAGATGATGGAGGCAGAGGGACAGTAGGGTCTACCCTCCGGGACTTCCTTGTGTTCATGGGGAAGAGGGAGTTTTCTGTTGGCTAATGTCACTTCCCGACATCCACCTTGTTCTCAGGGTTATCTAGCCTGGGAGTCCTGAGAGTACCATATTCCCCAGATACCCAACTATGCCCATCCCCCACCCCCAAACCAGTAACAGCAAACACTTACCTTCAAGCAGGAAGGCAGAAACTTGTCCTCCCTGGAACACACCTGTGCCCTAGGTTCCGAGCTGTTTTCCCCTGCTCCCCTGGTTGTGTGAAAAGTGATTGGGGGCTGAAATACGGCCATGGTAAATCACGTGCAGTGGCTCCGACCGAGGAACTTGCTGCTGTCTGGAAGAACTGAGGCAACAGGATTCATAGAACTTCTTCCCCACCCCTTAGAAGCTACCATAACAATAGAATAACAATAACCACCACATTTGTTCTAAGCACCTCCCATGTGCCGACTCAGCTGACCTTTGTAGCCTTCTGAGGTGATGAGCATATTACATTAATTCTCAAGAGGAGGCTACTGCAGCAAGAATGGTGAATAAACTGCCTCCGGTCACTCAGCCAGTTTGACTCTGAACAGTCCAGCTCCTGAGCCTGTGCAAATAAGCGCTTCTGGGCACTGTCTACAACAGGTGGAACAGTCCATTGAAGGCCCAGTACGGAGTCTTATTAGAAACAAAAGCAGATGAGGCTATGGCATGGCCTGGGGGCCCTTCCCGCCATAGCAGGACCACACTCCTGGGAAGCCAAGGATGTTGGAGTCATGCCTCACACCCACCTGGGAAACTGCCACAATGTAGCATGCCTCTGATAGGCAGGGTTTAGAATCAGAAGAGCTGTAGTAGCTGCTCCTCTTCCAATCCTGCTCTGTGCTAATGGCCTGGGAAAGCAGTAGAAGATGGCCCAAGTCCTTGGGTTCCTGCACCCGCATGGGAGACCCGAAAGAAGCTCCTGGCTCCTGGCTTCGGATCGGCACAGCTCCGGCCGCTGCGGCCAATTGGAGAGTGAACCAGCAGATGGAAGACCTCTCTCTCACTGCTTCTCCTTCCTCTGTGTAACTCCGACTTTTAAATCAATCAATACATCTTAAAAAAATAAGCCTTTTAAGAAAAAAGATTTATTTGTTTGAACGTCAGAGAGTTAGAGAGAGAGAGAGAAAGAAAGATCTTCCATCTGTTGTTTCACTCCGTAGATAGCCACAACAGCCAGAGATGGGCCAGGCTGAAGCCAGAAGCCAGAAACTTCATCCTGGCCTGCCATATGGGCGGCAGGGGCCCAAATACTTGGGCCATCCTCTGCTGCTCTTCCTAGGCCATTAGCAGAGAGCTGGATCAGAAAAGGAGCAGCTGGGACATGAACCAGTGCCCATACGGAATGCCAGCACCGCAGGTGGTAGCTTTACTTACTACACCACAACCCTGGGCCCTTCTTAGTTCATTTTAATGTCCTCCTCTCAGTAAAAATCACGCCACACAAGTACTGAAAAAAATGTCCCAGGAAGCGGACATAGGTGTTTCCAAATATCATTTATTGAGTATTTCATATGAGCAAGGGGCTACAGGAAGTCCTTTAGTATAGACTCAGTTCTGTGTTATCTATGCTTTACAGATAGGAAGCTAGCATGAAGATCAGCCACACAGCATCCAAGTAGCAAATGCCCACCATGACCTGACTGCAAAGGCCTGGAATCTTCCCAGTGTACCAGGTCATGACTTTGATTTGCTTACAGTATCAGAAGTTAAAACAATGGATTATACATTTGAAATATCCATAGCGGTGCTCAGCCAGAGTGACACTTGATATCAAAGGCATCTATCTTGGAGTCTGTCCAAAGGATTTTGTTCTGGAAGGGCCATAAAGACATGGATCATTTTTTAATATAGAGTAAGGTCAGTGGCACAGCGCTGAGGTTACCCATAAAGTGTGGCTCCAGGCCATGTACTCATTGTCACTGAGCTGCACCTGCTCTGCAATGAACTGGTATATCATGCTTGTCCACCCACAAACCCCTCTAAAGGATCCTCCAACCTGCCTCCAATCCTGTAGCTGAAGTGGGCATGTTTTTATGAAATGCCACAACTGACTAGCCGTGGACAATTTGCCTGAGGCCATCAATTTATCGACTAGCCTCTCCATTACACACATTTCTTGGAAAGATGGGCCATTCAGATAACCCTTATCTGAATTAGGCATCAGGAAACTGAGGAACAGAGAACTTGGCATGGAGCCAAGGAAAAAGGAATGCTCTGATGTCAGATCGCCTCAAAAATTATATGGAAGGTAATGCTATGGGGAGGCAAAGCCTATGCTCCATAGACTGGAGGACGGGAAAGTCCACTGGTAGTAAGATGGTGGAGTAGATGGGGAGTGGGGAGAAGAGGGAGGGAGAGAGAGAAAGAGGAAGAGGTAGGGGAGGGAAAGCAGAGGTGCTAAAGGAGAAACCTTACTTGGGCCCCCTGAATTTTCCCAATTTCCCAGGACACTTCAGTGGATTGCTCTTCCTTACAACCAGACTTCCTGCTTGAAACTCTTTCTCACCAACTTTTAAAAAAAAGAACCCTGTGAAATAATTCACTTTTCTTCTTTTTCCCTGTTCTTCCTCCTGTGACTTAACTAATCCAAAAGCTAGAACCAAGAGAAAAGTGAAATACAAAGAAAGAAGTCGGGATTATCCACAAGCATAATTGCCAGACACCGAAGGGTAGAATGTGATTATTTTGTGCAAAGACCTGGGCTTTCATAAGCAGTCTGCTCCCCACTGTGGATAGAGGCAGAAATGAGAATCTTTTTCCTTCTAGAAATCCTAAAGGCAGAGTGAAGTGCAATTCTTTCTTGTATTGCAAAACCAAAAACATCAGTGCACTTGCATAAATATATACGTATTTTCTGATTCAAAATCTTTCCTATGTAATTCTAGAGTGTTCTAAACACACACACACACACACACACACACCCCTCTGAAATCTACCTCTAAAATGCCAGGCAAGTGGTGTGAATAAAGAAAGCCAAAGTGAACAGTAATTTTGATATAGCTTTTCTTTTTTTTTTAAGATTTATTTTAATTATTTGAAAGACAGAGTTACAGAGAGAGGCAGAGCCAGAGAGAGAGGTCTTCCATCTGCTGGTTCACTCCCCAGATGTACGCAATGGCCAGAGCTGCACCCACCTGAAGCCAGGAACTAGAAGCTTCTTCCGGGTCTCCCATGTGGGTGCAGGGGCCCAAGGACTTGGGCCATCTTCTACTGCTATCCCAGGCCATAGCAGAGAGCTGGATTGGAAGAGGAGCAGCTGGGACTCGAACTGGCACCCATATGGGATGCCCGTGCTTCATGCGAGCGCTTTAACTGCTGTGCCACAGCGCCAGCCCCTTGATATAGCTTTTCTAAAAGACACACTTTCCTCTGTGCAAACCCCCTTCAGACTGAAGAAAACCAACCCTTCAGCCAGCAAACCAGCACAGAGAGGGAGGGCAGCTCTCCCTTTCTGATCCCATGGCAATGACCTCTGTAGCAGGCCAGGAGCCTCAACCGCAGGCTTTGAGCATAGTTTCATCTTGGACTGTTTGGTTCCTTCTATGCACCTGCAGAGAAAGGTTTCCTGGGCTCCTCCTGTTCCATCCACTACTACACGCTATTGTTTTACTTTGCCTGCTGTAGCACTGAACATGAATTAGTATTATGCCCTTGGACTCCAGAGACAAACTCTAGGGTTCAAATCTTGCCTGTCACTTACAAATAGGTTGATCTCTCTGAACCTATAGAATGTGGACGCTATTATTAGTGTTTACCTGTAGGACTATGTGAATGAATTTACTAACTGAATTGCTATTTGCAAACAGTCCAGGATAGTGTCTAGTACACAGTGGACCACAGTAAGTGTTTGCTAAATATACAAAGAAAACTGTTCCAAGGGAAAGAGGGTCCTCCTCCACTAAAGGACACAGAACTTTCCTTGAAAAAAAAGTGAACTTGGCTTCTTGTTATAGTAATTTTTTCTCCCAGGCAGGAAATTTCCATTTTCTAATTAGTCTCTACTAGGCTGCTGGATATTCTAAACTAAAAAGTATTTCAAATTATAGGCAACTTGCTTTTAGAAAAAAGGAAATGAAATACAGAAATGCACTGATTTAGAAGAGGTCAATTAACAGGCCATTTGGAGCAAGGAAATCAGCACACACAGAATGAGAGACTCAGGCAGTTGTGCCAAAGACCAGGGATGAACCCCAGCCCTGAAACCTAAGGCCCTTACCCACCCTGAGGGTCAATGCCTGCAAACTGCAAACCTTTGCACCTGTCTCATAGGGATGTCCTGAGGATGAAGAAAGAACATGGCACGGGCAGGCCACATTGTGAACACTTAATAGCTCCATAAGGCATTAATGTAAATAAGGTAAAAATGGCTCACAGCTCTGGGGGCTGCAAGTGCAGGATCTGGTGGTGTTTATTAGTGCAAAAGCAGAAGCGCAAGTGGGTATGTGCAGGAGGCAAAACACACGGGACAGACTCTCTACAACAGGCTGCTCTCCTGGCAACTAACCCAGCACCGCAACAAGAACTCATTCCTTCCTGTGTGAGTTAACCCAGTCCCAGCTGAAGGCACTGATCCCTCCATGAAGGCAGAGCCCTCAGGACCCAAACACATCTTCAAGATCCCATCATTTCCCAATGCTGGGGACCAAACGCCAACATCCATACCATGGCAGGAAGGCTGACTTTGACTCCTACTGCAGGACAAGTTGAAACTGTTTCCCTTGGAAGGGGAAAAGAAGACCTGCAGGAGAACGGACTGCTGGGGTGGCGGGAATGGGCACACCACAGAGCAGATCTCCAGTAGGGACACACTGTATAGGGGCAGGTAGCTCCTCGCTGTTGCAGGAAGCAGCCGACTGGGGCCGGTTTCATGGGCAGTGAGAGAATCACCAGAGCACACAGAGAGCAGACCTAGACTTTTGAATCCACTGCAAGGAAGCAGCAGGCAAGCAGGTCAAGTAGGGCTGACCACTGCTGCAACATGGACCGTGATCCGAGGGGTACAGCCGTGGCAGCAGTCCCTTCTTAGTTGGGGTGACTGTTGCCATATGCTTGCAAAAGAGCAGTGGGCAGGATAGCCAGAGGCTGTCTGTTGCAATGTGGACTACAATCTTTTTTTTTTTTTTTTTGAGGGGGGGGTGGACTACAATCTAAGGAGCACCTTGTAACTGCAGTTCTTTTCTCAGCTAGGGTGAATTTTCTAGGGTCCGAGAGGTTCCCAAAGGTAGGCGATTGGCACTTTTGGGCACAGCTGAGGAGTTCATGTCCCTTTTATCCTGGGGACTCCTACCAAACACCCTGGGGCCACTTACCACAGTTTAGTGGTTGGGTTAGTGGTTGGCTGCTACAGCCAGATGCCTGGATTCAACTCCAGCTTTGTGTGACCTACAGCTTACTCTGGTTCACCTGGAGGCCAGAAGTCCACAGTTTTTGTGTAAATTCCTTGTGACATTGTTGTGAGAGTAATTGTTAATACGCACAAGGCACTTCAAAGAATATGACCAGTGTTAGCTATCTGTTCTCAAACGCATCCCTTATATACGTTTGCCTTTCTTGCATTTCTAGTAACTATTCATCACAGCAAAGCCTTGATGAACGCCTTCATGCTTTCATTTAAGAGGCATTTTTGAGTGCCTACTACATCCTGGGAGATGTTTCTTCTTAATCTTGTTCCAGAGTTCACTAGAGGAATATATGCAGGAATGGGTTGCTTACCCCATTCCACCTAAGCCTGGTTACCAGCTCACAAGTTTACACGCGTTCTGGAAGTTCTAGCTTTCCTACACCTTTGTCACACTATGTCTTATCAGACTTCAAATTTTTGCCAATCTTACTGGTGAAGGGTGGCATCTTAATTTTCAGTTCTGTGGAAAATACACTTGTTCAGGGGCCAGCATTGTGGTGTGGAGGGTTAAGCTGCCACCCGTGAGGCTGGCATCCCATGTGGGTGCTGGTTCCAGTCCCAGCTGCTCCACTTCCAATCCAGCTCCCTGCTAATTGACCTGGGAAGGCAGCAGAAGATGGCCCAAGTCCTTGGGCCTCTGCACCCCTGAGAGAGATCCAGATGGAATTCCAGGAACCTGGCTTCAGCCTGGCACAGCCCTGGCTGTTGCGGCCATTTGGGGAGTGAACCAGCAGATGGAAGGTGTCTCTGTCTCATTCTCGCTCTCTGTAACTCCCTCTGTCTCTGTAATAAATAAATATATCTGGGAAAAAAAAGAAAAATATAAAATATACTTGTTCATATACTTGTTAGCTATTCTTTTATCCTCTTCTGAGAGTTGTCCATGTGTTGCATTTTGCCCATTTTCCTACTGAGTTTCTCATCTCTTCATTGTTGTTGATTTAAAGTTGTTTCTTTTTTATTTTAGATATATAGCATTTGTGAGTGTTGGACACTGGGAATATTGCCTCTGAATTTATTTTTTTATTATCTCTGTTTAGGATTCTTTTTTTAACAGAAATATTGGGGTACACTCAAAGTATCAGATTCAGCTCAACTCTTTCAACTCTTCACTAGATGGGCTTAACTCTTCATATTGACAGCCTGTCAGAAAAAGCAACATACATGTTATGAGATAACATACATACAATGTCTAGCATCCAATCAAAACTCATAAAACACACACAACAGACTCAAGGAAGGAAAACACTGTCAAGATATAAAGGGAAAAAAAAGGAAATAAAACCATCAGAGACCCATTCGAAGATGACCTGTAATATAACAGAAGATCTAAAGGAAAAGGAAGACAAGGAACATTGAGGAATTTCAGCAGGAAGATGGAAACTAAGAGTCAAAAATTACACATTTGGGGCTGGCCTTGTGGTGTGGCAGGTAACACCACTGTCTGTGACACCAGCTTCCCTTATGGGCACGACACTGGTTAGTGTCCAGGCTCTACCCTTCTGATCCAGCTCTCTAATAATGAACCTAGGAAAGCATCAGAAGATGGCCCAAGTGCTTGGGCCCCTGCACCCACATGGGAGACCTAGATGAAGCTGCTGGCTCCTGGCTTAGGCCTGGTCCAGTGCTGGCCATTAGAGCCATCTGGGGAATGAACCAGCAGATGAAATAAACCTTTTATTAAAAAAATTATACATTCTATTTTCATTCTGAATTGTCTCTAAATCATTAAGACCTTTGCTTTTTTTTTTCTTCTATTTTTGTTGTTATTGTTGATAGTTCAGCCAGTTCACCAGTGTCTTTTTTTTTTTTTTTTAAGATTTATTTATTTATTTGAAAGGCAGAGTTACAAAGAGAGAGGAGAGGCAGAGAGAGAGAGAGGTCTTCCATCCGATGGTTTACTCCATCAACAACAGCCGCAAAAGCCAGAGCTGCAATGATCCTAAGCCAGGAGCCAGGAGCTTCTTCTGGGTCTCCCACATGGGTGCAGGGGCCCAAGGACTTGGGCCATCTTCTACTGCTTTCCCAGGCCATAACAGAGAGCTGGATCGGAAGTGGAGCCACCAGGTCTCGAACCGGCGTCCATATGGGATGCCGGTAATTCAGGCCAGGGCGTTAACCCACTGTGCCACAGTGCCAGCCCCCACAGTGCCAGCCCCCACCAGTGTCTTTCACTTCTTTGGCATGCTTATGGCTGAGGCTGAGGGAAGAAACAAAGTTCACCAACTCATCAGGAATAGAAAACCTTGTGTCCCATACCTTACTTGTATTCTTCAAGCAGCAAATGTTCCAAGAGAAGCAGACTTCAGGGAAAATGTTAAGAAATCACAACAGGGCTTAGCTAAATGGAGGAGCTACATGGCTTTTTGAAAAAGATTAATTTGCTTTTTGTTCAGGTGAAATACCTCATTCTCTGATACTGCCACAAAATGAAATATTACATACATTTATAATAATATTGTCACCAGGCAGTCGGATTAGAAAAACAAAAGAATTTCATCATCCAGTGATTATATTATTTGTCCCACAATTAGGTATATTTTTTTCCCTCAGTATCAAAGTCAGACACTGTATATGTGTCAAATGCCTTGCATCCTGAAATAACCAGAGTTAGATCAGATATTTTAATAATGACCGAGTTTGTTTCTAGTACAGTTTTTGCATAGCTCCTATTTGTTCATTCACTCACGGTTGTGGTATCTAGCTCTTCTTATATTCTAGCTCTGAGAGAGGAATTACTCGGGGGTAAAGAAGAGTAGCAGGGAGGAAACAGAGGATTTTGCACATTAGCTGGTGCCAATCCATTCTGTTTCATCTCTGGAAGTCAACAGAATCGGGCCTGTGGAGACATGACATTGCGACACCTTCCTCGGGGCTATTTACCCACCAGGCACTGAAGGCACATTATAGATAGCCTGTGAGGGTTTTGTTGTTGTTGTTGTTTTAAGGACTTTAATGAATGCTTGAGACCTGAAAAAAAATTGGTCTTTAAAATAACAAAAGAAAATTGTGCGCTTGATCCATTTTATGGTAGGGTAGAGGGGCCCCACAGGAAACACACTTAGAATCCGTGCAAGTCCTTAAGCCAGCCCTGAATCTCTGTGAGAATGCTCTCCCACCTACTTTGCTCGTACTCTACGGCTTGCATTAATTGGGAGCACTGGATGATAGGAGAAAAGGGACAATGACAGTAAGTTAGCATGTTCAGTGCTGAAAGCTGTAGTGGGAACATACACCCAGGTTTTCAAATGCAATAGGAAGGTGGAGGCCGTGAGTCTTGTCCATCCTGTTCCTGCTTGCCATTCATCCCCTTTAACTCTCTGTATGTAAGTGTAGCTCCATTTGAATCTGTGAAGATATGGAGAGTATCTGCAAAGTTCTGTCTGGAAAGTGAGTTGGTTCTCTGCTTGTTAGAAAACCACTGATCTATCCCAATTTCATCATTTTACTGGGTGTCCTAAGGCTCAGAGAATTTAAATAAATTAACTGGTCTCCTGAAGAGCTAAGAAATTGCTCAATAATTATTTAATTTATTGAGTTATATTGAAATGATTGTATTTCAGATATACTGGATTAAATACATCATATTATTATTAACTTCATTTTGTTTTTTTAAAATGTTGCTACCAGAAACGTTTTAATTACATATTTAAATACAATGACTGTATTATTTTTCTGTTGGATGGTATTGAGCTGAGAAAGCTGGATTCTTCCCAGGAATGCCCTCCTACTTGCATAGTACACATTAACGCCTTTTGCAGAGGGTAGCTCCAGGCCCTGGACTCTGGCCAGACACTGATGTACCTTCAGGGAGTGGTCATCACATCTTCCCTTAACAGTAACTTGACTTTAACCTGGGGATACATAGTTTAGCAGGTATTCAGGGTTATTAAATAATAGCCTAAAGGGCATATGCCATTTAAAATTGATTTTCAAGCTCTCATTCTGTGGAGTCAAAGCAAGAAAACCGCAAACTCTCTCGTGAATTTCTCATCTAGGTGAGTGGAGCCAGAGCTGGTAAAAACAGAAACAAACTAAAAGGTACTGCTTAGCACTTTGTCAATCAGAAATCTCTGGAAGGTTTATGACTTGTCTAAAACAGATCTTTAACCAGATAAGATACAGATAAGCTTAGTTTTTCTAGACACCTTTCATTTTTCAAATGGTTGTTTTTATTTATTTGAAAGACAGAGAGAGAGTGAGGGAGATCTTCCATCTGTTGGTTCACTCCCCAAATGCCTGTTACAGCTCAATCCAGGTCTCCCACGTGGGTGGCAGGAGCCCAACTACTTGGGCCATCATCAGCTGCTTCCCCACGTGCACATCAGCAGGAAGCTGGATCAGAAGCAGAGAAAAGACTTGAACCCAGGCACTCCAGTATTGGGATTGGATGCTCCCTGTACCACAATGCTTACTACAACACCTTTCAAAAGAGATACCTGATGTAAAACAAAGCCGAAGTTGTTTTGTTGACTTCTGAAGCACTTTCTGTTGTGAAACTAAAGTTTTGGGTCTCTCTCTCTCCCTCTCTCAGTATGTGTGTCATATGTCTGCCTTTCAAATAAATAAAAATAAATGAAAAAATGTTTTTAAAAGTGCTAGGCATTTGGTAAAGTGCTTAAGCCACCACTTGGGACACTTGCATCCTATTGCTTGGGTCTGAATCCCAGCTGTGTTCTTGATTTCAGCTTCCTATTAAGGTGTACCCTGTGAGGCAGTAAGTGTGGCTCAAGCAGCTGAATCCTTGCCTCCTACCTGGGAGATCCAGATGGAGGCCAACCTACTGTCTTTCCATGCCTTCCCTGGTGTTGCAGGTGTGTTTGGAGAGGGATGCATACTGGGATCTTGTACAATGCAGTGAGTGGGTAACCTGGTCTCAATCATGAATCTACTCTGGAAATAACCAACACATCCTTGGTCCCATCACATCTATGATCAGGGGTTTACCAGGCTTCTGCTGCACCCTCTTTCTTCCATTTTGATACCTCCTCAGGCTCACAGATCCCTCCCAAGTTCAAACTTCTCTAAATACAGAAAATGTTGTGACTCTAACTCAGCTCTTTTGGATTTAGGTCACATTTAGGGTTAAAGAAGGGCCAACTTTTCTTGCCTGTGTATCCCTATCAAGGAGGTACAGGTCTCCCTAAAGCAGATTCATTGCATTAACATTGACCTTAAGGCTGAATTTTGAAATTTGAACTCTGTTTCAGTGTATTCACATGGGGAAAACTAATGGGGCCTACTTTACTTGAGTCCATAAATCACTTTAGTTCCTAAAACCTTACTACAGGCTGAGAATCCCTAATCTGAAAATCCAAAATCCAAATTTCTTCAGAATTTGAAACTTTTTGAGAGCCACAACCTGATGTGCCTGTGCCAAGTCACAATCAAAAGGCAGGTGCACTGAAAATATTGTATATTACACTTAGGCTATGTGGACAAGTTATATATAAAACATAAGTGAATTTTGGGTTTAGTCTTGGGTCTCATCTCTAAGATATCTCATTATGTATATGCAAAGGCTCCAAAATTAAAAAAAAAAAAAAAAGAATCTGAATCACTTTTGGCTCCGAGTATTTTGGATAAAGGATAGTCAACCTGTAATGAAACTTTTCTTTTAAAATTCTAAATTGTTGGGATATATTTCTATCTAGAATCTTTACTTGAAAACTCATTTATTCCTGCAATGCCACGTTAGTAAGGGAATTACAGATCACGTTTTTAGCTACTCCCTGGATAAAGGAAAATAGAAACGTAGGTCTCAGCTGAGTGCACCAAGCTGTCATGCTCATGTTTGTTGCCAGCTGGTCACCTGTCGGCAGGGCCAGCAGAGTGCCCTGGGACAAAATCCATCCTGCCCTTCCACCTCCAACATCGAATGTCAGAATGTCTACTCCCTGTGCAAGCCACTTCATTACATGGAAACCTCTCTGCTTAAGTGACGTCTAGTTATCTGCTTGCATTTTAATACCTAACAAATTAAAAATGAAATTAACCGTAAAGCACTATCTATTATATGTTGTTTTAAGAGCTCCCATCTCCTTGCAATAGAAAACATTGTAGTCTCCTAAATACATAAAGCTAGGGTGGGCATTGTGGAACAGCAGGTTAAGCCACTGCTTGGGATGCCGGCAACCTGTATCAGAGTGCCCATACAGGTCCCAGGGTCTCTGCTTCCAACCTAGCTTCCAGCTAATGCATCCAGGGAGGTAGCAGATGGTGGCACAAGTGCATGGGCTCCTGCCACCCATGTGAGACCTGGATGGAGCTCTAGGTTCCTGGCTTTGGTGTGACCCAGCCCTAACTACTGTGGGCATTTGAGCATTTGGGGAATGCACTAACGATAGTAGATCTTTTTCTGTTTTTCTCTTTCAAATAAATAAATAAATATCTTTAAAAAATACTCAGGGCTGAAAAGAACAATGATAAAATAAAAACATAAAAACAAAAGGACTCACTTCAAATATCTTTATTATTTCTGTTCATTTATTTTATGCCATAGGCATTGTGTCCCTACGATCTTATTTTCTTTATTTTCCCTTTACCTACCTTAGTTCTTCCTTAATGAACATGTTTCTACCATAGAGGAAGATAGAGAGCTGGTCACCAGGATGCTGTAGATGGGCAATGTCCCATCGCTAGGAACATGGTCATTGAACAGACCAGGCTGAGAATACATCGTTAACAATCCAGACAGAATAGCATCCTCCTCCATCATCATCTGAGATTAAAAAACTACCTCTAGAGGAACTGTTTACTGCTCGGGCTGCAAAAAGTGTGACAAACAGCAAACCAAAGGGAACTGCAGCCGTTAGTGGGTTGTTAGGACATGTAAGGAGGTGTAAATTGTAATTAGCCATATGCTAGACTTTCACAGCCCAGTGAGAGACAGACTGATGGTGCAGTCTCCATGGCCCTGTTTCTCAGGTCAAAAGCAGAATGGCTGTGGAGTGCAGAATAACCCACAAAGGAAAGCTACAAGACAACTCCATTCTTGGGTTCAAACACAGCAGATAAGAGCTCCTTCTGCATGTGTTTGTGATGGCAGTCACATTGTTGGGCTATTATATATGTTCAAGTAAGGTTTTTGGCTTGGGAGGAAGGAGGGAAGCCTTCCTTCAGCTTAAGTTTTCAGTCCTAAAATCACTGTGCATCTGGGGACACATTTACTGTGTGTACCAATGAATCAGAGTACAAGCGTGTTGCAAAGACAAAGTTGTTCTTCATATTTCCAAATAAGAAAAAGTGGTCCAGAGATGGGGCCTGATATTTGACAGGGGTTTCGGGTACAGAAAAAGAAAACCAAGCACAAACTTTTCAGAGGTTGGTTTCATGTCCTGCTCTGTCATCCACGGTATGGCTTTTGGAATGTTTCTTTTTCTTTTCTTGAGATTTATCTATTTGGAAGGTAAAGTTACGGTGAGAGAGAGAGAGAGAGAGAGAGAGAGATCCATCTTCTATCATCTGGTTCATTCCCCAAATGGCTGTATTGACAGGAGCTGGGATGGTACAGAGCCAGGAGCCAGGAGCTTCATCCTGGTCTCCCACATAGGTACAGGGGCCCAAGGACTTGGGTCCTCTTCTGCTGACTTCTCAGGCATGTTAGCAGGGAGCTGGATTGGGAAGAGAGCAGCCAGGATATGAACCAGTGCTTACATGGGATGCTGGTGTCACAGGCAGCATCTTAACCTGCTACGCCACAACACTGGACCCTATGGAGCGTTAACTTCCCACAGCCTTATAATTTGTCATTCTTATAATGCAAAGGCTGGATTTGGTGATTTTTTTTTTTAAAAAGGTATTGAAAACGTATGTGTGACCGTGTATATGCATATACCTTTTCTTGTACCGTTTCTGAGAAAACTCGTACCTTTGCATTAGATTTGCTAAAGGTCATAGGGACTAAAAAAAAGGTGAAGAAAGAATCTTTGCTACTGTGGATTATCTGTAGGAGTGGAAAATGAAATAAAGGCTTGTGCTGAACAGATTCTCTACAGGAGGATTTGCTTTGCTCTGTTTGGCTGAGAAGATGACACTCTTCTTATGCAAATGAAGACTGCTAACAAAGATGAGTTTATATTGTTTAAAATGCTGTTTGATCTTTTGGCTCAAATTAACACTATGCCAGTAAATCAGGGATTAATTTGGTTTTGAAAATCATGCAAATTCTTGAATTTGTGCATTAGTCTAACTTTCTACCCAGTGACTTTTACTACAGGGAGATGAGATTTGGCTACATTCTTAAGGCAGATAACCACAGAAACAAGAGCCTGTAGACTGAAGAGGACTTAATAAATACCATCCTCCTTTATCAACAACTTGATTCACATTGCTGTGTTTTGATTGGGGGTTGATTTCATGATACAATAATTCAGCAAGCGTGCAACTCCAGCAATCTCCAACTTGCTCCTTCTCCTTGCTCTCACTCTACCCATCCCATCCTATACTACCACCAAAAAGGAAGAGGCTCACAAGGGAGGGACTTCATCTGGTTTAACACTCTACCTCCGCAAGATGAACTAAGATTTTTCAGAATGGTTTGGGATTTGTGATCTCTCCTTTCTGAGCCTGAGATTAGGTGTATCAAACTTGATTCTCTGAAATCTACTTTGGCTTCCTATTTTCTGAAAGCAATGTAAATTGCTGGTTTTAATTTATAAAAGCCCAGCTGGGGTTGATGAGATTCTTGCTATGTCGCTTATCAGCATCCTTGTGCAATACTCAGCCAACTCAAGTGTCTCAGATTGTTCCTTTAAGCATCCCTATTTTAATCCTGGGGAACTTTGAAGCATTGGTCCCTGTACAGAGCAAATTTCCATTCATCCTAGTGAATCCTCAATTTATGGACCCCATGAGTATAGCACATTCATCATTTCAGTTTGTTTTCCCTAGTTACATAACTCTCCTAGGTATGAAATAGCAGCAGCCGCAACAACAATAAAAACAATAACAATCCTGGCATTTTCATTAAAGATGAGCACTCAGGAATGAATTTGTTGAATTAAATGAATGCCCTATTATCTAAGCTCAGAGCCTCTTAGAAAATAAGTAAAACTGGACTCTAAGCAAGCAAAACACTCCACTATCTAAATTCAAACACAATTAATGGCTAATTTCCCTTAGAGTTTAAATCTGTCTATCTTAAAACGTCTGCATTTTAGACCTACCTCTTTTTATACTCGTTTTACTGCTAACGTTTGAGATGTGGAAATGGCCAATTTCTCCACATTAAATTTGGATCTATTTTAGTATATTTTTTCACACACTTAGCAATGTGGTTCGAAGGGTAGTTGTTGGCTTGGGAGGCCAGAAGATGGAGACACATCTACCGCACTGTGAATTCCATTTCCTTTCTGCTTCTCCTCCTCCCTTTGTCTTGCTCCTTTTCCCGGACATCCACCCACAAAACCTGGTTTCCTTGGGATCTGTTTCTTCCCACCATATCTGCTGTGCTGAGAGCAATTTGCCACGACAGAAGTATGTGCACTTGGGCTATCTTTATTCAGGTGTGTTGCCCGTGACACACTGACAAGAAGGAGTTATGTCAGCATGAAGGTTTAGGCAGAGGGAACATCCTTCAGATTTTTCAAAAAGGCAGTCCCTCCAGGCGCATTTGGGCTAGTAAAGAATACTGATCCTTCAAGGATTTGAAACAACACGTAACATACATGAAGAGTCTATTACCTCACAGGCCAAATTTCAGTGGCCATCTGGCACACCAAATTATCATTGGAACAAAAGACACGACACCATGGTTAAGGTACATAGGCTCTCTAAAAAAGGAGGAAAATGGTTGATTATATTTGCTTCAAAGCTCTATGGAATTTACAAAAAAGTTAATCTTTTTTTTTTTTTCTCCCATGGACCAAAGATGGTGTTTTGATAGACATTGTATTCTAAATATTATTTTATTATTAGAAACAAACAACCCAGATGTGCATTACTTTTGAGTTATAAAAGAAAGATACTATAAAAGTATGGCAGAAAAAGACTTAAAAGGAAGTAAAAAGGGAAAAATGGTCAGATGGGGGAAATATGCTCTCCAAATGGAACTCTTTGCTAAGAGCCACAGATGCAATACCTTGAACCTCAGGAGAGCTTTAATTAGCCTAGCTCTTCCTTGAGCGCATGCTCGGAAGCCCTGGCACCGATTGTAAATTAGGGCAAAGAAATCCAGCCGGAGCCTGGATAGGTTAAGGGGGAAGGGCAGGATCTTAAAGGGGCAACAGCCATTTAAAAGAGCAATGTCCAAAACAAAACAAAACAACAAAAAAAGAAGCAATGTCTGTTCCCACCGTTGCTGTCACAGGTCCATCAACCTGTCACAGAAACATACTTCACCTCCTGTGTTCCCTCTAATAGCCCCTCTACTCTCCCAGTGTGGCTACCATGACTAAACATGGTGTCATTCTTGATTTTTCCCTCTTTTGTGTCTACATAATGCAATCACTGTTGATTTTTCCAGGTTTTATCTTAATAGTTGACTTCACTTTTCTATTCCTGTTGTTCAGGTTCAAGCTCTCAGCAGGTCTGCCTGGGCCACTCTGATTGTCTCTCAAACAGTGTGATACACATTTCTTACTGTTTCCAAAATCGTATCACTCCAACTGAAAACAAATACTTCAGTAACTCCTCATCACCTGCAGGAAACAATTTCAGCTTCTTAGCACTGAGTATTTGACCTCTAATAACCTGTCAGACCTCATTTCAGACCCTTGCAGGTTGCACTTTCTGTTGTCACGATGACCGGCAGCATCTGGCATATACGTTTCAGCATAGGCGAATAAACACTGAATATACAGAAGAGCTTCTGACCCACTTCAAGTATATGATTTTCAGGGAGGAAGATGACACAGTCCGACTTCCACTTAACACTTGTAATTTAACTATATGTCATATAAAATAGTAAAACATAATTATTGTTCACACACATCATGACATCAAAGAAGAAATTTCAAAAGTTAAAAACAATAACAACTGCACTGAGATAGAATGAATCTGTCAAAGACTTTATTCCATTCAACAACAAATGAGGGAACCAGTAAGATGAAAAAGCTGGCTCTAAAAGCATTTAAGGAGATAGCTAATTACAGAAAAAGACATTAGAATAGGACTGCTAGATTATCTCTAAAACAAGCTAATGTCCTATAAGGCAATGAGACCACAGATTATATTTCCTATTGAACATAATCATTTAGATCTCTACCATAAAAAAAAATCTACAAGTTGGCCTGTAACTTGATAGTATCTGGGCTCTTACTAATGGTAAATAGCAGAGTCAAATATAAGTTGATTATCTTGGGATAAGCTCGTTAAATAATGCTTACTTACTACACTGGAAAAAATGTACCATCTTCTTTTGCTTTTTTATTATTTCTAAGTTTTGGATTCTTTTTCTTAAAACTGGATTATTTCTTAATCAAAAAACTTAATATTAATCTTCTACAATAATGTTGCTGGTTTCATGATAGTCACTTCTTGACTCGCCTAACAAAATTTTCCAGTCTTGTGTAATTTCTCTTCCAGGTTAAAAATAGGATAGACCTATTAAATAACTACAAACATTGTAGAAAGACTAGTTCTATACATGCTAAAAATGCAGTAGCTACCAAAATAATGTTGATAATGAAATGTGTAGCTCCCCAAAACAGCAAACTAGAGAGAGGGAGCAGTATAAAAATAGTCTGGGGTCAGTTGTTTGGCCTAGCAGTCATGACTTTGGTTAGCAACAACTGCATTCCCTAGGGGAGTTCTTGGGTAGATTACTCAGCTCCTGCTCCAGACTCCAAATTCCTGCTAATACACACCCTAAGAAGCAGCAGTGATTGATCAAGTAATTGGGCTCTTGGCCTTGGTTTTGGTCCAAGCCCAGCCTTTGCAGGCACTTGGGGAGTAAACAAACGGTTGAGAGCTTTCTCTGCCTCTCTCTCTCTCTCTCTCCTCTTTCTTGCTGTCTCTCAAATACAAAAATAAATGAAAATTTTTTTTTTAAAGTTTCAATAACTCAACAGGTGGCCAGAAAGGAAAAAGAAAGAAGATAGTAACTAGAGAACACAACATGAGAAATAACCTTAAATCACTCAGAATAAATATAAATGATTTAACTCAGGTATTTAAAAACAGACTATCAACTTAGATGAAAAAAAGATCTTCTTCCACAAATATGACTAAAACAAAACAAAACTGAAAGGACTGAAACAGAAAACTGATATAAGAATAAAAAGACTACAAGAAAATATATTAACAACAACAAACAGGGATGATGCAATGCTAGCACCAGACAAAATAAAAATAAAGACAAAAAGCATGAAAAGAACTATTTCTTCATGATAAAAGAAATCAATCTGTTAATACTATTATAAGCCTACAGAGATATAAAGAGACAATTTAATAAAAGATCAAAAACAGTAAAAATTTCACATGATGTTGACACATTTATTAAAAACTGATAATAGGGGCCAGCGCCGCGGCTCACTAGGCTAATCCTCCGCCTTGCGGCGCCGGCACACCGGGTTCTAGTCCCGGTCGGGGCACCGATCCTGTCCCGGTTGCCCCTCTTCCAGGCCAGCTCTCTGCTGTGGCCAGGGAGTGCAGTGGAGGATGGCCCAAGTCCTTGGGCCCTGCACCCCATGGGAGACCAGGATAAGCACCTGGCTCCTGCCTTGGGATCAGCGTGGTGCGCCGGCCGCAGCGCGCTACCGCGGCGGCCATTGGAGGGTGAACCAACGGCAAAAGGAAGACCTTTCTCTCTGTCTCTCTCTCACTATCCACTCTGCCTGTCAAAAAAAAACAAAACAAACAAAAAAAAAACTGATAATAGGAGCCAGCATTGTGGCATAGCATGTTAAGCCACCACCTGTGATGCCGACATTCCATATGGGTGCTGGTTTGAGACCCAGCTGCTCCACTTCTTATACAGCTGCCTGCAAATACTCCTGGGAGAGCAGCAGAAGATGGCCTAAGCACTTGGGCCCCTGCACCCATGTGGGAGACTCGGAAGAAGTCCTGGGCTCTTGGCTTTGGCCTGGCACAGCCCTGGCCATTGTGGCCATTAGGGGAGTGAACCAGTGGATGGAAAATCGATCTCTCTCTCTCTCTCTGTAAATCTGTCTTTCCAATAAATAAATCTTTGTTAAAAGCTGATATATCCAATTCAATAATAGAAAACTTCAATAAAATTAACCAGTTTGATCTATTACAGAAAATCTCATAGCCAACAAATGCAGACTATATGTTATTTTCAAATCATAAGGACATATTTTAAAAATGACCACATAGTAGGTTTTAAGCAAGCTTCATTTCCAAGATTTAATATCATCTTTTAAATCAGTAATCAACAACATTACAGGGCTAGATACAGCAACAACCTTTAATTAAAAACTTTTAAAAAAACATTAAAAGTAGCTCATTGGTTAAAGAGGAAATTACAATGTCATGAAATATTTAAAACTAAGGACAACAGAAGTGCTACATTAGGGATAGAGCATAATAGTATTTAGAAAGAAATGTACAGCTTTCCATATAATTATACTTTAAAAGGGCACGCTGAAAGCCTATCACCTAGGTAGAAGAATTACAGAGTAACAAAAGTCGATTAAAAAAAAAGGAAAGAATTCAAATAATCCACAAACTAGTAAGCAAAGAGATAATGGAAGAAATTATAAAACAGAAACTGGTTCTTTAAAAAAAAAATAAGGCAGACAATCTCTAGCAGAACAATAAAAATGGTAAAAATGGTAAGAGCAGAACAATAAAAATGAATAATACTTAAAGAACAAAAAGTAGCACATAAATACAGTTGGAATATGATTTTTAAAAACTTCAGGAAAGGGGCAGGCATTTGGTGCAGAACTTGGTAAGCCCACCTCCTATATCACACTGCATGGGTTCAAGTCCTGGTTTTGCTTCTGATTCCAGCTTCCTGCAAATGCACACCCTGGGAGGCAGCAGATGATGACTCAAGCACCTCACAGAGTTCCCACCACCTGCTGCCAGGAGACCCAGAGGGAGTTCCTGGCTCCTGGCTTCAGCTTGGCCCAGTCCTGGCTGTTGCAGGCATTTGGGTAATGACCCAGTGGATGCAAGATCTCAGTCTCTATCTCTCTGCCTTTTAAATAAACAAAATAAAAATTTAAAAATTAATTTTAGAAACCCTAGAACAATGTAAACAAGTTTATTCCAAAAACAATAGAAAAACCAAACAAAATAGAAACATTTCTAGGGAAAAAAAAAAAAACTAGAAAAAAATAATTAAAAGTGATTCAAGAAGAAACACAAAGCCATACAATCCATCTCTCTCTCTCTCCCCACAGCAAGCTAAATCCCGAGGCTTAAAAGGAGAGTTTCAACTCATGTTATGAAGCTACTATAATCTTACTGCCAAATTCAAACAAGAGCAGTAGGAAGAAAATTATAGGCCCCTTTCACCAATCACAGATGCAGACTTCTAGACAAAACATTAGCAAGCCGAAATCAGCAGTAAATAACAAAATCCCCATCAAGTAGAACTTACTCCAATGAAGTTCAACACCCAAAACCCTACAGCCCTCACAGACCAGATGATCAGATTCAAGGAGAAAAACAACAGGATCAGGTCAAGAAATAAAAACAAAACATCTGTTAAACTTCAACATCTGATAATGTCCAGAAGTCCCGGGAAACAGCTCAAGAAAGGCATTTCGTTCAGTAAAACCCATAGAGAAAGTGTTCTTTGAAAGAGCAAAAATAAAACTCTCTTGTGACAGTTTATGGCATCCAACTACCGTGGGCGTTCCTCTAACTGCTACCCTAAGAAAGAAGGTGGCCAGTAAAGGGTAGGCTACCAGGACTCTACAGCAGACACCAGAACCCATGGAGAATTCTGGAAGCGCAGCTAGGTCGCTGGCAAGACAAGGACCCCAGCCGGCGGTCATTTCTCGTCAGTATTAACCAGGACGGGGTCTTGGGCTGGACTATGCGGCTGTTTGGAGGGTGAACCAATGGCAAAGGAAGACCTTTCTCTCTGTCTCTCTCTCACTGTCCACTCTGCCTGTCAATAAATAAATAAATAAATAAATAAAAATTAAAAAAAATGCACAAAGAATCAAGCTTCGGGGTCTGCGGGTACATCGGCGCCTGCTCAACCTGTGTCTTCACCTCTGAGGCCTGGCCCACCGCACCTGCCCGCCTTCAAGGCGCCCTCACGGCTTTGCTGTCACTCGCCGGCCCCCTGAGCGCTGAACCACCGGAGCAGGCCTGCGGGGAAACGCGGCACAGCACGGTGCCTCGAAGGTTCTGGAACTCCCCGCGCCCGCGCGGCCCCCGGCTTTGCGCAAAAGGCCGAACGACGCGGATCCGCCCTACGGATCCCACGCGGGGCGTCTCCACTCGCGCGCGCCCCACTTCCTCAGGCCTCGGGCTCCGCGCGGCACGCACCGCCCGCCCCGAGACTTTTGCACAGGAAGCCCCGAGGCCGCCGCCTCGTCAGCGCCCCCCTCAGCCCTCGCCGCCTGGCCGCTCGCCCGCTGCCCGCCCCGGCCCCGCCGCGGTCCGCCCCTCGGCCCCGCCGCCCGCGCAGGCGCCCCGCCCCGGCCCGCCCCGGCCCCGCCGCCCGCGCTCGCATCGCCGCCGCCGCCGCCGCCGCCGCCGCCGCCGCCGCCGCCGCCGCTGCCGGCGCCTGAGGACTCGCGTGCGCGCGGGGCCCGCCATGGAGGTGGAGGAGGCGTTCCAGGCCGTGGGGGAGATGGGCATTTACCAGATGTACTTGTGCTTCCTGTTGGCCGTGCTGCTGCAGGTGAGTCCCTGCCGCCCCCGCCGCCGCCCCACTTCTTTGCTCGAGGTCGCCGGCTCCGCCACGCGTCCTCTCCCGGCCGGACCGCGGGGCCGAGGCCGAGGCTCTGCCAACAGCCGAGGCGTGGCGGGCGCCGCGCGATGGCCTGCGTGGGCCCCGCGGCGCCGAGGTCTCCGGGCCTCTTCGGTGCGTCCGGGTTCCCCTACGCCGCCACCTTGAGGGGTGGAGTAAGTGTACAGGGGGGAAGTACTTCGTTCCATGGGCTGGTTAGAGGGGGACGCAGAATTGTATTATCTGCATTAGGAGTTTCCTAAAAGACGCTGCTAATATGACAGGGCGTGTCCCCTACCTGTGGCACGGTCGCTGGGGAAGCTGGGACACAGCCCCGGTAACCCACAGACAAAAGGTTCATCTGGGGCGGCCTCCTCCAGCTCTGGGTGTCCACTTGGCAGCTTTTCCTGAGGTTGGACGGGGCTCCCTGTTCCAGGAGCTTTCGGTGCTTTAGGTTTTAGCCCCGTCTGGTTAAGTGGTTCAGCCCCGAGGCCGGCCCGCTGCGGCATTCATAAGCTGGAGAATGCCGTCTACAGTGTGTGGGTACAACACTGGGTACCCTTCCTCATTGTTGAGAAGTCTCAGACCCTACTTGCACACCCCAGCCTAAGAACATAGGTTCCACATGCCAAAAGTGGCCACAGATTGGCTTTGCCAGGCCGTTTGCTCCTCCTTGGCCAACTTCAATGGCCCGTTGGCATCTGTTGCTTCTCTCAATATTCTAAAGGCATTTCATTCACCAACCCTATGTTAATGTCAATGGTGAGACTACTCGTTCCTTCAGTCAGTGCATACAGTGAGCACCAAATATGTGCTGAGCACAAGAAGGCCATGGTGGGAAAGTCCCTGCCCTCTGGAAGCTTGTATTCTAGCGGGTGGGGCAGGCAGGCAGTTAACCAGGTAGTTACAGTCCAATGGGTGCTAACGGTTATTCTGCAGGAAGTAAGGGATGGGCCTGGGTAAACTCCTAGTCAGCTGGTTGCTAAAACATTGTATGCGGCAATGGCTCAACAGGAAGATGGGGCAGGGTTGGGTGGGGAGGAGGGGTTGACTTAGTGATTCTCTTTGTACATAAAATGTTGAAGAGCGCCATTGATTTCATCACCAGCTAGAAAAGGATCATTCAAATGATAGATTGATCTTGGAATCAAGTGCAGTTCTCAGCTCACAAACATATTGTATGAGGCTGCAATCCATGCATAATTTTTTCATGAGATGCCACTTCTGTGCAATTTTTGAAATACTCTTAGTGTCCTGAAGTTTTAAGCTAGCTGTTTTAGCTTTAAATGCACTTTTCCAAGGGAGAAAAAAAATGTTCATGCTAAATGGCAAAAGAGTGCTTAGTGCACAGAAAGTAAAATTGCAACCATGAAGCCTACTCTTTCTTGTTCTGTTCTAATCAAGAGTTAAAGAACACACTTCCTCCCTGAGCAGCTCCAGTTTCCCCCCTCCCTCTCTGCACCCTCTGAGTCCTGTGTCATCGTGGTCCCTGCCCCTCACTTGGAATAAGTTTGTCTCCAATGGCATGTTCTGGACTCAGGACCTTCAAGTTTACCTTACCTGCTCCTGTTTATGGTTGACCTCACTGGTTAGCATTTGCTAATGAGTTCTAAGCCCACAGCTGTAATTGTTCAATAAACCTTAATGGACATATGGTCACTATGTGGCATACAAAGACCAGGTCGTAGTGTGAGAATGAGTGACTCACTGTTTGTCTTGTAGATGGGGCCTGGGAGGTGCCGGTAGCTGTGTGTTTGCCAGTGGAGGAGCTGTTCCAGTCCAAGCAGAAGAGAATCCCTGTCAGCTGCCACGTGTTTGTCACCCAGCCCACTGGGCTGCATGGTCTCCATAGGGCTGCCCCAAGCTGTCCTGGATATGAGAGTGGAGTTCCCGAGACACCTCTCTGCCAAGTCTGTGGTTGGAGGTGTTTTGGGCTTTGGGGGGCCTGCCTGTGGCGTAGGAGGACTAGGAGTTGCCATTACATGCTTGCGTCTTGGACGATTCTTGGGGATGAGGCGTGGCTTCCCACAACAGCAGGAAAAGCAAGAAGCCCTTTTCACTGACTTGGCTTCCATGGAAGGAGGTTGCTGTTTTCTTCCCATTGTTCTGGAAAAGTGTGAACCAAGTGCACAGCAGCACTGCCAGAGAGGGGGCCTCCCCTCTGCAGGGGCCATTGCTGTATCTGTGGTTTGCTAACGACTCAGCCCAGCTGAGCAGCACAAAGCCATAGAGGGACAGAGATGGAAACCGCACAGATGCTTCTATGTGATCCTCTTCTGGAACTGTGTTTTATATATATATTTAATATTTATTTATTTATTTGAAAGTCAGAGTCACACAGCGAGAGAAGGAGAGACGGAGGGATCTTCCATCTGCTGGTTCACTCCCCAGTCAGCTGCAATGGCCAGAGCTGCGTCAATCCGAAGCCAGGAGCCAGGAAGTTCTTCCAGGTCTCCCAGCTGGGTGCAGGGACCCAAAGACCTGGGCCATCCTCTACTGCTTTTCCAGGCCATAGCAGAGAGCTGGATCCAAAGTGGAGCAGCCGGCACTTGAACTGGAACCTGTATGGGATGCCAACACTGCAAGTGGTGGCTTTACCCGCTATGCCCTGTCATTATATTTTAAATGCCTTTAACTCCTTTTATGTCAGACACATCCAAGTTCAAACTAAGAGGACAAAAGCACACAGCGAAGCCAACTGAGGAAGTCCTTAGGTTAAATGTTTCTTGAATGATTGATGCCATCATGTAGATGATCAACAGTAACCTTGCTATCCAATTTCCATCGACTGAGAGACTTCCTTTCACACTCCTTGCCAACACAATTGGCAACTTTCACAGCGGTCTGCTTCCGGATATATAAAGAATAGAGGCAGATTTTGCAGATTTCTCTTTAGCATTGTAAGAAGAAAGTGCCTTGATAACAGTGGCCAGTGGTTTTCAACTACATCAACAAAAAGTTAAAGAAAAAATATGTAAAAATGTTATAAATAAGCAATAAGATTGATAATTTGACAGCTACAGAAATTTTTACCTTCAAAATGGACTTGCCCTGTCCTAGGGCAGAGCTGTTTGTGGTATTTAAATGTGAATAACTATCTCGATTATTACTGTTTCTTTTCTGATGGTGATTCAGAGTTGAAGCCATCCTCAACACTGCTGCGAGTGTGTGTGTGTGCACACTTGTTTGCCTGGCTGTCCGTGGAGGAAGGTGGGAATACAATCCTTTGGTTTTCATTCTTGAAATGAAAATGGGCCTTTCTTCGTTCTAAGCCAGAGGCCCCAGCTCTCTTATTTTCCTCAGATCATGAATCATATATTGCAGTATAATTTGCAAAAAAAGTAAGACATCGAGTGATAGGGACATGTAACCTGTAAGAGGCATTGGGGCCGGCACCGTGGCTCAACAGGCTAATCCTCTGCCTTGCTGCGCCGGCACACCGGGTTCTAGTCCCGGTCGGGGCACCGGATTCTGTCCCGGTTGCCCCTCTTCCAGACCAGCTCTCTGCTGTGGCCCGGGAGTGTAGTGGAGGATGGCCCAAGTGCTTGGGCCCTGCACCCCATGGGAGAGCAGGAGAAGCACCTGGCTCCTGCCTTGGGATCAGCACGGTGCACTGGCCGCAGCGGCCATTGGAGGGTGAACCAACGGCATAGGAAGACATTTCTCTCTGTCTCTCTCATTCTCTCACTGTCCACTCTGCCTGTCAAAAAAAAAAAAAAAAAAAAAAAAAGAGGCATTGGTTTCACAAGTGGAATTGTGATGCTGTGTCATGAATCTCGTCTTGTTTAGGAATGCATTGTTTTCGGGAAAACTTTCCAAAAACTCCAACCTTATTTTTCAGATCCTGGAACTATCAGTGCGCTGGCGTTATCCATGATGTATCTTTTCGCAGCACTTTAGAAAGTGGAGTGATTGGGTGGGTATTTTGCAGAGGAGGAAGCTGTAGTATTCAATAAGTGAAAAGATGTTTAACTTCAGGAGTCATCTGGGATGGACACATTAAAATGACTAGGAAATACCATTTCACACTTAACGTGTTAGCAGTCTAACAGTGCAGGTGGGATGAAAATGAAGAGAGGCTTCTGGTAAAATTAAAACTTAGTGTTGGATACCTAGGTCATTCACCCTATCTGAACATGTGCATTTATTGTAGCACTGTATATGATAACAAGAATTAGAAGCCACCTAAATGATTTTCACAAGGGGACTATGTAAAATGTGGTATAAATTTCACGAATACAACAGCTAAAATGAATGAACTTGATTAATATACAGCTATATGGATGAAAATTTAAGCAGGGTGATATATACAGTGCCATATGTCTGATTGAAATTTCAAAAGTGCCCAAAATAATACATTTGGTTTAAGAGTAGATGTAAGCAATGCAGAAGTATAAGCACTTGCCGTGGAGGGATCAACACCTGGCTCATGAACTTGGTTGCCCCTTTGGATGGGGTAGGCCTGAGGAGTGGACAAGGGAGATTGCACCTGCATCTGTGAAGCAAATATAGAAGATGCCACCATTTGTTAATTTTTGTGGATGGGATCTTGAATCTCATTCATTTGGCTTTTCCATGTTAATTTTTTTAACTAAAAAATGTGCAAAGAATAGACAGATGGGGGCCAGCCTGTGGTTCAGAGGGTTAAGCCTCTAGCCTGATGCTGGCATCCCATATGGGCGTCTGTTTGAGTCCCAGCTGCTCCACTTCTTTTCTTTTTTTTTTCCAGCTGCTCCACTTCTGATCCAGTTCCCTGCTATTGTGCCTGGGAAAGCAGTGGAAGGTGGCCTAAGTCCTTGGTCCCCTACACCCACGTGGCAGACCTGGATGGAGTTCCTAGCTCCTGGCTTTGGCCTGTGCCAACCCCAGCTGTTATGGCCATTTGGAGAATGACCCAGCAGATGGAAGATATTTCTGTCTCTCTGCCTTTCAAGTACATTATAATTTTTTTAAAGGATAGGCACATCTAAGGGAGAATGGTAGTTTGCTCTGCAAGAATACTAGTTCTTTTTTTTACTCAGTGTTCCTCTAATCAAGTGGTCTGTGGTTGTGGTCATTGAGCACAGATGAATGAAACAGAGTTTTATCAGCTGTGGGAAGCTGGCACAATTGCCATTCCCACCTGCTTGTATTTGTCACCCTCTCTCTCTCCATGGGACATTCATACCCTAAGCAAGTGATGAAATTCACACCAAACACGAGTGAGTCACAAGACCAGCGCTTGTGCCTGGGCTGCTCTCACCACCACCAGGGCTCCAGCCTGGGTGAGAATGGAGGGCATTAGCAAGAGCTTCTCTGGTAGGACTCTAAAACACGGGCCAGTCTTCCAGGGAGGGATCTCTGCTCTTTTGAGCAGGGTTTTTTAGTTTGTGCGTGTGTGTATTTTTTTTTTAAATATTTATTTATTTGTTCAAAAGGCAGAGTTACAGAGAGGGGAGAGAGAGAGACAGAAAGAGATCTCCCATCTGGTTCACTCCCCAAATGGCCACCACACAGACACACTTGATTAGAGGAACATCCTGGCTGGGCCAGGATGAAGTCAGGAGCCTGGAACTCCATCCAGGTCTCCCACACAGGTGGCAAGGGACCAAGTAGCTTCTTCTCCTGCTTTCTCAGGCTCATTATCAGGGAGCTGAATCGCAAGTGGAGCGACCCAGACACTAACCATTGCCCAGAGTGATGACTTAACCCGCCAAGCCACAATGCCAGCCCTTGGGCAAGTTTTTATGCTGCTTCTACCATCAAATTTTAGTTCTGTGAACCCTCAGCTGGTAGCCTGGAGTTTGCGTCTCCTGAGAATTTGTGATGATCTGGGGAACATTTGCCTGGTGTTCACCAGTTTAGGTGGATGCGGCCTCACAGGTCAAAGACCACAACCACGCTTGACCCCAGTACACCCTCAGGAAAGCCTCTGTGGACCTTGGGCAGACACTGCCCCCTGGTGTAAAGCAGATGATGTTGCAAATCTGTCAGACATCCAGATTTCCATCCAGAGAGGTGGTGAAGATGCAGGAAGATTCCAGAAGGTTTAGAGAACTCCTTTGGCCCTGGGACATCTCAAGAATTAGAGGTGTCCATCGGGAAACAGCCTGATGCTCCTGCAGCACCCAGACTCCCAGCAGCATGCTCATGAAGGCCCCGCACAACTGTCTGCAGTGTGCCTGCACAGAGACGGTATTGCCTACCAAGTCAGCACACAACATGTCATTACAAATAGGAAGACAAGCCATGTACCTGTGGCAGAAAGAACACCAGCTTGGAATGCTTTGCTGCAAGATGGCACATGACCCCACAGTCTTTACTGCTTTGTTGGCAGTGGCTGGAATATGAAAGTTTAACTCGTTTTACAAGTTTTGGATTTCTTAAAGTTGCCCAGGACCTGTAATTGGCATTGTGTCAGTCAGTGTTGACTGAGAGGTTTTCAGAGCACTAGCTTGGTTCATCACCAGCGTTACAGGCAGTCTGAGAAGGGAGAGACCTTGGGGTAGATGTGTGGCACAGTGGGTGAAGTCTCTGCCTGTGATGCTGGCATTCCCTATTAGGGTGCTGGTTTGAGTCCCGGTCCAGCTCTCTGCTAAAGCAACTGGAAAGGCAGCGGAAGATGTCCTGAGAACATGGGCCCCTGCCACTCATGTGCTAGACTCAGATGGAGTTCCTGGTTCCGGGCTTCACTTCGGGCTGGCTCAGCCTTGGCTATTATGGCCATTTGGGGAGTGAACTGCGAACAGAAGATTCCTTCTCTCCTTCTCTCTCCATCTCTCCCTCTTTCTCGCGCTCTCTCCCCCTCCCTCTTCTTCCCTTTCTCTTTTGTTCTGCCTTACAGATAAATAAGTAAATATTTAGGGAAAAAAACAAACAAGAAAGAGGACACTGGGGCAGTGTTTAGCACAGGATTAAGTTGCCATTTGGAACACCCACATCCCATAACAGGGCACCTGGTTAAGTCCCAGACAGTTCTACTTCCGATCTAACTTCCTGCTAATGCATATCCTGGGAGGTAGCAGATGATGGTTTAACCAATTGAGTCCCTACCACCCACGTGGGCTCCTGGTTTTGGCCTGGCCCAGCCCTGGCTGTTTTAGGCTTTAGAGGAGTGAACTACCATATGGGAGATCTCTGTCTGTCTGCCTCTCCCTCTTTCTCTTCCTACCTTTCAAAGAAAATGAAAATAAACACAATTTAAGATAAAAGAAGAAAGAGGCCCTCAAATCCAGAGATGCACACAGCTTGGGAATCTCCTCTCTGACTTGACCTAACATTCAAAGAAACTGGTGTCTCCATTCGTGGGATTCCTACCAGTATAACACTCCACAAATAGTATGTGCTGATTGTAGAGAAAAGAGAGACCAGAGAAGAGAAAACACCACCACTAGAGCCTCTGCCTTTCAGCAGGAAACCATGTTCACATCTGGGTGTACTCACAGCCTTCTAGACTTTTTACAGAAACCAGTACACTCAGGGCCGGTGCTGTGGCGTAGTGGGTTAAGTCACCGTCTGTAGCACTGGCCTCCCATGTGGGCGCTGGTTCAGGTCCCAGCTGCTCCACTTCTGATCCAGCTCCCTGCTAATACACCTGGGAAAACAGCAGAGGATGGCCCAGATGCTTGGATCCCTGTGGGAGACCTGGAAGAAGCTTCTGACTCTTGGCTTGTAAAGTGGCAGGGCTTTTCCCTTTTTAGTTCTTCTTCTTTGTTTTTAAAAAAATTATTTTATTTATTTGAAAGGCAGAGCTACAGAGAGAGAGCGAGAGAGCGAGCGCTTCCATCTGCTGGTTCACTTCCCAAATGACCATCACAGCCAGGGCTGGGCCAGGCTGAAGCTTAGCTAGGCACATTAGTGGGAAGCTGGACTGGAAGTGAAGCACCGGAACTCGAACCAGCACCCACATGTGAGGCCGGTGCTACAGGCAGCGGCTTATCCTGCTATGCCACAATGGTGCACCCACCCCTACCAACCCTTTTAGTTCTTCTTAATCCTGTTTATGCAGAAAGTCTCATGTGGGGCTAGCACTTCTCAGAATATTTGCATATATTTCTGTTCTACTATTTTTTATCTGAAAGTTGAAGTTACAGAGAGAGTAACACCCCTTGGTTCACTCCCCAGATTCCCGCAACAACCAGGCTTAGCCAGGCCAAAGCCAGGAGCCAGGAGCTTCATCTGAGTCTCTCATGTGGATGGCCTAAGCACATGAGCCATCTTCTACTGCTTTTCCCAGGCCATTAGTAGGGAGCTTGATTGGGAGTAGAAAAGCCAGGGCATGAACTGGCAGCCATATCGGATGCTGGCGTCACAGGTGGCAGCTTTACCCACTATGCCACAATGCTGGCCCCGATGTTTCTGTCTTTAACAAAGAGAGTGAACTAGAGCTAAAGGAGGCTTAGGCTTTGGCAGGAGACATTATATAGTTACAATTTAATAACACTATTCTGTTTTATTATTTTTATTTTTGAAAACTTCTTTGTGAATTATGAAGGATATCAAGTAGAATAACACAGGGAATGATGTCACAAACATACATGTGCCAATTCTAGATTCAACAGATGATATACTTTGCCTTACTTGCCTAAGGTTCTGTCAGTGACAACTCAGCCAGAGAAGCAGAAAGCAAAACCCCCAGGATGGAGATGTGTGTGTGTGTGTGTGTGTTTATAAACAAGAGCACTTAAATTAGGTTCACACAAAAAATATCAGTTTATTCTTTTTAAAAAAATTTTAAAAGATTTTTAAAAATTTATTTGAGAGGTAGAGTTAAAGATAGAGAGCACGAGACACAGAGAGAAAGATCTTCTATTCACTGGTTCACTCCCCAGATAGCCGCAGCGATTGGAGCTGGGCCGATCTGAAGGCAGGAGCCAGGAGCCTCTTCCGGGTCTCCCACAGGGTGCAGGAGCCCAAGTGCTTGGGCCATCTTCTACTGCTTTCCCAGGCCATAGCAGAGAGCTGGATCAGAAGTGGAGCAGCCAGGACTAGAACCGGCGCCCAGGTGAGATGCTGGCACCACAGGCTGAGGATTAACCTACTGTACCACACTGCTGGCCCTGAGATCAGTGTTGAACATGAGGTTTTCAGAGTACTAGTTTTCAAGTACTAGTTTGTTAGAGGCAGTCTTTTTTTTTTTTTTTTTTTTTTTAAACAGGCAGAGTGGACAGTGAGAGAGAGAAACAGAGAGAAAGGTCTTCCTTTGCCGTTGGTTCACCCTCCAATGGCCGCCGCGGCCAGTGCGCTGCGGCCGGTGCACCGCACTTATCTGATGGCAGGAGCCAGGTGCTTCTCCTGGTCTCCCATGGGGTGCAGGGCCCAAGCACTTGGGCCATCCTCCACTGCACTCCCTGGCCACAGCAGAGAGCTAGCCTGGAAGAGGGGCAACCGTGACAGAATCCGGTGCCCCGACCGGGACTAGAACCCGGTGTGCTGGTGCCGCAAGGTGGAGGATTAGCCTAGTGAGCCGCGGCGCTGGCCTCTTTTTTTTTTTTTTTTTAAGATTTATTTATTTACTTGAAAGTCAGAGTTACACACAGAGAGAAGGAGAGGTAGAGAGAGACAGAGAGAGAGAGAGAGAGAGAGAGAGAGAAAGGGTCTTCATCCGCTGGTTCACTTTCCAGATGGCTGCAATGGCTGGCGCTGTGCCAATCCTAAGCCAGGAGCTTCTTCTGGGTCTCCCACGTGGGTGCAGGGGCCCAAGGACTTGGGCCATCTTCTACTGCTTTCCTAGGCCAAAGCAGAGTGCTGGATCAGAAGAGGAGCAGCCAGGACTAGAACTGGCACTGCAGGTGACAGTTTTACCCACTACGCCACAGCGCCAGCCCCCAGAGGCAGTCTTAGAAGAAACTGGCTCTTTGGGCAGGTATTTGATGCAGCAGTTAAGCTGCTGTTTGGAATGCCTGCATCCCATGTGGGTTCAGGTCCTGGCTAATCTGTTTCTAATACATCTTCCTGCTGATGCATCCTGGGAGGCAGCAAATGATGACTCAAGTACTTGGGTCCCTGCCACCCACATGGGAGACTTGGATTGATTTGAAAAAGTTCATGACAACTGCACATTATTTAAAAACAACTCTGCGTGGATCTTGGAAAATTTTTTGCAGCAAAATAAGCATGTTTTAATTTCATATTTTCACAGACTTTCTGGAGTATTGTCATATGTGATTGATGAATAACTTTATGGAGGCTTAATGAATTATAACATGGCAGAGGCTGGTTTAGCAGTCCCTGTCAAGCTGTTGTCTTTGTGGATGATGGAGTTCGAGTCTGCAGGGCAGGCAGTCGGGAAGGGAAGGTAAGATCTGGAGCCCATTTGAATCAGCAGAAGTCAGTGTCATTCTCACTGCCCCTGGCCTTGAAGAAGAGGATGCCTTTCATCATAGAATCAAACATAGCTGGCCACGGAGCCAGAGCAGCTGAGGGAGCACCCAGAGAACTGGTGAGCAGTGGCAGGCCCAGCTGCCGTGCCGTATCAACAATACCTGCTCCTGTGTTTCACTGCCCACTCCGCAGTCCTGCCCCACCTTAAGTGAAAACACACCGGTCCACACTTGGCATTGTAACACTGTGTTTATTTTCATAATTCTGTCGGGCAAGTAATAATCTATTGTTGTAAAACTTTGCTGTTATGCTGATTTACTTAAGTAAAAATTTTTAAATTGATTTTTAAAAAGAATACTAAGTAAATACTTGCAGACAGGAAACAGGTAAATAAGACACTTGCAAGGGCCACTCAGATGGCTGAAGTTTGGGAAAAGCTGAGCTAGCCCCATGATAACTTCATTGTTCCCTAAATGTATATTCTCTACTTTTCTGATTCGGGGCCATTGCTTCTGTGGAAGAATTCCTTCCCCTGAGTCCTGTTTTCATTAACTCCCTAGCTGTATTGTACTTTCTTGCTCAAGTATCACACTCACAGCCATTTCCTGATTCCCTAGGCGGAATTCACATCTGCTTCCTTTATATGCTCACGAAGCTTCGTTGCCACTACGGCTAACACAGCATTCGTCACAGTCTGCCTTGTAGTTCTAGCTTTGGACCTGTCTTTGTTCTCACTTGACTGTGTGTGCCTTGAAGGAAAGGACGGCATCTCACTCATCTTGGCTGCCCCTGAGGCGCATAATATGGTGTACTGCGAAGTGGTGGTGTTTGCTAACATTAAAAAAGTCAAGCTGGTGCCAGCATTGTGGCACAGTGGCTTAAGCCGCTACCCAAGATTCGAGCATCCCGTGTGAGCACTGATTCACGCCTTGGCTTTTCTACTTCTGATCCAGCTCCCTGTTAATGCTCCTAGGAAAGCAGCAGAAGACAACCCAAGTGCTTGGGCTGCTGCCACCAACCTGGGAGATCCGGATGGAGTTCCAGGCTCCTGGCTTTGGCCTGGCCCAGCCCTGGCCATTGCAGCCATTTGGAGAGTGAACCAGCAGGTGGAAGATCTCTCTCTGTCTCCCTCTCTCCTTCTTTCTCTCTAAGCTCTGCCTTTCAAATATATAAATCTTAAAAACAAGTCAAAAGAATTAAACTGAAATAACAGAAGGAGGGGTAGTCCAATGGTGGTATTCCCGTTTTACTTGTGAGAGAGAAAGATAAAACAATTTGTCCAGAGTCTTCATTAGTGGTAAGAACCAAAATTTGGGGCCAGCACTGTGGTGTAGTGGGTAAAGCCACCACGTGCAGTGCCAGCATCTCATATGGGCGCTGGCTGGTTCGAGTCTTGGCTGCTCCACTTCCAATCCAGCTCTCTGCTATGGCCTGGAAAAGCAATAGAAGATGGCTGGAGTCCTTGGGCCCCTGCACCCACATGGGAGACCCAGAAAAAGCTCCTGGCTTAGAATCAGCACAGCTCCAGCTGTTTCGGCCAATTGGGGATGTGAAGCAGTGGACGGAAGACTTCTCTCTCTCTGCCTCTTCTCTCTTTGTGTAACTCTGCCTTTCAAATAAATAAATCAGTCTTTAGAAAAGAAAACCAAAGTTAGGACTGCTGGTTTTTAATTCATCATTTCTTTTTGCTCTGCCATTCTGGCAGGAGTACACGTATGGTAGAATGTTGTGTATGGAGTGCTGCATTGGGTTACTTAAAGAGATGTAGATCTCCTTTGGGAGGTGACAAATCATTAGAAAATTAGTATGTAACTGAATCTGCACAATTAAATAATGCTGCAAAGCAGTGTTTTCTCAGTAAGTGATGTAGCTAACTAATGCTTTGCAAAGTAAGAAAGGCGGCAGTAAGGTCTGGAGTGGTTCATTTAAGCTTTCAGAAAGCTGGCTGGCTTGAGCTGCACATTCAAGGTTGCACTTGAGAGAAATGGGAAGTTGTTTCAGGTGGAAAAAATGCGGTTGGAAAACGTGTAGAAGAGGGACCAGCCTGCGCCTTTGTTCCACAGACCAGCGGCACTGTGGGAGCTTCTTAGAAAAGCAGAAACTCAGACTCACCAAGACCTAGGGGTTGGACCCTGCTCACCACAGTTTGGGAGACCCTGGTCGCTTCTGTTTATATAGCGCTCTGCAACTTGCTGGGCACTAGAGGAGCATTCCCGTTGACCATTGCATGGGGACTTCGATAGGAATGGGTTAGAGAAAGATTTAGCATTAGTGTCCAGCCTTCCCAGAACGCATGAGGGTTAGAGAGCTTTGGATTGGTCAAGGCGTACTGGTTACAGATTGCATGTGCTTCTCACACCACGTAGTGAGTAAGTAAGTCGTGCTTGGGCAGCTGACAGCCAGTGCAGAAAGCTTGAATGTGCACTGGTTGGCGTTTGGGCCATGTGGTGGAGGATCCGGAGTGCTAAGTGGACACTTAGCATTTATTCCTTACTGTGTTTTGACCAGAAGAGATCTGTGTGGACTTTTGGGGACACTGATCTGGAGACATAATGTGGATGGATTAGAATGGGGAGGGAGCAGCAGTAAGAGGTGCATTCTGGGGCCACTGGGCATGTAATCCTGCCTAGATGATTATGGTCTTGCTCAGGTACTGTTTTCAGTAGAGTTAATTAAATAACAGTACTAAATGTATAAAACATCAACATGTACGAAAACAATAAGATCATCTTTTAAAGGTTTATTTGAAAAGCAGAGTGACAGGAAGGAAAAGAGAGAGAGAGAGCGAGCGAGAGAGAGCGCGAGCACGAGCGTGCAATCTTCCATCGGAGCTGGTTCACTCTCCAAATGGCCACAGCTAGATCTGGGCCAGGCTGAAGCCAGGAGCCTGGAACTCCACCCCTGGTGTCCTACCTGGATGGCAAGTCACCCAAGGGATCTTCTTTCCAGCAGGGAGCTGGCTCAGCAGCAGAGGAGCCAGAACCCAAACCAGCCATCTGCTATGGGATGCCGGTGTTGCAAGCTGCAGCTTAACCTGCTGGTGCTGCATTGCCAGCCCCTGACATCATCTTGGATTTTTGTTTTCCCCATTTTGCTCTGGCACCAAAGTTAGGTGGCTCCCATTCTCATTTTGGTCCTGCTTTTAGTGTTAGATACCTAACTTCAGCCAATACATGTAATTGTTCTGTATCTCATTATTTTTTCTCCTTACAAAATAAACATGCCACTTAATTATGACTTCATAGTGCAAGATACTGTGATGAGATAATTTATGAGATACTTTTTTGGTTTCATGAGGAGTATTATAAAACCTCATAATGGTGTTAGTATAAAATTACGTTTAAAACCTCTGCTTTCTGAAACTTAAAATTTCAATCCCCTCATGCATGTTAGTCATTTTTCTAATTATAATTACATTGAAAGGGGAAAAATAGTGAGCCATCTGTGGCTCTTGTTCCCCTTCCCTGGAGGTAGAGTTAGAGAAGATAATGATTTATTTGAGATGATGTTAGTCCCACTCTGAAGGAGAATGGATGGTGGTTTCTTATTGTGGTTTTAAGGCCCATCTGCTGATGGGTGTGATTCATTAGACAAAAATACTGTGTGCATGGTACTTGTAGAGTAATAGAAGAGAGAAGAATGAGAGAATATTTTTGTTCTCTAGGGAAAAGGAACATGATGAGAGCTGTGTGAAATTGTCACCGCCAAAGATACAAACCAAGGAAAACCACCCCCATATTCTGTGTGCAGGTGGTACATCCCCATAGCTAGTTAAGCCCTGAACTGTCTTTGGTTTCCTGTGACCATTTGGCCTGTATATGTGGCTCTGGTATCCAGGACCTAATCTGCCTGCAGAGTTTAAGCATTGCTCTCTGGCCTAATTGCTCAGGATGCACCTTGCATAGCATTTATCCTGTAGTATCACTACTTCCTGCCTTCTCTCCCTCTCTCTCTCTCTTACTGTCAGCAAAACTGACATGATCAGAGGACACAGAGAGGCTAGCACTGTTTTACTGAGGCTCACACTACAAAGGAGAGCTGCAAATTTCTGGTCCGTCTGGTGGCAGAGCTGTGGCCCCGTGTGTTCTGTTGACCTTGTGTGCGTGCATACCTGTAGATACTCCTGCCTGGAGTAGGTGAGGCAGACATTATAGGGAGTGGGAGAATAAAGAATAAGAAAGGTTGAAAGTGCTTATTCTGGGCCGGTGCTATAGCTCACTTGGTTAATCCTCTGCCTGCAGTGCCGGCATCCCATATGGGCGCTGGATTCTAGTCCCCGTTGCCCCTCTTCCATTCCAGCTCTCTGCTGTGGCCCGGGAGGGCTGTGGAGGATGGCCAACTGCTTGGGCTCCTGCACCCACATGGGAGACCAGGAAGAAGCACCTGGCTCCTGGCTTTGGATTGGTGCAGCGCAACAGCCGTAGCGGCCATTTGGGGAGTGAACCAGCAGAAGGAAGACCTTTCTCTCTGTCTCTCTCTCTCTCACTGTCTATATCTCTACCTGTCAAATAAAAGAAAAGAAAATCTGCGCTTATTCTGGCTGCAGATTGCTAGAAATAGAACTGATTAATACAGCAAGACTGTCTAGGTCTTGCTGTTCCCTGGATTATGAACAAGGGTATGTGTCAACACCCCTTCTTTGTTTATGAACTCCTTTCTCCAGGTTATAGTTCCTCCTGATAAAGGTGGCCTTCAAAATGAAACACGTGTCAGGTTAGAGGATTGGAGCATTTCCTCTTTTACCTACAATGTTGCTTATCCTGGAACAATCTGGGTAAAAGTGTGATGTGTTAATAGTTCAGCTGGAACCTACAGCAGTACCTAGCACATAGTTAGCATTATGGGAATATGTGCTCCTGGGATTTGTATTCCATCCTGCATTTATTCCTCCCCTTGAATTTGGCCTTGGGAGTCCCAAGGTGAATCAGATATAGATCCCGCCCTTGAAAAAATAAGATGAGTAACTCCATGACTACATCCAGTAAAGAAAATGACACCTTCTCCAGAAAAGTCTAGGTGGGCCTTTGGGGCAAGTGGCTACAATGGAGGACTCTGGAGGGGTTAGGGGAGGGCCAGCAGGTAAAAAAGGCTTCCTGGAGGAGGTGATCTATGGAGGTGCCTCTTGGAGGATGGAAAAGCTCACATGTGTATCGGGGATAGGGGTAGGGGACAAAGTACCTTCTGGGTGCAGTGAATTACTGGTATGAACAGTAATAGGCAAGGGCACTTCTGGAGAGACAGCATCTCATTTGCTTTGCCTGTCGAAGGCTGTGTGTTCACTGGAACGTGTGTCTTGAGTCATCTTCTGAGTCCCTGCCCCATGTTTTCCATTGCTTTACACCAACCCATTCACTTCTAAGATTGTCCTTAGGAGGCGCGGCTACTGAATGGGTCAGAGTGGCTTAGTAATTATAGCTGCTGCGGAACGTACGATCTCTGTTCTTGTAACTACTGAAGTTTTTGTTTTTATAAGCTGATGGCCCCTCTTCTAGAACGTCCTTAATGGAATGCAAATGGGGCCAGGAAGCATGTAAAACTGGGAACATGTTTTCCTTGGCATCTGATAAGAAATCACCCGCACATCCTGCCCTGTGGCAGCTCTGTTCGTCTCCAGAGGCCTACATTCAATCGACTCGAAATAGATTGAGACCGCCGTATCCTTTCAGGCTTACTGAGAGTCGGGGGAAAGATTCACATGTTGGGTTTTACGTTAGCTTTTGTGATGACACCACAGTGTCACGATTTCTCTTCTCTTTCTGTCAGCTACTCGAGGTAACTTGCCCTGCCGCTGGCTCTTGAGTGTATCCACCTACAGATGAGTATGCCCCTGCAGGAGGGCAAGGAAGGAGCACTGCAGGGAGTTCTTGGTGCACTGGAGATGAGTCTGTGGCAAGTCCCTCCCCCTTTTTGTGTCTCAGTCCACTCATCCATCTAGTGGGCTTGTCACTATAGTCTATAGAGAAAGCTCATATTTTGTATTTTTGTGCATACTTATTTATATTTTAAGGTTTTAAAGGTATTTTAAGACATCAAGTTTTAAGTTAATAAGGACTGATTCATAAAATAAGATCGTCTTACTCAGGAGTAGACTATTTTGTGTATTTTTTTTTTTTTAAAGTCTAAGTTGAAATAATCATCCAACAATGAGAGCTCATGTACATGGAAATCCATAGCATAAAAAACTGCATAGGACTTAGAAGCCCACTTGTAAGTAGCTATAAAGCCCAAAACAATCAAAGACACATGGCATATGTGTTCAATAAATATTTCTCGGATGAATGAATGAGAGAATGAATGAAATGCTGTTTCTTTGTGGAGGGCCGGCTGATTAAATTAAATCGAGTTTAAACACAGCTAAAGGTTATGAAATGAATATCTATGCTTGGGATTTTGGGTTTCTATAAATCTTCTAATGAGTTTTATACAATATTTTAAAATAGTACCTACTGAAGTACAAACTATGCTTACCTGCTTGATGAAGCCATATTATGTATACTGTTTCCTGTGACACTTAACTATGCCACAGTCTCTTATTAGCCAGCACGTTCCAGGCCCTCTGATGACTGCTTATCTGAGCTGAAGATGAGTATAGAGGAAGGAATAGCTGTAACATTCAATCTTTTTTAAAAAAGATTTATTTATTTATTTGAAAATCAGAGTTACAGAGAGAGGGAGGAACAGATAGAGAGATCGTGCCATCCCCGTATGGCTGCAACAGCCAGGGCTGAGCCAGGCTGAAGCCAGGAGCCAGGAGCTTCTTCTGGGTCTCCCATATGTGTGGCAGGGGCCCAATTACGTAGGCCATCTTCCACCACCTTCCCAGGCCATCCTCCGCCACTTCCAAGCAGGGAGCTGGGTAAGAAGTGGAGCAGCTGGGACACTGATCGGTGCCCACATAGGAAGCAGGTGTCAAGCAGTGGCTCCAACTGCTGTGCCACGACACTGGTTCTCATGTTCCATCTTCTAAATCAGAGCCAGTGATGTGTCCTTCTCCATGGTGTCCAGCAAAAGTGCAGAGTCCTCGGTGTCAGACATACCTCAAATGTAGGCGGAAAACCCCCTGGAAAAGCATGAAGTGCTTTCTGAGCAGGCTTGCTGGTGGCTTTGTTCTAGTAGACGTCTCAGCATCTCTTCTCCTTTGTTTCTGGTATTCCTGTAGCTCATGGAAACACAAAGGCAAGGAATGGGTCTTTCAAGGTTTGCAGACATTGTGGGTTTTGCCTGCAAGTGTCACATATGTTAGGAAAAGTGCAGAATAGAGAGGAGGCAATGTATGAATTTATAGCCAGACCAGATTTATTCAGAGAAAATAAATTCGCAGAGGTAGGTGACCAACTACAGGTGTGGACATGATGGACCATGTGGCAGAAGGCCCAGACTCCAGGGGCCGAACCTTCTTATATTTTAGGAGGGCTAGGGATGGGGGTGGGGTAAGCGGAGCAGGTAGAGAGGAATTCCTAGAACTGATCTTTCAGATGTTCCAGCAGCTGGTCTTTCGGGTGGCCATGGAGGGTGGGGTATGAAGGCAATAGGGTATGAGACCCAGCTGAGATCCAAGGGCCAGGAGTAAATTCCAATGTTTATCTTTTGGGCAATGAGCGAGAATGGCTGAGGCTTATGTCTTTGTTCCATCAACGCCTACAGGCTCTGGTTCTGTGTTTGCTCTTTCAGCTCTATGTGGCCACGGAAGCCATTCTCATCGCGCTTGTGGGCGCCACACCATCATACCACTGGGACCTGGCCGAGCTCCTGCCCAACCAGAGCCACAGCAACCAGTCGGCTGGTGGGGACCAGGCCTTCGGGGACTGGCTGCTGACCGCCAATGGCAGTGAGATCCACAAACATGTGCATTTCAGCAGCAGCTTCACCTCCATCGCCTCCGAGGTAACCTCAGGCCAGGTCAATCGCCAGATGAATGCTTCGCCCCAGATGGCACAGCCGTGTTGTCCTGGGCTCTAAATTCCAGCCACATTTTCAAATAACTTTCCGGCATATTTAAGCGTTGAAGGTTTTAATTACCACAGGAGAATAGCCTGTGAAAACACATTCTTCTTCCTTCTCACTACAACATGAGAGAAATATGAATCTTAAAAACCTGTAAGATGATGTAAGAGACAAACTCTAATAGTAATGAGCCACATTTTGATGGTAATGTCCTCAAAAAAATGAATTTAAACTTTCATTATCTCTATTACATGCGCAAACATTTAACTAAAAAGAGAGGAAATGTAATGGCCCTTTGAACATTCTTAGTTTAAAGTCTGGTCCTGTGTGTGAAGGCCCAGGGGGCACCACGTAGTGTGGGCAGAAAGCCTTCCTTTCAAGGGGGAAGATTCAGCCAAAGGGAAGGCTCAGCCAGGTCAGAAAGACCAGCCAGAGATGAAGAAGCTGAGGGTGATGGGGTGGTGAGGAGCAGTCCGGGGAGAGGAGGGACGGGGCTTGGTCCTAGCTGGAAAGCACTGTCTCCTTTGCCTGTTCCCCACTAGCTATCCCAGTGCTTGTTGCTCCCCTGGCCCTGCCCATGGTCTCATGACCCAGTGTATAGGGCGCATATGCCTGGTGTAGCAGGGGACCTTGCTGGCTCGCAGTTCTGATGGCCGTCGGGCTTGGTCTCCCCGTCCTTCGCCCACTGCCCTGTACGGACACACAGTGTGGGCCTGGGGTCCATCCCCCCTTCTCTCTGTGGGAGTGCATGTCTGTGTGTGTCTGTGTATGGCATCTGCATCATGTGGCAGCCAGCCTTGCCTGTCAGTGGGAGCTTTGATTGCCACCTTGTGGGTGGGGCATATGAAATCAGAAGAGACTTGCTCGAGGGGTGTTTGCTTGGCCTTTCCTTGGGAGTCCCCCATCAGAAGGGATAATCACTAGGTTACCTTTATGGCAAAGCAGCAGTTCCAACGCCAACCTGGTCATGTCACTCCTCACTTAGAAGCTCACTACAGGGATTCTCCCAATGCACACAGACACAGGAGAGCACCCACATGTGACATGCACGGTGCATAGCCCTTCACTTTTTTATTTTAAAAAAAAGTTTTATTTATTTATTTGAGAGGTAGAGTTATAGACAGAGAGGGAGAGACAGAGAGAAAGATCTTTTATCCACTGGTTCACTCCCCAAATGGCCACAACGGCTGGAACTGGGCTGTTCCAAAACCAGCAGCCAGGAGCTTCTTGAACCACATGGGTGCAGGGGCCCAAGCACTTGGGCCATCTTCTGCTGTTTTCCCAGGCCATAGAAGAGAGCTGGATCTGAAGAGGAACAGCTAGAACTTGAATCAGCACCCATATGGGATGGTGGCACTGCAGGTGGAGGCTTCGCCTACTGTGCCATAGTGCTGTCCCCAGCTCTTCATGTTTTACCACTGGATCCTGCTGTCTTTTCCAGTCCTGTTCTGCACTGCCCTCTTCCTCCCGCTTTCTGGACATATTTTCTGTCTCCCCTGTGTGCCCTGGAACTCAGCCATTGTTACCTCCCTTACCCGGCTGCCACCTGGGGAACTCCTGACCTGTCCCCTGAGATTCACTTTCGGTGCCACCTTCCAGGCTCACCCCCAGGAGTGGCACGCTTTATTTCTGTTCCCATTGCAGACTGCTGTTTTGGGTTGAACTTTAGTTTTGAGAAGCTCTTTAGGTCATAAATTGTGTTTTGGTCAGCTTTGCGTCTCCGTGGCCTACAAGGAACAGCAGCACTGCCAGTACTCACCTGTTACAATAACCAGAATGATTCTGGGTATTTATGAAATTTTATAGCCCTAGTAATGCTCCAAATAATTCTCTCAGCTAAGCATTATTTTCTCCATTGTACAGATGAAGAAATTGAGACTCTTTCAGGTCAGGGACTCAGTAAGGACCAAGCTGGGATTTTAACTCAAATTTGTCTTAACTCTGAAACTCGTGCTCTTAATTATTGCAATTTTTTTTGGAACCTGCCCAATCTAAATTGATATGAAAATCTCTTAGGTTGTTTTTGATAGGTAACAGTAGGAAACAAATTTAATTTTTTTTAAATTTGGAAATAATTTCAAATAGAAATTTCAAGAAAAGGACAAAGAATGCCTATCTCTTGTGAATATTTTGCTTCATTGATGTTATTGATTTCTCTATTCTTTCTCTCTCTCTCTCTCTCTCTCTTTTTTTTTTTTAAAGATTTATTTATTTATTTGAAGGCAGAGTTACAGAGAGGCAGAGAGAGAGAGAGGTCTTCCATTTGCTTGTTCACTCCCCCGATGGCCACAATGGCTGGAGCTGTTCCGATCCAAAGCCAGGAGCCAGAAGCTTCTTTTGGGTCTCCCACACAGGTGCAGGGGCCCAAGGACTTGGGCCATCTTCTGCTTTCCCAGGCCATAGCAGGGAGCTGGATCAGAAGAGGAGCAGCCAGGACTCAAACTGGCACCCATATGGGATGCTGGCACTGCAGGCAGCAGCTTTACCCACTGTACCACAGCGTTGACCCCTCTATTTTTTTCTTAAGCCCTTGGGAAGTTGTACTTACCAGTGTTCTTTTATGCCTAAATACTGCAGTGTATTTCCTAAAAATAAGGGCAGTCTGGTACAACACCCTATTGCAGTCATCAGTTTCAGAAATATAACATCGACTTGGTTTTGTTTAAACCATACCCAGTTTTGGTATATCACCTGCATCTGCCTTTGTCAGCTGATCCCATGTTGTTCATGATAGGATTGTTTTTACCTCCAAGTATCGAATCCACTTCAGAATCACATATTACATTGAAATGTCATAGCTCTTCAGTATCCTTTGACCATCAGTCAACTGTTAAAATTTTTTAAAAGATTATTTATTTATTTGAAAGTCAGAGTTACACAGAAAGAGAAGGAGAGGCAGAGGGAGGTAGGTAGGGAGGGAGACAGAGAGGGAGGAGGAGGGAGAGAGAGAGGTTTTCCGTTCCACTCCACAAGAGCTGCGCCGATCCGATCCGAAGCCAGGAGCCAGGAGCTTCTTCCTGGACTCCCGCGTGGGTGCAGGGGCCCAAGCATTTGGGCCATCTTTTGCCGCTTTACCAGGCCATAGCAGAGAGCTGGATCAGAAGTGGAGCAGCCGAGACTTGAACTGGCACCCTTATGGGATGCACGCACTGCAGGCGGCAGCTTTACCTGCTACACCACAGCACCAGCCCCCAGCTATTACATTGTAGACATTGACACTTTGTAAAGATGCCTGAGAAAGGTATTTGTACTAGTGAATAAGATGTCAGTTGAGATATCTGGAGTCAAGAATTAAACCCAAGCATTCCAATATAAGACATAGGTGATGGCTCAAGTAGTTGGGTCTCTGCCATCCACATGGGAGACCTTGGTGGAGTTCTCCACTCCTGGCTTCAGCTTGGCCCAGTCCTGGCTATAGTGGTAATTGGGGTGTGAACCAGTGGATGGACAATCTCTATCTCAGTCTGTCTGCCTTTTACATAAATACAGACAAACATTTTTAAGATTTATATGTGTAGAGTTGCTCTTTGTATTATCTTATCCTTTTGATGTTTACAGGGTCTGAAATGACATCTCTTCTTTTATACCTGATATTGGTAACTTCTATCTTTTAATTACTTCTCAGTTGTGATAGAGATTTGTCAGTATTACTGATCTTTTTAAGAACTAGCATTTTCTTCTGATTGTTCTCTATTTTTCTATTTTCAGTTTTATGGATTTCTGCTCTTTATCATTTTCTTCATTTTGCTTGCTTTGGTTTCTTCTCCCCCCACCCCCTTTTTGGGGGGATTTAGAGAAAGTAGCCTAGATTATTGATGAGACTCATCCTCTTTGCAGATGTAAGCATTTCAGTGCTATAAATTTCCCTCTCAGGATGGCTTTAGCTGTGTCCCACAAATTTTGATATGTTGTATTTTTGTTTTCAGTTGCCTCAGTGTAAGTTTTTCTTTTTCAAGTTCCTCTTTGACCCATGAATTATTTAGTACGATGTTGTTTCCTAGAACTTGGGGATTTTCCAGTTAAGCTTCTGTTGTTGATTTCTAGTTTGATTCCATTGTGGTCATAGAACATACTGTGTACGATTTCATTTCTTGTAAATTTGTTGAGGTTTCTTTTGTGGTCTAGGATGTGGTCTCTTGGTATAAGTTCCATGGGCATTTTATTTTAAACAAAAGTATACCGTGCTCTGCTGCTGTTGAATGGAGTGTTTTGTAACTGTTGTTTGGATCCTGTTTGTTGATCTGAATTTGTTAGTAAGCTGAATTCTTCTCTGTCCTTGCTGACTTTCTATCTAGTTATTCTACAGATTTTTTGAGAGAGGAATGTTTATGCCTTCAACTGTACTTACAGATTTGTCAATTTCTCCTTTTTTTTTTAATTTTTTTGACAGGCAGAGTGGACAGTGAGAGAGAGAGACAGAGAGAAAGGTCTTCCTTTGCCGTTGGTTCACCCTCCAATGGCCGCTGCGGCCAGCGCACCATGCTGATCCGAAGGCAGGAGCCAGGTGCTTCTCCTGGTCTCCCATGCGGGTGCAGGGCCCAAGCACTTGGGCCATCCTCCACTGCCTTCCCAGGCCACAGCAGAGAGCTGGCCTGGAAGAGGGGGCAACTGGGACAGAATCCGGCGCCCCGACCGGGACTAGAACCCAGTGTGCCAGCGCCGCAAGGCAGAGGATTAGCCTATTGAGTCGCGGCACTGGTCTCAATTTCTCATTTTCTTTTCTTAGTTTTTACATCATGTTTTCTAACTCTGTTGTTTGATGATTGATTTATCTGTGTGAATTGACTTTTGATCATTATATAATATTCTCCTCTGCTCCTGGTGATTTTATTGGTTCTGAAGTATACTTCATCTGATACTACATAGCCACTCCTACTTTGTTTAATTGGTGTTATCATGCATGCTATATGCTTTTTTTCTTCCTTTTACTTTGAACTTGTCTATATCATTATATGTGAAGTTAGTATCATGTAGCCAGCATATGGTTAGCTCAAGTTTTTAAAAACACTCTGCTAATCTCTGCCTCTATTTCATATTAGGACATATCCATTTTATTATTTTGCTTTTTGTTCTTGATGCTTTTTTTCTCTCATATTTTCCTGCCTTCTTAAGGGTTACGGAAATGTTTTTAGCATTTCATTTTGATTTGTCTACAGTTTTTTTCCCCCAGTATCTCTTTGTATAGCTTTTTCAGTAATAACTTTTGGTATTGTATTGTATTGTATATATATAAGCTATCATAGTCTACTGATGTTATCATCTTTACAGTTTAACATAATAGAAACTCCATTTCATTTGACACTTCCTGCTTTATTATTATCTTAATTGTTTTCCTACATGCTTTCAGAGCCACATTTTATAGTGTTACAATTTTACAATTTAACACATCAATCCTAGAAAAATCAGGGAAGAAGATTCTGTTGCATTTACCCACATTTTTGCTTACAATGTCCTTCTTTTCTAATATTCTAAAACCCTTTTAAAAAAATGTTTACTGAGCCAGATTGTGGCACAGAGGGTTAAACTGCTGCCTGGAATGCCAACATCCCATACAGCACCGGTTTGTGTCCTGGCTGCTCCACTTCTGATTCAGCTCCCTGCTAATGCCCCTGGGAAAGCAGCAGAAGATGGCCGAAGTACTTGGACACCTGCTACCCACATGGGAGATCTGGATGAAGTTCCTGGCTCCTGGCTTCAGCCTGGCCCAACTCTGGATATTGTGGCCATTTGAGGAGTAAGCCAGCCAATGGAAGATCTTTCTCTCTCTTACTCTTTCTCTCTCCAGTTCTCCTGTTCTCTCTATAGCTCTGCCTTTCAATAAATAAATCTCTAGAAAAATATTTTCCAAAAATAAAAAATTTTTCTTTCTTTTAGATAACTTCCATGGCCATTGTTTTAGGGGAGTACCACTGCTGTCAAATTCTTAGTTATCCCATCTTCTGAATATCTTCATCTCCCCTTCATTCATTTCTGGTTTTTCACTGGTTATACGATTCTTGGTTGACAATTCTTTTCTGTCAGTATTTTTAAAAAATGTGTACCACTTCCTTTGGCCTCTGTGACTTCTGATGAAAAATCTGTTACTTGCATTTTTTTTTTTTTGTTTCCTATAGGAAGAATGTCAGTTTTTTCTTGATAATTTCAAGTTTTTTTTTTTTTTTTTTTTTTTTTTAGTTTATTAGTCCTTTAATTTTTAGAAGTGGGACCATGGTGTTTCTTGGTACATATTTCATCTTGTTTGGAATTTTATTAATCTGTAGGTTTTTCTCTTGGCAAATTGTGAATTTTTAAGTTATTATTTATTTAAATACGTTGTTTTAAGGCTTATTCTTTTTCTCCTTTCGTTCCAAACTCCAATGGTGGAAAGGTTAGTTCTTCTGTTACAGTACCAGAGATTCCTGAAACTTTTCACATTCCAGTCTGTTTTCTCTTTATTTTAGATTGGGTATTTCCTATTGTTTTGTATTCAAGTTTGTGTTTTTTTAAGATTAATTTATTTACTTGAAAGGCAGAGTGACACAGAGAGAGTGAGAGCCAGAGGTCTTCCAGATCTACTGGTTCACTCCACAAATGGCTACAGTAGCCCTGGTTGGGCCAGACTGAAACCAGGAGCCAGGAACTCTAGCTGGGCCTCCCATGTGGGTGGCAGGGATCCAAACAAGTAGGTCATCTTTGGCTGCCTTCACAGGTGTACGAGCAGGAAGTTGATTTAGGAGTAGAATAATTGGGACTGTATAACTAGCAGTCTGGTTAATGGGATGCTGGTGTCACAAGCAGAGACTTAGTCCCCTGCACTGCAGAGCCGATCCCTCAAGCTTCCTTTGTCCCTTCCATTCCCTTCCAAGCTCTTTTGTTGTATTTTTCAGTTCTAAAACGTCATTTGTAAAAAATATTTTCTCTTTCTTTGCCAATACTTTCTCTACAAATCCCTTTACTGAGTCTTTTTATTTATTTTAAAAGATTTATTTATTTGAAAAGCAGAGTTACAGAGAAAGAAGGAGAGACAGAGAGATCTTACATCTGCTAGTTCACTTCCCAAATGGCTGCAATAGCCAGGGCTGGGCTAGGCCAAAACTAAGGACCAGTAGCTTCAATCAGGTCTTTCATGTGGGTACTGGTGCCTAGTGACTTGGGTCATTTCCTGCTGCTTTCCCAGGCACATTAGCAAGGAGCTAGATGGGAAGTGGAGCAGCTGGGACTTGAACTGGCACCCATTTGCAATACTGGTGTTGCAGGTGGGGGCTTACACTGCTGTGCCACAATGCCAGCCCTGAGTCTTTATTTTATTTTATTTTTAAATTTTTTTTTATTTGACAGGTAGACTTATAGACAGTGAGAGAGAGAAAGGTCTTCCTTCCGTTGGTTCACTCCCCAAATAGCCGCTACGGCCGGCGCTGCGCTGATCCGAAGCCAGAAGCCAGGTGCTTCTTCCTGGTCTCCCATGTGAGTGCAGGAGCCCAAACACTTGGGCCATCCTCCACTGCCCTCCCGGGCCACAGCAGAGAGCTGGACTGGAAGAGGAGCAACCGGAACTAGAATCCAGCGCCCATATGGGATGCTGGCGCTGCAGGCAAAGAATTAACCAAGTGAGCCATGGCGCCAGCTCCAGCCCTGAGTCTTTAATTTGTCCCTTGTTTCAAGCATATTTGTAAGTTCGTTCATTATTACGGTGACAGCTTTAAAATCTTTGTTAGGTAATTTCAACATTTCTGTCATCTAAATGGTTTTGTTTTTTTAATCCGTGTAGATGAGATTTTCCTGATTATTGATATGATAAATTATTTTGTTTGAAGCCTGGAGATATTGATTATTATGAGATTCTGGGTCTTACTTACGCTTTTTGTTTTAGCTGGCTTTCTGCTAACTGCTCTGGCTCAGGAAAAGCCAGGGAGTCTTCCTTGTTATATAGGTTATATAGAAATTCGGTGTCCCCAAGTGATCTCTCCTGATGCTGGGAGAGGGAGGTGTGGGAGGTGGGGTGCTCATTTCTGCTTGGCAAGAAGGAAAGCACTGACTGCCTGCTGGGCCTTCCCTGAGCCTGCATTGTCTGCTCAGTCTTTGCAAGTGCGGATGAGGTTGGAAACATTTTTTGGGGGTGTGGGGGTGGGCTAGGGGTAAAGCAGCTGTCACCTAAAGGTTTCCTGTTGGGCTAGGCTGCCGCTTTCCTGGGCTTTGGCTAGAGAGAGTAGGCCTTGTTGGGGCTACTGGCATTTATTACTTGCTAGCATCTTTACCACATAGTTTTGGACATGTGAGGCAAGGGGAAATCCAGGGTCTCCCCAGTGTGGCATTCCTTGTGTCCCAGGATCCCAAACTGGACTACAGGCTACTTCTCAGGAGTGCCTTATGTCTGTTTCATATATAATATGTAGGGTTTTTAGTACTACTCAGTGGGGGAGAAATAGGTAAATATGTACTTACTTTGTCCCTGAAAGTGAAAGTCCCTTGCCATTTTGATGTGCCTATCTTTTTTTTTTTTTTTTTTTTGAGCACTTTAAGAAATTTTGGCCTAAGAAGGTTTTCCAGTTTTACCTTAAACCTCTCTGTACCAACCACTGAATTAGTCATTTCTTTGAGAAAACCTGGTCTCATATAGTTCCCCCTTAGAGTTTTGAAATGAGTGAGAGCTATAGGTCTGTTCTCCAGTAAACTCATTACTACATTATAACGAAAGTGAACCTTGGGCCAAGTTGAGGCACAATAAGCATTTATTAACTAAATTTTCAAATAGATTTATTGTTTGTTTGAAAGGCAGAGCGTCAGAGAGAGAGACAGAGAGGGATAGAGAGATCTTCCATCCTTTGGTTCACTCCTCATATGGCTTCAATAGCTAGATCTGGGCCAGGCCAAAGCTGGAAGCCTGAAACTCCATCCTGGTCTCCCACAAGCCCCACCTCCTTGGACCATCTTCTGCTGCCTTCCAGCTGGATCAAAAGCAGAGCAGCTGGGACTCACACTGGCACTCTGATATAGGATTCTGGTGTCACCAGTGGCAGTGTAACACACTACACCACGGCATCAGCCCCTGGTAACTAAAAATTTTCATATCAGAAAAGCCCATGGGAAACTGTGTTTCAGGCTCGAATCTTTGCTCTCTGATTCACTAGATGTTCTAAACATTGCTTCCATGTCAGGTGACCAGATGGAAACCCCACTTTCCGTAAGCAAGGTGCTAATCACACCCCTACCTTCCTCCCCAAACTGGCATCAGGCGGACAAACTCCTTGAGTTCATTGTGGCTTAGGAGCAAAGAGGAGTTTTAGCCTAGGGCTTTACCACATTGGACTGTCTCACAAATTCATGCAAGGGTAAAGAAAGTCTCTAAAATGGGCTGACGCCGTGCCTCAACAGGCTAATCCTCCGCCTTGCGGCGCCGGCACACTGGGTTCTAGTCCTGGTCAGGGTGCCGGATTCTGTCCCGGTTGCCCCTCTTCCAGGGCAGCTCTTTGCTATGGCCCGGGAGTGCAGAGGAGGATGGCTCAAGTGCTTGGGCCCTGCACCCCATGGGAGAGCAGGAGAAGCACCCGGCTCCTGGCTTTGGATCAGCGCGGTGCACCGGCCGCAGCGCACTGGCCACGGTGGCCATTGGAAGGTGAACCAACAGCAAAGGAAGACCTTTCTCTCTGTCTCTCTCTCTCACTGTCCACTCTGCCTGTCCAAAAAAAAAAAAAGTCTCTAAAATGTACTGAGCTAATCCATGAATCTTGAATGCCTTTAATGTCACCAGCGAGAGCCTATCATTGCCATTCATGATTGGTAGTCACCACACCACTGTTCTAGGAAGGAATAAGCAAAGTACTTTTTGTCAATAAAGACAAGGATGACAGCAGGCTTGTAGCCGCTCCCTGGGAAGAAGGGGCTGTCTGAAGAGAATGCAGCTGGGCTGGCACTGGACAATGCAGCCTTGATGAGACTGCTTGCCGTACCAGGCTGTTTATGCAGAATATCCCACTGCATGTGCTGAGTGAGATCGCTGAGAAGCAGTGTCCATCCAGTGTGGCAGGCACTCGACACATTTTAACAGAATCAAATGAAATTAATACTAATGAAACCATAGTTAGGAGTCCTTTCAGGTATTAAGAGAGGGCTGCTGTAATTAACAAGTCTTTGCTGAGCTCCTACCGCTTGCCTTACTCCCCAGGAGGCTTGGTGTAAGGAGGAAGAGCCATAGACCTTGTGTCTCAGACCAGCAGGGCCTGGGACTCCCTGGTCCCCAGTATTTCTCCCGGGCTGATACCTAGGAGGCTCTCAGTAAGCATTGCTGGGCTGGAGGCACAGGAGGGAGGGAAGGACAAGTTAGCCCAGGAGAGCCCAGGAGCTGCTGCTTCCAGGGTAGAGTTGGCAGATTCAGAAGAAATGGGATTAAGCAAACTCCCCACCTCTGCTGAAGATCTTTAAAGCAGCTCTGGGAAGGCAAGAATAAAGTCTCAGATGGCCCTTACTATGTGCTGTGGCAGCTACACGTTTTTCTTATTACTCGTGTTGTAGTCCTCTGGGGGTGTACCTGTGAGTGCTGTCTCTCTGGCCAATCTGTTTTTGTCAGTCTCTCTCTTTGGCTCATCTCACCCCTACGCCCCTCTCTTTATTTATTTCCCTCTCTGCCTCTTGGCAGTCTTTGTTTTTGTCTGTGTCTGTCAACCCCCATCTCTCCCGTCTCAGTCTCTCTCAGTATGTATCCACCTGCATGTTTGTTTCGGGGTTAGTCTTCCTGATTCTGTTTTGCCTTTCTCCCTCTCTGACATCTGTGTCTCTGTCTCTTGCCCTCTCTCCTTCCCTTCTTCTTGTGTTACTGGTGTACCTTTCCCACTCCTGCCTGTGTGTGTGCACCGAACCACACAGACCTGCATGTGTGTGGTATGACCCATTTTCATGTGGATGTGTAATTAGAGGTTTATAATTACCTGGCATTTTCTTCCTGGGGTGTAGAGACACAGGCTACAGTCCCTCTCCTATCTGGGTGACAATTATCCATCCTCAGGTGCATTTCCAAGTCCATGTTTCTCTGCTCAGGATGCAAGTTACCTGGAAATGAAATTAAAAGATATTTTATAGGGCCAGCACTGTGGCATAGCAGGTAAAGCCACTGCCTGGGATGCTGGCATCCCATATGGATGTTAGTTCAAGTCCTGGCTGTTCTACTTCTGATCCAGCTCTCTGCTGTGGCCTAGGAAAGTGGTAGAAGATGGCCCAACTGTTTGGGGCCCTGCACCCACGTGGGAGACCTGGAAGAAGCTCCTGGCTTCAGTCTGGCACAGACCTGGCAGTTGCAGCTGTTTGGGGAGTGAACCAGTGGATGGAAGAAAATCAATCTCTGTCTCTCATTCTCTCTCTCTCTCTCTCTCAAAAAAAAAAAAAAAAGATTCCATTTTGATGCAAAACATCTTGAAATCCATGAGTAGTTTTTTTATAAAACGCATTTTCCGTGAAGTTTTTGAAGATCCCTCAAAGTCATCTTTTGTCTCTAAGCTGGAGCTCTAAGATGTGTCCAGAGCTACTGTGGACCAGAAATTTAAAGAATTGGGGGCAGGAGTTGTGGTGCAGTGGGTTAAACTACTGGCTGGGACACCCACATCCCATGTCAGAGTGCCTGTGATCCAGTTTTGCCTCCACTTCTGACCCAGCTCCCTGCTAACATGCATCTTGGGAGGCAGCAGATGATGGCTCGAGTACTTGGCTAGTGTCCCCTCTCCCAAAACTCACTCAAGTAACAGTGGAAGAGTAGTGATTCAGTTAAACTTTATCATCAAGCCCAAGTAAAGGTACATCTTTCCTAATATAACAAAGGAAAAAACAAAACAAAAAAACACAAGAGAATTGCAGAAAACCAGCAAATCCTGTGCTCCCCAGAAGCTCCCTGTGCAGACAGCGCCCAGCAGGCCTCCTGCTGCCCCAGTGGCAAAGCTGCCACCCACATTTCTCCCCACAAAGCAGATTCAGAAACACCTAACAAGGGCTCCTCTGCTTTACATTTGAATGTGGAGACTCATTTTTTCCTGTAGTCTTTAGCTTATTTCAAGCTACAGGTGCAAGGGTCCACCTTCTGTGGCCACATCCCCAGCACAAGGAGTATGACTTACACATGAGTTCATATACTCTGTCTTGCATGTTAGAATCCAATGTAAATGATAGCCAGCGCCGTGGCTTAACAGGCTAATCCTCCACCTTGCGGCGCCGGCACACCGGGTTCTAGTCCCGGTTGGGGCACTGGATTCTATCCCGGTTGCCCCTCTTCCAGGCCAGCTCTCTGCTATGGCCCAGGAAGGCAGTGGAGGATGGCCCAAGTGCTTGGGCCCTGCACCCGCATGGGAGACCGGGAGAAGCACCTGGCTCCTGGCTTCGGATCAGCGAGATGCGCCGGCCGCAGCGGCCATTGGAGGGTGAACCAATGGCAAAAAGGAAGACCTTTCTCTCTGTCTCTCTCTCTCACTATCCACTCTGCCTGTCAAAACAAACAAACAAAAAACTCTTAAAAAAAAAAAAAGAATCCAATGTAAATGGTTTTATAAGTGATGGGATAGTTTCAGAGCAGGTAACAGGTGGCTTTGAGATTTGCTGCTGCTGCTACTAAGACAAAAGTCAACAGAGAGGGGCCAGGGGCCGGCACTGTGGTATAGTGGGTTAAACAGCCACCTGCAAAGCTGGCATTCCATTTGGGCATCAGTTCAAGTCCCAGGTGTTGCACTTCCAATCCAGCTCCCTGCTAGTACTCCTGGGAAAGCAGTGGGAGGACCTGCACCCTCGTGGGAGACCCAGGTGAGACTCCTGGCTTCTGGCTTTGGCTGGCCCAGCCCCCAGCCATTGTGGCCACTTGGGGAGTGAACCAGCAGATAGAAACTCTCCCTCTCCCTCTCCCTCTCCCTCTCCCTCTCCCTCTCTCTCTCCTTCTCTCTCTCCCTCTGCCCTCTATAACTCTGCCTTCCAAATAAATAAAATAAATCTTTAAAACATATTTGAATATAAAGAGTCAACAGTGAAATGGCAGCAGAGGAGACAGTGCTGACAGGGATGAAGGTGCAGCCAAGGCCATGGTGGTGGAGCAGCCACTCTGTAGCTGGAGTCCTTCAGGAGCTCCTGGTCTGTGCCCTGAGAATTGAGTAATCACTGTTACATGGAAGGGTGGTCCCAACCAGACCTTCCGGCTAATTCCTTATCCATATTCAATTTAAGGTATCGGTCTAGGTTTTCAATTGACCATCCGAAGTGGAAATACTGAAATCAGCCTCTGGATTGGTAACAAAGTTGATGAATATTCTTAATATGGAATCTGTTAAATAGATAATATTTGGTTCTAAATGGAAATTTTTGGTATGAAATCAAAGATAAAAAACAAGTATGAAGTCCTGTTGACTTAAACTCCTGAAAAGAAATGTCAAGATGGAGTCTATAGAACATTTTAGTGTAAGGATATTGTGTTAAAAATACACATTTTTGAAACTCCCACCCTGAAGCTTACTGAGTTATCAGATCTTGTAGAAATTTTTTTTTTTTTTTGACAGGTAGAGTTAGACAGTGAGAGAGACAGAGAGAAAGGTCTTCCTTCTATTGGTTCACCCCACAAATGGCTGCTACAGCCGGTGTGCTGCGCCGATCCGAAGCCAGGAGCCAGGTGCTTCCTCCTGGTCTCCCGTGCGGGTGCAGGGCGCAAGCACTTGGGCCATCCTCCACTGCCTTCCCTGGCCACAGCAGAGAGCTGGACTGGAAGAGGAGCAACCAGGACAGAACCGGCACCCCGTCCAGGACTAGAACTCTAGAGTACTGGCGCCACAGGCAGAGGATTAACCAAAATCTTGTAGAATTTTTTAATGAAGGGTTTCAGGAAGGGTTAATAAAAGGTTAGGTAAGTGTGATTAACTTGGTATTTAATGTAAAAAAACAAACCAACAAACCCCCCCCCCCCCATAAAGCAGGAGTCTTGACTATTCTGAAATGAGCTAACAGTGCTTGGGGTGAATTTATGTAGCAAATTGCTGTCTGCTGTATTCAAATTATTCCCTGAGCTCTGACTCATCCAGAAAGCACCAAATATCACAGAGACACACAATTATCATGCTTAATTAATGTTTGCAACCAAAAAGTGTAAGGCTGGAATCTTTAATATCATTGCGGATATTGAAGAGCTGAAATTGACTGACTATTATCTTGAGATTAATACATTTCCCCAAGTCATACCCTGGGGTCAAAAGACAGAGTATTAAAACGATTTGAAAAATTCACTGCAATTAATTGCTTTCGGGCTAATTTTTTTTAATGTCTTGCTTCCTTTTGCTTACACTACTGATTGTTATAGCCTGCACACTTCACCCATTAAGTGGTAATTCAGAGTGACAACTACATTGAAACGAAGCAAGTTAGTTAATCACCATGAAACTGTTCCTGAGATACCCTGTCCAGGGGCTCCCTGATCACAGGAGGCCTCTGATTACCTGATTTTCTCCAGAAGGGAGATTGTCTTGTACCAAGCTGTGAGTGTTTTTATGGGGGATACAGGACACGGGAGGGCTGAAGTGTGGTTGGGAATTGCTGTCAGCACTGTGGAGAATTTTGAGCAGCACTGGGAACCGGCTCTGTGATTGTGGAGAGCCCTGAGCTGCTGTTTGCTGTGGTCCTGCAGCCTCGGACTATGGTCCCACTGAGAGTCGGGCAAGGGCTGTGGCACATGTAGTGTGACTTGGTGCTCATCAGAGCATGACTTGGAGCCACCAGCAGTTGATAAACAGGCACGTGCCCAGTCTTGCTTGCCCATTTGGGTTGGCCTTCCTGGATAGCCAGGGAAGCTTCTGACCTGAATGGCTACATGGACAGTCTCCAGTCTGGGAGGGCTGAGTCGGTACTAGTGATCTACAGTGGGCTCTTAAACAAGTTCACCTTGTAGAAGAGACACAGCAGCCAGATGAGGGTCTGGGTACCTCTGAGAGCTGCTGCAGCTGCCTCCTGGCTTGCGGGTTTGTTGATGCACTGTGTATCATCCACGTCCATGTTCTATTCCTGTGTGATCCTATATGCTTCTCTCAGTGGGTACAGTTGTGGCCTAATTAAAATACTTTTCTGGGCCAAAGATAAAACCAAAGTGTTCTAGGTGTCAAATTGTCTGTCACAAAAAGAAAAACTCAGCTTCCAAGTCTTTCTCACACTCCCTCTCATGAGCACACCATTCAGTCCATGGTGCTCAGCATTACATGGTGGAACCCCTGCCACATGAATATTCTTCAGGGGCAGGCGTTGTGGTGCAGCAGGTGCAGCTGTCACTGGGCTGATCCCATATGCAGTGCCAGTTGGAGTCCTCCCTGCTCTTCTTCCAATCCAGCGTCATGCCAGTGCACCTGGGAGACGGCAGGTGATGGCTCCGGTGCTTGGGCCCTTGCCAGCTATGTGGGACTCCAGGGTGAAATTCTGGGCTCCTGCCTTTGGCTTGAACCAGCCCCAGCTGTTGCAGGCATTTGGGGAGTGAGCCAGCAGATGGAAGATTCTCTCTCTCTCTCTGTGTGTGTCTGTCTCTCTGCCTTTCAAGTAGATGTAAATAGATGAATAAAGTTTATTTTTTTAATAAGGTAACTATTTGGTGGCTTCTGGGAAACAAGGACCAGTTAGGTATTTCCTGTGTGCCTTTAAACTCACAACTTGCCATTTGAAGTGACAGCCCTGAGATACTGTATGTGAAGAGCCTGTAGGACTGGCATTCACTCTTACGCAGCAAGGATTCAGCAGATACTTAATACTGGCAGACACTGGGAGGTTAGCACTTGGGATACAAATGTGCCCTTAAGGAGCCCATGGCCTCGAAGAGGGGGATAAGAGAAAACACAGTTCCCCATGCAGCGTGGTAGCAGCAAGACAGGGAGACACGTGGAAAGCAGAGTGGTCAGCTCTGCTAGGGTGAGTCAGGCAAGACTTAACGTATATCATGGAGGATGAATGGGGGGTGGGGGCCGGCAGAGTCTGAATAGTCAGCTCCCATCAGATGTCAGGCCTTGAGGCAAAGTAGGATGGAAAATCTAGTTATTTTCTTAGGGTAGCCAAGACGTTCCTGGACTTCTGCAAGATGGTGATCCTGCATTATTCACGTGTGGGCAATGTGGTCGGTCACCTGCCCTGAGCCCAAAGAAGCAGGGCAAGTGCTTGTAAAAGCCAAGTGCAAATGATTGTTATTTACCATGCACTGCCCCTCCATTAGAGTGCTCTGTGCCTCTCACACTTCTCAACACAGATTCTGTGCAACGTCAACATAAATTAGAAGAAGAAAGAGGCTGGTGCTGTGGCGTAGAAGCTTAAGCCTCTGCCTGCAGTGCCAGCATCCAGTATGGTCACTGGTTTGATTCCTGGCTGCTCCCCTTCCTATCCAGCTCCCTGCAGATGTGCCTGGGAAGCAGCAGAAGATAGCCCAAGATAGCACTTGGGCCCCTGCAACCACCTGGGAGACCCAGAAGTTCCTGGCTCCTGGCTTCTGCCTGTTTCAGCCATTTGGAGAGTAAACTGGTAGATGGAGGATTCTCTCTCTCTGTGTCTCCCTCTCTGTCTCTCTCTCTCGCTCTCTCTATCTCTGTCTCAGGCTCTCCTCCTTCTGTGACTATCTGCCTTTCAAATAAATACATTTAAAAAAACTGTTAAAACAGAAAAGAAGAAAGAACAGGTAGCTTAGCTCACTTGGGGAAACTGAAGCACAGACAAATTTTATGACACCAACAGAGTAGGTATGTATCCGAGTTGGGGTGCTAATATGAGTGGGGTCCTTGTGCTCTTTGGTGTTCCTAATGTTCACCATTGCCTTAAGAAGCATCCCCTGTAATCTCTGTGTTCCAGAACAGCACAGCACTATTCCGCGGGGGAGGAAAACACAGCTGAGGATTGTTGCTGTGTGTCATGTGCTCACACCAGGTGTCAGATAGTGAGAAAATGATGCAAGTTCCTTGAAAAAAACAGAATTTTTATTAAGCTATTGGATTTAAAAAAGCAGACAAGAATACCCCCAAAAAACCACACTATGGAGTGAAATAAACCCAAAGGCAGAAGACCAGCCAAATAAAGACCACTTTGGAGATTGACTTCAAACCACGGTTCTCTTCTTCCTCGCCACACGGTTCTCTTCTTCCTTGCCACCGTTTGCCGGGCACATGGGCCATGTAACCATTACTGCACATTGGCCTGCGGGGCCTGCGGCCGTCCTTTCCTGCCTTCCCCTCCTTTCTGGCAACACTTGATTCTGTTACTCTTTTCCTAAGGACCACCATGTTTCCTGTATTTCTTCTGTCAAGCTATGGGTTTCCCCATAGCTTCCAGGACAGAGCACAGGCTGAGGGTGTTTAAACAGCTTGCTGTAGTTTCTGTACCCACAGGTGGCTGTGGGGACGAGAGCAGAGCAGTGTGTGAAAGGTAGTCTGCTATCAGTTACCTTGTTGTAAATGCAATAGCCACCTGACTTCTTTGATGTTTGTCCATCTATATGTTTTTTTGTTACTCAAATGCTAATTTCGTTTATTGAATTACATAAGCCTGTGGTTTATTTTAAAGCAATACTTTTCCAAATTATACGTCTGCCATGTCAAGAATGGTTGATTTGATTTGGGTTTGTGATCTCAAGGGACATGCTAAAGACACGTTTTGTGACTTCCTTTAACTTTTCTTTTACGCTGCACTCAGCCTGTGGTTTTTCTACTCTGTCCTAGTGGCTTCAAGTAGTAACTGTTCTTGGATGAGTCAGCCCACCTCTCACCCCTCAATTCCAGGTCTGCCCGTCCGGCTTGAATCCAGTGTTTTCCTGAGTCCGCTGTCCTGTGTAGCACCCACCCAGATGGTTGCAGTGCCCTTGGTGGGTCTTCCTGCACCCCATCTGCCTTCGGGATTGCAGCCTGAGCGGCTTTTCTTGCGTAGTGCTTACTCTTTCTTGGGTTATGCCATTTACTCTTAGCCTGTGAGCAGCAAGAATGCAAACACCAAACAGAGAACCTCCCAAACGCTTCATTAGTACCTGGCCAGGAGCAACTGTCTCTGCTCTTCACCCCTGCTCGGCTACCTTTCTTCCTCTTGAGAGGCTGGACGGCTCTGTGCTCACAGTTGTAGTTGCCACATGTGTGTTCCTTTCATCTCTTATGTTAGAAGCACCTGCTACTGGTTCTGCCTTCAGTTCTGCCTCATTTCCCCTGGATCTGTTTCCTTTACATGAACGAATGAATGTCCCAGTGCTTTCAAAGGGAGACCCCTCAAATCCCTTTTGAAAATAGAGTATAATAAATGTTCAATTTGTGAGCTCATCTAGTGATTATGGTAGTGCAGATAATGATTGCAAAACAAAAACAAATTTAGATAGGTCAACCCAAGAGACTGAAAATATTTTGTCTTTATATTCTTCCTCTTCTGGTAATGTATGAGAAAGAAAAATGTCCTGCTTTTGCAGCTTTCAATTGATTTTTCAGTTTGAGGTGAATTAGTATAAAAAGAACATCCATTCGGTAGCTTTGGAATTTGGCCTGTCATTAGGAAAAAAAAAATAATAGGAAAATCATTACTTTAATAATCTCTAGCCCAAAGGGACTTGAGTGACTTACACATTTGCGATTTTTAAAATAAAAAACATATTTCTCCAGAGTGTTATACTCATGATCTTTATGTTTAATTTCTAATGTCCTGGTGATATCTTGATTTGAGATTTTCCCTGCTCTTAACTATTATTGACTAAAAGATCAAGAAAATGAGTTAATGGAGTCAGTGTAGCTGGTCAAGCTGCCGCCTGCAGTGCCAGTATCCCATCTGGGCACCAGTTTGTGTCCTAGTTGCTCCTCTTCTGATCTACTGTCTGCTATGGCCTGGGAAAACAGTAGAAGATGGCCCAAGTCCTTGGGCCTCTGCACCCACGTGGGAGATCTGGAAGAAGCTCCTGGCTCCTGGCTTTGGATTGGTGCAGCTCCGGCTGCTGAGGCCATTTGGGGAATGGGCCAGCAAATGAAAGACCTCTCTCTGCCTCTTCCTCTGCCTCTGCCTCTGTATAACTTTGCCTTTTAAATAAATCTCAATCAAAAAAAGAAAAAAAGAAAGAAGAAGAGCTGGTGATGGAGTCTATCCCAAGGTCCCTACCCTCCCAGATGTTAGAGGTAGGTTACATCTTACTTTTCCTCAGATATTACGGGGATCTCTGTCCTAGCGTATGTTTTCAGAGTTTTTTAAAAATAAAACTTTACAGGTCTCAGAAAGAGCAGCAAGGGAGGGAGGCAGTGGGGTGGCCCAGGGGAGTGGTACAGCAGTGTGTGGCTACCAGAGCCACCTGAACAAAGGTCATGGCAAGGGTAGTAGTAGCCTTAAGCCACAGGAACCTAGGCAGAAGGAATCTGCATCTGCTGAGTGTGGCGAAGCTGCCCTGCCCCCTTGCTCTGCTTGCCACCAGCTGATATTGCCCACACACAGCCCATTTGGGATCAGAGTCGCTGTGGGGCTGTGACCTTGGCCAATGGTAGTTCTTATATCTGAGCTTGGACCAAGATATGGTGCCATGGCCCAGGGGAACAAACCAGCAATGAATCACCCAACATGCCAGTGTACAGTGTACAGAAAGATGGAAGAGGCTGTAACATGCACGCAAGATGAAAAAAATGAAATTTTTATTCTGTCCAAAGCTTCCCAAGATACTTAATGTCTTCTCTTTGTCAGACTTTGTTCATTGGTTAATAAAGAACGAAACTATAGGGGCCAGCGCTGTGGTGTATCCAGTAGGGCCGCCACCTGCAGTGCTGGCATCCCATATGGGCGCCAGTTTGAGTCCTGGCTGCTCCACTTCCAATCCAGCTCTCTACTATGGCCTGGGAAAGCAGTAGAAGATGGCCCAAGTCCTTGGGCCCCCGCACCCACGTGGGAGACCCAGAAGAAGCTCCTGGCTCCTGGCTTCGCATCGGTGTAGCTCCAGCTGTTGCAGCCATCTGGGGAGTGAACCAGTGGATGGAAGACCTCTCTCTCTCTCTGCCTCCCCTCTGTGTAACTGACTTTCAAATAAATAAATAAATCTAAAAAGGAGCTATATCAACATGTAATATACTGGCACATACATTTAGACAGACATTAGTTGTAAATGTCAAAAGTTGCTGATAGTCTACTAAGTTACACAAGACAGTATTTAGACCATGACCTGTTTGTTGTGCCAGCTAGTCCTTTTTACCCATGGTTGTCTGATGATACCACTTTCTGGGAACTTGAAGTGAGCAAAGAACTGAGCCCACAGAGGTAAATGATGGCGTTTTGGTGTGGTTGAGGCATCGGAAGACCCAGTGGGGGAGAACAGTTCCTCAAATTTCTGGAGTCAGAATTCAGCTCAGAAAACTTAAGATTCTGGCCAGCAGCGGAAGACCTGGAAAAAAAAAAAAGCCCTATTAGTGTAGTGTGTTTGCAAGTTCAGGAAATCTGTCAAGAATTTCTGGCTCCAGGAGCTGCTGCTGCCATTAATTTGGTCCTAAGAGTTATGACAAAACCTCACAGAATGTGAAGGAACCCGGACGACACACCTTCGAAGATTCTCAGGATCATGTGTACAAACTGATGAAAAGGGACTCGTACCCCTGTTTCGTAAGATCCAGTGCCTATCAGGAACTTCTACAGGCAAAGAGAAAGGGGAAATCTCTCAGGTCAAAAAGGTTAGCAAGCCTTGTTGCCTCTTGCTGAAAGGGTCCTCTTGTAGCATGGAAGCAAACTGGAGTTATTTGCAGTGGACGTTAGACCCAAGATGTCGAGTGACCTGGATTGTTACTTTTGTGTGTGTTCCTTACGGCATTGCCGTCTCCAAGGGACCCTCGATCTCAGTGCCTCCATTTCAAAGTATTGCCTGTTGTCTTCCTCCTACTCCGCTGCGGCAGTGTCTCTTCCTTTTTAAGAAGTTCAAGTGCAGTAAGACCTTTTTTATTGTTTGTTTGTTTTTTGCCTCTCAAAGCTTTTTGTAGTCACAAACTGGAAGAATTGTAAACAAAAAATATATATCAGTAAGTGTACGTGTGTGTGTGTGTGTGCCTTCAGATTTATTAAACAACAAATTAGTATAGAAAGTTCCTTTCGCCAGTGTGTTCACAGTCACAGCAAGCTCATGTCTTTGTTTTCTGTTCTTGGTTGATGTTTCTGGCATTCAATTTTATACTATATTTAAACACAAAACACCTTTTACTCCAAATGTATCAAAGTAAATGTGTGTATTGTTTATATTGTTCTATCTTTCATTAAAATATGCAGAATCTAAATACATAAAACTCTTTAGATCACATAGCAGGTATGTGACTAGTTTAGACAACTTTGAGAAGTTTTTTAAATTGAAAACAAAGCACTTAAGCCAAAATCTGACATGTTGGGGAATGCGCACTGTGGGAAGCTGCTTGTCAACACCTTTTCCTAAACCCTGGAGTCAGCATTCCTGTGCCAGCCATCCTCAGTTCACCCATATCCTTTAGGGAGATCTGGCTTCACTGTTCCTTCAGTATGGCCCCAGGTAGAGCTGCAGCTTCCACATGGATGGGCAAAGAGTGGGATACTGCAGGCCGGCGCTTCGGCTCAATAGGCTAATCCTCTGCCTGTGGTGCCGGCACACCGGGTTCTAGTCCCGGTCGGGGCACCAGATTCTGTCCCGGTTGCCCCTCTTCCAGGCCAGCTCTCTGCTGTGGCCCGGGAGGGCAGTGGAGGATGGCCCAAGTGCTTGGGCCCTGCACCCGCATGGGAGACCAGGAGAAGCACCTGGCTCCTGGCTTCGGATCAGCACTGTGCACCGGCAGCAGCGCACTGGCCGCTGCGGCCATTGGAGGGTGAACCAACGGAAAAAGGAAGACCTTTCTCTCTGTCTCTCTCTCTCACTGTCCACTCTGCCTGTCAAAAAAAAAAAAAAAAAAGAGAGAGAGAGAAAGAAAAAGAGTGGGATACTGCAAAGGAGGAAGGAGCAAAAAGCCAATCAGCTCCAGGTGCCTGGAGGCTGTCACATGATGCTACTGCGTACATCCCACTGCCCAGACCTTGAGAATGTGCTCATACCCAACTGAAAGGGAGAGTGGGCCATTTTGTCTTCATTCTGAGCTGTCACAGGGCCAGCTAAACACTGAAGTTCATTGGGGCCAGTGCTGTGGCGTAGCGGGGAAAGCTGCTGCCTGCATTGCCAGCATCCCATATGGGCTGCTCCACTTCTGATCCAGCTCTCTGCTGTGACCTGGGAAAACAATAGAGGATGGCCCAAGTCCTTAGGCCCCTGCACCCATGTGGGAGACCTGGAAGAAGCTCCTGGCTCCTGGCTTTGGATTAGCCCAGTTCTGGCCATCACAGCCATTTGGGGAATGTGCCAGCAGATGGAAGACTCTCTCTCTCTCTCTCTCCCTCCCTCCCTCCCTCCCTCCCTCTCCCTCTCCCTCTCCCTCTCCCTTTCCCTTTCCCTCTCCCTCTCCCACCTGTGCCACCCCCACCTGTGCCTCTCTGTAACTCCACCTTTCAAATAAATAAATCTCTCTAAAAAAAAAAAAACAACACTGCAGTTCAGTAGAAGAAAGAAGAGTGGGTATTTGCAAATAGCAGCATCTCTGCCATTGATAATGGATCTCACAGTCTGACAATAGGATCTTCAGATGAGCTCATGGTTTTGATTTTTTTTAAGCTTTTATTTATTTTATTTGAGAGGTAGAGTTACAGACAATGAGAGGGAGAGACAGACAGAAAGGTCTTCTGTCTGTTGGTTTACTCTCCAAATGGCTGTAACAGCCGGAGCTACACCGATCCATAGCCAGGAGCCAGGTGCTTCTTCCTGATCTCCCACGTGGGTACAGGGGCCCGAGGATTTGGGCCAATCTCTACTGCTTTCCCAGGCCACAGCAGAGAGCTGGATTGGAAGTGGAACAGTTGAGACTAGAACCGGTGTCCATATGGGATGCTGACGCCTCAGGCAGAGCATTAACCTGTGCCACAGCACTGGCCCTGGTTTTGATGTTTTCTTAACCACTTCCATCCCAGGCTCTCAAGTTCATGGTTGCCAAGGGAAAAACAGCCTCTAGTTTTGTTGTGAGGGACCCAGTTAGCCAAGTGATTTCCTTGGAAATATTTTCCTTAGGAAATAACCGAGTTGCAGTTAGGACAAGGATGGGAAGTACAGACAAGTTAGAGATACAGGGGTTTTCGTGCAGGTGACATTGTTTCACTTCCCACCATGCCCTTTCTGCCAGCTTTTCCTTCTCAGCCAGCATAATGGTCTGTTGTTATAATCACTCCTCTGCAGATATCCTCCACTGTGGTCTTCTCTCCTTCCGTGGTACTCCTAGAGAATCCCCAGCTCGGTGTGAGTAACTCTGCACCTGCTCCTACAGTTAATGACTACACAGCTCAGCTGAGCATTCAGTGTGTTCTGGCAGTCAAGCAGCATATCCCTGGAATGTGCCATTAGAGGATCATGTTTGTCCATTTCCTCAAACTTCCGAACTCCCCCTGTGCTCGTCCCCCTCTAACAGGCGGCCTCACTGTGTATGTCAATGAGCAGTAATGAAGCAGTTGGGCATTGTCAGGAGTTCCTTCTCTGCCGGCTTCTGAGCTCAGATTCTACTTCCTTCCTGTGGTGGCAGTCTCCCAACCTGGAGCTTGCATGCCCATCACTTTTGCTCTGGCAAGTTCTTATATCTCCTTTACTAGGTCACTCTGATAACATGCATGATGCTCAGTACATGCCACCTTTAAAAACACGCAGTAATCCTTTGCCCTCCATACCTGAGCAGATGCTGTCCCATTTCTTGGCTCTCTTCATAGCCAAACTTCCTGAAAACATTCAGTACATACCTGCTGTCTGTGATTTCTCAGCTTCCACCAGCTCTCCAGCATCCTCCAAGCCTCCTGTTCTCATGTGACCAATTTTTTTTTTAAAAAAGTGCCCTGTTTATTTCCTTGTGTAACTGTCATGTCATCCTGTTTGACCTCCAGGGAAGTATTCCACATACCTGACTACTCTTTTCCTTCTGAGTCAAATTCCCTCTTGAAGCTCATGTGATGGCATATCCTCTCCCTCCACTTTTTTCTATCTCTGAGTGATCTTATTGAGTTTTCTTTAATGGTCTCATTAATTTTTATTTATTTATATTTTATTTGAAAAGAAGAGAGGGAGAGAGGGGATGGTGGGGGGAGAGAGGGCGAGAGAGGGAGAGAGAGAGGTCTGCTATCTACTGGTTCAGATGCCTGCAATAACCAGGGCTGGGTCAGACTGGAGCCAGGATTCTAGAACTCAGCGCAGCTCTTCCATGTGGGTGGCAGAGACCCAAACAGCCTTCTGCCTTGCAGGGTGTGCTTTAGCAGGAGGCTGGATTGGAGGCAGAAGAGCTTGCACTCAAACCAGGCCCTCTGATTTGGGATGCAGGCCTCCCAAGCCGTGACTTAACCATTGCTCCAAACATCTGTCCTAGTAGTGGGTCTCTTCTACTCACCTGTGCTCAGAAGGTGTCTTGGGTCCTGGTTGTGAGTATTTTTCCCCATCTGTAGTTTCGTAAACTCTCAGAACCTCTCCCGTGAGCTCAAGACTTGTATCTGAATGCTTGCTGGGCTTGTCCACTGAGAGTCTCACAGGCATGCTGTGTCTGATCGTGTCCCAGAACTCTTGATCCACACCACACCCCTGGCACCCTTTGCAGCCTGCTCCATCTGAGTAGATGTTGCAACCTCCGCTGAGTGGCTAACATTAAACACTTAGGTGACTCTCCCTTGCCTTCCTCCCCTGAAACATCCCCTCCATCAGTAGAGTCCTGCCAGCTCTGCCTGCACAGATGTACCTCAAGTCCATGAAGCTCTGTCCGTTACCATTGGAGAGACCATAATCCCCATGCAAGCCACCATTGTGTCGTGAACTACCACAAGAGCTCCCCTGCTCCTGCTCGTTCCTGTTACCATGCATCTCATAGAGCAGCTAGAATGATCATAGGAGCACACAACCGAGTACTGCATTGTCCTCTCTCGGCGCTGGAGTAAAACCCCAGCTCTTTACCATGGCCCAGGGCCCTGCATGGCCTGATGCCTGCTCGCCTCCTGGCTGCATTTCCACCACCTCCACCAGACACACACTGCTATGTCCTCATCAGGGGGCCATTTGTGTTCCTGTGACAGCTCTTCCTGGCTGGCTGCATCTCATCATCCAGGTCACAGATGTCACCCTCAGCAAAGACACCTTCCCTGGGCACCTTATTTTAAAGAGTTTTTCTCCCAGTCTCTGTGGGTTTACCTGTGACTGTGTGCCTTGCTGCACTGGAACTTAGGCTGCATGAGGACAGGGACTGTGGCTGGCTTGTTTACATCTCTGTTCCTGTATTTACAGTAGTTAGCAGTTTGTAGCAGAAGCTAGTCCAGTACTCACTGACTGCCTGGTGAGAACTGCAGCATGCTTTGGTTTTTTGTCACCTCGCTTTATCCTGTCTTACTGTGATCCAGACTGCCACCAACAGCAGCAACTTCCTGATTATTAAGACACCTCAGGCTCTTCCATGACTATCAAACTAGTAAATCTGTGCATATAGCAATAGTGAAAACAGGCTAGGGAAATCAGTTAACTGACCTTGTGAAAAATTTCATGTGAGTGTCATGAGATTTCAGGAGTACAGCACAGCATCTGTGAGGGGCACCATCCTTATCTAGTTCTCAATTCTTAGGCCTTTATTTTATTTTATTTATTTATTTTTTATTTGAAAGAGTTACAGAGAGAGGCAGAGGCAGAGAGAAAGGTCTTCCATCCACTGGTTCACTCCCCAGATGGCCACAACAGCTGGAGCTGTGCTGATCCGAAGCCAAAAGCCAAGAGCTTCTTCCTGGTCTCCCATGTGGGTGCAGGGGCCCAAGGACTTGGGCCATCTTCTACTGCTTTCCCAGGCCATAGCAAGAGCTGGATCAGAAGAGGAGCAGCCGGGACTAGAACGCATATGGGATGCCGGCGCTTCAGGCCAGGGCTTTAACCTGCTGTACCACCGTGCCGGCCCCACCTTTTTGTTTTGTTTACCCAGAGATGTCCAGAAGCTGTCTTGTTAAGATCTTCATCAGTCTGGTCCTAGAGGAAATATACAAGGGAAGGCGTAGAGCTAAGTGTACTTCATGAATCATAATACCGGTTGCTAAGACATGGGGTAGAGGGGATCTAAAGTTAGGACAGGAGCAACCAGGAGATGCCTTCTGGCAGTTTCTCAGTAAGAAGGGGCTCCCCATGAAACAGGACTGGGGAGAAGAAAGATGGGCTACCTCTTGGTTCTCTGAGGTCACCTCTGTGAACTAGGGTCACTTTTATCTTTTTAAGATTTATTTATTTTTTACTTGAAAGAGTTACACAGAGAGGAGAAGCAGAGAGAGAGAGAGAGAGGTCTTCAATCTGATGGTTCACTCCCCAATTGGCCGTAATGGCCAGAACTATGCCAATCTGAAGCCAGGAGCCAGGAGCTTCCTCCAGGCCTTCCACATGGGTGCAGGGGCCCAAGGAATTGGGCCATCTTCTACTGCTATCCCAGGCCATAGCAGAGAGCTGGATCGGAAGTGGAGCAGCCAAGACCAGAACCGGTGCCATATGGGATGCTGGCGCTTCAGGCTAGGGCGTTAACCCGCTGTGCCACAGCGCCGGCCCCGGGTCACTTTTATCTTGATAACCAAACTTCATTCTCCTATTACTAGGCAGGACTTGAGTTGATGGTGCTTGAAGCAGAGAACTATGGCTGTCTTTTTTTTTTTTTTTTTAATTTTTGTTTCTTTTTATTTCATAAATGTGAATTTACAAAGTGCAACTTTTGTATTGTTGTGGCATATGGCTGTCTCTTTAAAGTTTATAAGCTGCCCTAAATTGGAAGATAATACTCAAGAGGTATTTTTTTTTGCTTGATAAATATGCATGACATGAAATTTAGCATTCTGATTGTAATTAAGTGTAAATAATTCAGTAGCAATAAGTTCTGCAACCATCACAGGACTTTTCTAGAACTTTCTCATCAGTTCTAAACTGACTTTCTGACCATTAAACAGTAACTTCTGGTTCCCTTCTTCTTGCCGTTGGCAGTTGCTGTTGACTTTCTGTCTCTGTGATGTTGACTATTCCAGCTACCTCATATATGTGGACTCCTATCGTATTTGTTCCTTTGTGTCTGGCTAATTTCACTTAGCATGATGTCCTCAGAGTGCATCCATGTTATAATGTGACTCAGAGTTTCATTTTTCTCTAAGGCTGAATCAGATTCCATCGTGTGTGTGCCACGTTCTGTTTATTCCTTCATGTATCAGTAAACACAGGTTACTCCCATTTTTGGCTTGTTAATGCTGCTGTGAACATGAGTGTACAAATTGCTCTTCGTACCTTCGCTTTCAATTCTCTTTTTAAGATTTATTTACTTGGGGTTTGAGAGAAAAAGGGAGGACATTATGGTTATCTTCTTGTAATTGTACCTATGAAATACATGAAAATCTGTTCTCTATATTAATAAAAAAATTTTTTAAAGATATTTGTAAAGCAGAGTGAGAGAGAGAGAAAAAAAAAAAAAAAGAGAGAGAAAGAGATCTTCCATCCACTGGTTCACTCCCCAAATGGTCACAGCAGCCAGGGCTTAGTTGAGGCTGAAGTCAGAAGCCTGGAATTCCATCTGGGTCTCCCACGTGAGTTGCAGGGGTCCAAGCACTTGGACCATTTTTTCCCTGCATTCCTAGGCACATTAGTAGGGAGCTGGATAGAAAGTGGAGCGGCCAGACTTGAACCAGTATGGGATGCCACCATCAGAAGCAACCTGTGCCACAATGCCATCACCTTACAGATCTTTTGAATATATATACACCCAAAAGTAGAACTGCCAGATTGGATGAGGAGGACCGTGAATCCATTGTACGAGTAGTAGTGGCTCCCAGTGTTTCTGAAGGCGATGTTGAGGATGGCTGTTCCAGCAAGCCCTGTGAGTCGTGGGCCAGGCAGTGGAAGAGCTCCAGCGTACACGTTGTTGTCTCACACTCGGTGTTCACAGCGACTCAGCCCAGCCTCCTCTGTGACCTGAATGTCTCCGTGTCTCCTCTTCCCGCAGTGGTTTTTGATCGCCAACAGATCCTACAAAGTCAGCGCCGCCAGCTCCTTTTTCTTCAGTGGCGTGTTTGTTGGAGTTATCTCCTTTGGCCAGCTTTCGGATCGCTACGGGAGGAAGAAGGTCTATCTCACAGGTAATGCATTGGTGTTGGTGAACCGAGTAAGAGGATTTCGTTTCCTGAGGTCTGGGGGAAATCCTAAGGAGACCAGTTCCTTACAGTTCTCAGCCAGCTGCCACGTGGACACAGAACTAATTTTCATTCCGTTGGTCAGAAACCAACTGCAGCCAGGGTGGATTTTGCCATGCAGTGTTTAGTGATTAACTCACCCGGTTACAGCCAGATGTCTATGTTGTAAACTTTTTGTAGGTGATAGTATTTTCTGTCCCCCCCATATCTCAGTTGTGCCATGTTTCTAAGGGGAGCAGAAAGAAATTAAGATAGTCTGCTGCATCTGTTTTTCCTTCTCCCTCAGTGTTGACTCATTTCAGATGAGCTCTGTAGGACTCAGCATAGTTCTCCTGACCAGCCTAGCATGAGTGAGGATTTTTCAATTTCCAGCGTTATTGTGAATAAATGAAAACTGGGTGAGATTGGCAGAAACTGTACAGCAAAGTAAACCTCAGTTTTTCTTTATATAGTTTTCAGGAGAAACTGTTAGGAAAAAAAAACAGCTGAGAAAATTCAAGTTCACAAAGGTTTATTTTACAAACTAATGAATGTAATTTATTACTTTCATCAGATGCTGTTCTGCCTCTGGATCATTGAATATTGTTCCTTTCTTTCCAGGTTTTGCTCTTGACATCTTATTTGCTATTGCAAATGGATTTTCCCCCTCATACGAGTTCTTTGCAATAACTCGCTTCCTGGTGGGCATGATGAATGGAGGGATGTCGCTGGTGGCCTTTGTCTTGCTAAATGAATGTGTGGGCACCGCCTACTGGGCACTTGCAGGTACTGCTTAAATCCATGTAGATCTGGATGTGGGGAGCTGCCCAGAAAACCTTGGAGGGAACCAATTTAACCCCAGGATCTGAAAACGCATTTGTACTTGAGGCATTCTGTCCAACTAGAGGCTGAATATTCCTTTTCCAGAACCCCTGGATTCGTGTTTCCTGTTCCAGATTTGCTCCGATTTTGGAATATTTCCATATACATAATAAAATATTTTAGGGATGAGACCCAAATGTAAATGCAAGGTTCATTGTTATGAAGATAATTTTATAGAGTGTCTGTGGTGCACCTGTGTGGTGACTGCAGCTGCACATATAAGATCAGCTGTGGACTTTTCTACTTGTAGTTTCAGGCTGGTGTGCAACAAGTTACAGATTGTGGCGTGTTTCAGATTTTGGACTTCTGGAACAGGGATGTTCCACCTGTGTTGGATTTGCTTTCCTGAGTTTGTTCTGTGTGACCTTAAATGAAAGTCTCCCACCCCATGGCCTGCTACCACAAGAATGGCATCAGCTACCTTTTCCTTTACACCAAAGAGTGGTGTAGAGATAGGAAATACCAGTCTCTCCTGTCTTGGAGCTGCCTCATTCTGTTTTATGGAACCCTTGTTTTGTGGCCCCTTCTCTTTTTTTGCTAATCAGCAGATGGTAATGTTGTATTTCTTTACTGATCCGTAATTTTCATACTGAGGCTATGTTCTGTATTATCTTTTAAGCACTCATCTTTTCAAGGACTACATACATAGTAAAGTCAGTGATTTTTAAAGGCTATTTTGACTTAAAATACTGTCATGGGATAGTGACTGTGTCCTAAGACTCCAGTTGTTGGAGTGATAGTTGTTTTTTTGTTTTTTGTTTTTTTGTTTGTTTGTTTGTTTGTTTTTTGGCAGGCAGAGTTAGACAGTGAGATAGAGAGAGAGAGACAGAGAGAAAGGTCTTCCTTCTGTTGGTTCACCCCCTAAATGGCCACCATGGCCGGCGCGCTGCAACAGTTCGAAGCCAGGAGCCAGGTGCTTCCTCCTGGTCTCCCTTGGCGGGTGCAGGGCCCAAGCACTTGGGCCATCCTCCACTGCCTTCCTGGGCCACAGCAGAGAGCTGGACTGGAAGAAGAGCAACCAGGACAGAACCGGCGCCCCAACCGGGACTAGAATGCAGGGTACCGGCGCCACAGGCGGAGGATTAGCCTAGTGAGCCGAGGCGCCGGCCAGAGTGATGGTTTTTTTGTTTGTTTTGCTTTCATTCATTTGCCAGTGATTGAGTACCATAGATGTTCTTGTGACGATGTGGGGAACGAGTTGACCATGTGACTGATGAAAGTGTACCCAAGTGAAGATGTGTAGGAGAGCGGGCCCTTGTCTTCCTTTAGAACCAGCACACTGCTAGCTGTCAGCTGCTCAGTATCTGTTAGGCGCCAAGTACCGTGCTAGGCAGCTGACGTGCATCTGATATTTTCTGAGCTTCAAGTTAAGAATTTCTCCCTTCGTTGTTCAGGTTAGGAAACCGAGGCTCTGGGAGGTAAGGGGATGAGCCCGTTTCACACAGATCATGACAGATTCTGCAGTCTGAGGCTGACGAATCCCCAACCTCATATCTTCTCTGCTGTTCCCTGAGGATGTCCTCTAGGAACGTCCATGTGTCACCCCACGTGAGTGCTGGCCTGGTCAACCTGCAAGCCCTAACTGATGTTGTTTTTGAAGTCATGTGGATTATTGTGTTGAGCTGGAAAACAAAGGCAACATAAAGCAGCCTGTTCTGTTTTGTCCACGGAGCTGGTGTGGAGTTGCACAGTGCCTAGGGTTGGAATGGTTCCAACTAGGCTGGAGGGCAGGAGACAGCAGCCCCTCCGGCTGGACAGGCTTCCTGCTAGTCTCTCACCTCCCGCGGCAGCTTCCAAAGCCTTGTGGAACCAGTTACTTTTCCCCTCTAGCTCAGCTCCTAATCTAGCTTCTACTGAGAAAACCCTCTAAGGGTTCAGTTTGCATTCAGGCTTTAATGTCATTTTTCTAAATAATGGGGCCAGACTTTCTGAGGAAGTAGCAAGGTGATCCAAGCCACTGTGTCCAGGGAGGGCACCAAGGCACTCTGTCCTTTGGTTTTAGTTTTCCTGTGGACCCAAGTCTTGTTTACCTAGAGCATCACCAGTGCATGGGCTTTGTGCCCCTCCCACATTTCTCTGTCAAGCATTGACATTTGGCTTTAGTTGTCTTGTGAAGATGCTCTTGTACAAAAGACTGTACAGAAGGGCCTTGGCTTGCGGTGGTTTGGCTCTCAGTTCTTTGAGAAAGTGACACACCTTCAAGAGAAGGGACACTCTGAATGCTGCGTCTTGATCCTTCCCCAGGCTCGTGGTGTGCAGTGAGGAGCTCCACTGCAGCAGCTGCAGCTCCCAGCCGGCTTACAAGAACCGACTGACACAGCAGGGGAGCACGTTGCTGACGTTCGGTAGGGTAGGTGTAGTCACTGCATTGCAAACTCAGTGGATTTTCCAGGACATAACCCCATCATAAGCCAAGGAGCACCGATACCACCCTCACCCTGTTTGCCTAAGGATCATTCCTGTCCAGGAGTATGTTAGACACAAAGGAGACCTCCTGGTCTCTTTGTCCTTTCCCACTCACCTAACACCAGGGAAAGATTGCTATTGAAGTGCTCCCATTCTTGTCCTTAAAGCTGGGCTAGAATGAAGTGACTAAAATTTCTGGAGCAAAGGAACAAAAAGGAGGGGACTGGCGCTGGGCCTGGTCGACCTCATGCTGAAGATGTCAGCTGGGGTGTCTGTGTCCCACATCAGAGGACTGGGTTCAGTCCTGTCTCTGGCTCCTGACTCCTGACTCCAGCTGCCTCTAATGCAGACCTTGGGAAGCAGTGGTGATGACTCTAGTGCTTGGATCTCTGCCACCCATGAGGGGAGACCTGGAGTGGGTTTCCAGCTCCAGCCCCCAGGCTTTGCAGGTGTTGGGGGAGTGAACCAGCAGATGGGAGGTCTTGCTGTCTATCACCCTCCCTCTGTCTCTCAAATAAATCAATTAAAAAAATTTATAGTGAAATTACACATTAGATACTAATTGTAAAAGCAGTACAGTAGCTGACTCCAACAACCAAAAGCTCTAGAGCACCAAATAGCCCCAGCATCCATTGTGGTTGGCATTGTCATATTAGCAGGACATTCTAAAATGCCTTAGCATTCTGAATAGAGTGCTTTGAGGCTTAAAAAGAATTTTGTGGAAAATGGAGTTTAAAAGTAAGTTTATTTTGATGCCAAAAATGAAATCCTTGTATAATACACATCCATGAAATTTTTGAAGGCCCTATGTACTTCTTATAATGAAAGGATTGATACTTGCTCTAAAATAATCAAGAAATATTCAGAAACTTCAGAAAGTTCATGAAAAATCCATGTTATATATATATAAAAAAATGCCTGGCTTTCCATCCTTTACAATAAACAGAGTGATTTCTGAGATCTGTTTTCCATGAACATTTTGAAGAACCCTGGCCTGTCTGGGTCAAACGTGAAGAATGCACGTGGTATCCTGCACTCCTACAGATGGCCACCATTAACGTGTCGCTCTGTGTCTCCTCATGCCTGTTACATAGCATTCAGTTGTCCAACAGACTCTGCTCTGTACTGGACACTACTGCTTTTTAGGCACTTTGGTCAAAGGAGTGGGCAGCACAGGGTGTGTGGGGGAAGTCTCCATTTTCACGGAGCTTATGCTTTTTTAGGAAGAACAAATGGAAGACAATTTTAGGAAATTATATAACTACAGATGAAAAAATTAAAGAGGGTAATTAGCTAGCTAGTCATTGCAGGGGAAGTTATGCTAAATGGAATAGTGAAGGTAATTTATCCAAGATGAGAATGATAAAGAGGACCTAAGTATGTATAATTATAGAGGAAGAACATTCCAGCCAAAATAGATGGCAGGGATCAAGGCCCTGGGGCAGGACCTGAAAGGAAGCCCCATTGGCCACACTGCAGGGAGTTGGGTTAGAGTGGAGAAGGATACCGGAGGGAGGGACCAGCTGGTAGGCCAAATGAGGGTGACGCCAGGGGGCGTGAGCAGAGGAGTGAAAGGGTCTCGTAAACAGAGAAATGACTGTGGTGGGTGTGTGAAGTATGGACAGTAGAGGAGGAGGTAGAAACGGGGGTCCTTTAAGCAGGTGTGGGGAACCCTTTTTCTACCCTGGGCCATTTGAATATTTGTGACATTATTTTCAGGCCATACAAAATTTTCAACTTAAAAATTAGCAGTTTAGATTTGTTGACTTTTGAGCCCTGCCTACAGTTTCTTTGGCAGGGCCAGGCCCAGGCCCAGTGATTTCATGGGCCTGATGCAGCCTATGAGGACCAGACGCTCCCAAACCCCGAAGGAGGCTCTTGTTGGCTACATGAGGCCCACCACTGGCATGTGAGCTGATCTCGGTGGGAATACGACTTACTACAGGATCAGATATGGGAAGAGAAAAGAGGACTTTTCTCTTTTTGAAAACTAGGTGAACCATTGGTGACCTGCTAAAATTTAGCTTTCATACAAACTGAGCAGAAATAGCAGACTTGAAATTTGCTAGAAGTAAGCAGAAAATAAATCTGAAAAATAAGCTTAAATGCATGTTCCAGAATTAAAATATGTAAGGAGAGTAATTTGAAACGACCATTTTGTATTAATTTTTTTGAACCAAATAGCCTGGAGCTTTATCACATCTGCATCTCTGTGCCTAATCCCTGTTGTCATTTCCAGGCATATATATGCTTTCTTGCTGGATATAACTGTGCATGTCAGTTGGGCCCCTCAAGTGAAACTTACTCTTTCTTTCCACCTGAAACCCACCACATCTTTTGGACCTCTTCCTAGAGGGAGGCCGTCATGGCAGTTAAGAACATTGGAACTAGATACCTGTGAATCATTTCCTCCTGTCCATGACATCCAGTTGATACCAGTTCTTACTGATTGCGACAGGGACTCAATTCTGATGAGCTTGTATATAAGGGGAAGTCACTTGGTTATCACAATCGAGCCACAAAGAGCCAGACCTCAGAGATACCTCTGCCCCCATCATCTCCAAAAGGCTTCCTCTTCACAGTCAGGGGTGGGGCTGGCAGCTCCAAGTCTGGGATTTAAAGTCCGAGATAAGAGCTGTGATTGGCTCAGCTGGGGTCAGCCTTTGCAGCCTGGGGAACTGATTGGCAGCCCCCACTAGAACCGCAGAGCAGCCATAACACAGCAGTTCTCCAGCAGAGCTGTTGTGGTGGGAGGAATTAGAAAGGAGAGTTGAAAATAATCTGTAATGGATCCTTTTGACAAGAGGCTTCCAGATAAGGGCCCAAGCCCATGTCACAGTGGACAATATAATTAGCCTCTGTGTGACATGCAGTATTTCTTCTGAACCTAGCAGCAGCTGCCTTTTGAGGTGGACATTCTTATTTCTTTTTCACCAGCAGGGAACAGGACTCAGAGACATTTTGTGATATGCCCAAGGTCACAGAGTGGCATGAGGCAGAGCTGGGGTCCGAGCCAGCCCATCCTCTGGGCTGTCGTCTTTTTCCCTGTTGTTATCAGTGGACACTGAGGGTTGGGAGCTGGTGTGAGCAGTGACAAGAAGTCTCATTCTTGGAAGCCAGGTACAGTTTGGTGCACTGGAATGAGCCCCCACTGCCCCCATTGCCTTACTTATACCGTGTGTTCTGAACGTGCTGAACAGCCAGCACATCAGCTCGCCTGCCTGGCTCCCCGCTTCCCTCAACACTGCAGACAGTATACAGGTCACTGTTTTTTGTTACTGAGTGTTAAACTTTGAACAGCAATCAAAGAAAACATTTGTTATATAGGATTATTATAGGAAAATTTTATAACAAAGTCCTGTTGCTCTGGAATGCCCACTGAAATTGCCTGTGCATGGATGGGAGAGAGAGGATTGGCATCCTCCAGTCAGAGAGACCTGGGTGCACGTCCTGGCTCTGCCGTATACAGTGGTCTGTCCTCAGCTTCACTGCGCTTCTGAGTGACATCCTCACTTCAATACCTGGTGGAGACTGAAACCTGCTTCCTCGGACAGTGTGTGTATGTTGAGCCATGATGTTCAATAAATGGTAGCTGTTTTGACAGTAGTGATAGTAGCACTTGTAGAAAATACATCAGCCATATAGAATTTACAAGAATATAGAGTACACCAGTTGGTTTAGTGCCCATCTCAATGTTCAGTTCAAAACACACAGGGTTCTGTGGTTGGTACTTTTCCATCTGTAGTACTGACTGAAATCCACACTTCATGGAGCCTGTGTTCTTCCTGGAAGAGACAAGAAACAAAGAAATGTAAAATGTCATTTATCCAATGTTGGGAAATTAAATAGTGGTGAATGAGAAGGAGAGCTAGGGAGTATGTTGTGATTTAAGATAAGCATTCCAAGGTTAGCCTCTGTGATAGAGATTAAGTCCCATATTACAATAGCTTCTTGGCCTGTAAACCATGCCACCCATATGGCAAAAATATTTCCAAGCCTCATTCACAGGCTCTGGCAGATGTTAGCACAATGCAGAAAGCATTTGGGCAAACCTTAAATTTATTTATCCACCTGTGGTTTCTATTTTGCATCTGTGCTTTCTTCTTTTCCACTAATTTTCTGGCCTCTTCTTGGTTTTATCATTAGATGTTCAACATTTATGTAGATTTTCCTTTTCTGCTCTGCCTTTTATGCTTGCCCAGGTGTGACCTGCATGTTACAAGGAGGGCATTGGTTGTGACTGGGAGTTGGAAGTGGGACCGAGATGGGTCCTCCCCGGTGACTGTTGTTGTCTTTTCCCTGAATTAGGATCAATCGGTGGCCTCTTCTTCGCAGTTGGCATCGCCCAGTATGCCCTGTTAGGATACTTCATCCGCTCCTGGAGGACCCTGGCCGTTCTGGTTAACCTGCAGGGAACAGTGGTCTTTCTCTTATCTTTGTGAGTAGTTTTTCCTCTCGAAATTTTAATAAGCTGTCCCTCTAAGGAGCTTGCTTGTACTACTTTGGTGAAGAACTGATTTGTGCAGGTGCTCCAGCTTTTAGCTCCTGGAAAGAGATGCTTAAGTAATTCAAATGCAGGTATCTCCTGTTTAAAGTGACCTTTCTGTGGACAGCCATTTAATTCACTTTGTTGATATAGGGAACTACTTTTTTTTTTTTTTTTTGTAACCGAATGCCTCACTATTACAGATCTTCTGGCTAGAATTAAACCAAGCCAACAGCCCTTCACATGCAAAACTAGGGTCCAATTTGCTTCATGTGAAAAGTATTTCACAATTTGTAAATTTTTTCTCTATGAAAAAAAGAAAATCTTAACTTTTCACTTTTGAATTGTGCTGAGTCAAAACCTGTCTTATAGGCATTTATGAATAGTTTATAGGTAAAAAAAATAAAAGATTTACCAAGGAAAAAAAGCTTCAGTCTGGCCCAGGTCATGTGTCAGGTGTGTTTGCTATTGGAGAGCAATGCTCTCATATCCGATATGGAGTAACCACTGTTTGTCCAATACATGAGGCTCATTTCAGGGCCTCTAAATGCGCACTCTGCAAGAGTCTCAGATATGGGAAAAGTCTTAGATTGTAGGGACTCATAGCTGAGCAGAAGTGGTTGCATTGTCCCTGCAGGGGTCTATAAATGACTACCCATGGTGTCACAGCTCTGTAGCACTCTGATGCTCCAAGATGAGATGCTGGGCTAAGCCCATTTCACCAGAAGTTTTACTGCGGCATGGAAAGACTTTATTCCCTGCAGTGTCGGCTCTCCAGTTGTAAGCATTCAAATCTTTGGGATGCACAGATTGTCAGCCTATGGCACCAGCTTTCCTCTGTGCCGTACAGTGGGCGAGATCTGTTGGAGCATTTTAATTCAGGCAGCTCACTCGTTTAGAATCTCTCTATTCAGGTTCTGAATTGAGGTTTGGTGGAGGCTGAACTGAACTTGGTTTCCATGCCGTCTTTAAAAACAAGAGAATTCTAAGAGCAGAAGTGAATACAGTAGTAATAGTTAACATGTATTAAAGAAGCAAAACATTAGATGTGTTTAATTACAAGAATTGGAATGAGGTAATTTGATGAGGGAGGGAAACTGACAGTGTTTTATCAGCTGTGCTGTGGATTTTTGGAAGTAATAAATGGGTGCCTTGCATGGTACCTTGAATCAGTAAGCACTCATGTAAGTATCAGTGGGTAAAGGAATTTTCCTCTTTAAATATTTAAGAAGCCTCATACTTCCACACCCAGCGCGGCTCTCACCTCTCCTTCCAGCAGCGAGTGAGCCCTCCTGCTCTGCTCTCTCCGAGTGTGCCGTCCGAGTTAGCTCCTGCCAGTGCTGGGCAGTGAATGCAGGGGATGGGAAATAGAGAGCAAAGGCTGGAGAGCATGTTTGACTTGAACATCACGCAAGCCAAGCCAGGAGCACGAAGCTTCTCACAGATAGCTCCAGTCGTTACCAGCTCTCTGCCTTCCGTCCCCCACAGCCCCACAGCCTCGCTTCAGGCACTGTAGGCTGCTTGTTCCCAGCGTGCACCTCGTGCTCTTCTGCCCGCCCTGTCTACTCAGTGCCGTGCCGCTCCTTCAACATCCTCCTCCACATCACCTCTTGTTTAATTAATACTCAGCTCTCCTGGTTTGCTCCAGTGCCGTCCACCCAAGGTAGTCCTGATCATGCTGGCAGCTGTGAAGTTCTCTTTCTTTTCTGAATTCTGCAGCACAGTGTCCTGAGTGGCCTGCTGCTTCCTCCTCAGGCTGGAGCCCTGTCTGTTTCAAAACTGGGAGCTTGGCCAGCGCCGTGGCTTAACAGGCTAATCCTCCGCCTTGCGGCGCCGGCACCCCGGGTTCTAGTCCCGGTTGGGGCGCCGGATTCTATCCTGGTTGCCCCTCTTCCAGGCCAGCTCTCTGCTATGGCCCGGGAAGGCAGTGGAGGATGGCCCAAGTCCTTGGGCCCTGCACCCGCATGGGAGACCAGGAGAAGCACCTGGCTCCTGGCTTCGGATCAGCGCTATGCGCCGGCCGCAGCGGCCATTGGAGGGTGAACCAATGGCAAAAAGGAAGACCCTTCTCTCTGTCTCTCTCTCTATCCACTCTGCCTATCAAAAAGAAAAAAAAAAGCAAAAAAAACTGGGAGCTCTCACACAGCAACACGCTGTTTGCTCCACGATTACATTTCCCTAGCACCAAGGCCCAGGTCTTCTGTGCAGTGGATCCCTCATACCCATGGGGCAGATGTTGGCACAAAAATATTTGGAATTACTTTCAGAGTTTGCCACAGCAACATAAGACGAAGTCACGTTGTTTAGAGTCATACCTTTGGTTTACCAAAAACATTTTTACTGAGCTTACAAATTGCTTGTTTTCACAGTGCTTGAATTTGAGTAGTGTTACACTTTTTGGAAAACCAGTGCCCCCTTAATTTACAAAGATTTGCCGCTGTTAGTGACGTTCACGGAACATTTTTGAGCAGAGGCGGCTTTGTTAAATTGGCGCTTTAGCTTCCAGAGGTGGCTGTGGCACAGAGGACCAGCCACTCCACTACCTAGAGGACAGCATGTTCCAAGGTCTGCATTTTCACTTAAACACGTGTCTGACTATTTGGTATGTACCATCTGTGTGTGATGGAGCTTATTTTTTCTCAATCCAATAAGATCATCCGTGGCACAAGTAAGCTGATTGATCTATCAAAATGCTGAGAAAACAAGGTCCTATGTTTGCACGATTGAGTTACACTTGAATATCTCTCAAATGCCACTGTTAGAAATGATTTATAAAGTTTTAAAAGTCATTCATTGTTGCTGCTTACAACTAATTCTGAAGGCACACAGTGGCGGAAGCGGAGGGGAAGTGCTGCTCTGCCCAGCAGGGAGGACCGCTCCTGTGTGGTCTGTCTTCCTCATCCCAGTGCTGTGCACATCCGCTCTTCATCCTCATACGCCTTCTCTACCTGTTCATGGAGCTGTCTTCTTTTACCTTCTTTTCCTCTGTACTTAATCCGGTGGTCTTACCTTGCAGTGCACATCTGGCCCTGTGGGTGGGCCACCGATCCAACTGGAGGGCAACAGACCAGGCCTCCAGCAGAACAGTGGTTTGCTAGACCATTGACTTGGATACTGGAAATAATAATCGGATAGTAATGAAGAAGTAGATTAAGGGATTCAGGATATTCCAGATAGCCTTTGTTCCTGCTTGAGTCGACAGTCAGGTGTTGTATGTTTATATACATAAATATTTTCTTTCTTGGTAGCAGAACTGCTAAGCAAATTCCTGCCTTTTTATTTCCAGTGTGTTTCATCTCAGCACCTATTACACTGCTCTGTACACAATGGGAATACTCGACAAAGGCCTGGGCCTCGGTCCTGGGGAAATGCAATTGTGGAGCAAACAGCCTGTTGCTGTCTAGGAGCTCCCAGTTTTAACAGACTGGCTGCCCATTAAAGTTCCAAACCCTGAAGGGTTGTTGCTGATTCATTATCTGTATTGAAAGGCACAGGGAACTTTAAAAAGCACCTCAAGTCACCAGCTTCACTCATCCAGGTTTGGCTTTAGGTGGACCATACCCAATTAGATAAAAACGTAAACATGGCTTCCATGTTTCTGCCTTGGTTTTGTCTTTGAGTAGCCCCTTGAAAATGTTAAATGGTGAGAGGAAAAGATACATAATATTGAAGTCCTAAAACCAGAATATCAGTGGCAATGGACGCGTTTAATGCTGCCTTTATTAAGCAGTAGCTGTTGCTTTGTAACTAGAATTTAACCAAATGATAATTGTTATCCTTCCAGAGTTCAGGACATGTTAACTTGAGTAGTATGTCAGGTGATTTGAATGTTTGGGAGTAGTATATACTCACAAGTAGCTAATATGCAAGAAATTTAATTTTTTTTACAGGGTCTTTAAAATTAAAAAAAAAAAAAAAACTTTTTGAGAGGACAAGAGACAGAGACATCTCTCATCTACTGGTTTATTCCCCAAATTCCCATAACAGCCAGGGCTGGGCCATGCAGAAGCGAGGAACGCAGGACTCAGTCCAGGTCTCCCATGTGAATGGCAGGGAGACAAGTGCCTGAGCCCTCACCTCCTGCCTCCCAGCGTGTGCGTTAGCAGGAAGCTGGAATTGGAAGCAGACCTGAGGCTGGAACCCAAGCACTCTGAAATGGGATATGTGTCTTAACTGGTATGCTAAATATCCACCCATTTTCATTTTTACATATAGGCTCAAAATAACCCTTACGTCCTAAATAACGTATCTGTATGTTAAAAAACAATCACTTTTAAAACATTTTGTTATTTTGGTGAGGTAACACAGATTTCTGTATTCGTGTAAGACTTTTTAGGAACTTGAAAACCCTCAAATATGGACTGTATTCGTCTAACAACACTGGGCTAGGCTTTAGAGTCGTATCTCTGACCCATGTTGTAGGAAGACTTTGCATTTCTACTGTCAACTTGCCATTTCCATATTAAAATTTGCTTTTAAAAACAAATACATGCTGATCACTATTTACTGCTATTTTGAAAGCATGTCTTTGGTTTCCACTGATAAACCACCATTTAACATTGGTATGGTGTTGAAAGAAACTGTTTCTTCTCCCCTCTCCCCTCCCCTCCCCTCTTCTCTCCTCCCCTCCCCTCCCTTCTCTTCTCCCCCCTCCCCCCTCCCGCCCCACCCCGCATTGCCTTGAGTCAGTGTAAACTCAACACAGAATCCAGTGGGGGAGTGATTCATGTCTTGCTGTGCACGCTGCCTGTATGAATACACAGCCTTTGATGACGTCTCTTTCAGATTCATTCCTGAATCACCTCGTTGGTTATACTCCCAGGGTCGACTGAGTGAGGCTGAAGAGGCACTGTACCTCATCGCCAAGAGGAACCGCAGGCTCAAGTGTGCGTTCTCACTGACACACCCAGCCAGCAGGAGCTGCAGGGAGACTGGGAGTTTTCTGGATCTGTTCCGCTACCGGGTCCTCTTGGGACACACCCTCATCCTGATGTTCATCTGGTAATTCCCCTCAGGGGCGTTGTGTTCCGGAACTTCAGCTCAAGTTGCTAAAGCCGTAGGGATAAGCTCTTCCTTCTTGGTTACAGAAAAGGTTCGCTCTTTTGTCCACCTGAGTTTGTTTCCCAGCAACAAGGCTCCTGTCCTGAGCACCTGGTATCCTGCCCGCCCTTGCTTTCATAGCACTGCCCTGGCGAGCAGGAGATGGTCCTGTCTTCTGGTAGCTTTGCTGAGCCTTTGCCAGTAGACATCAGAAGCACATAATGCTCTTGGGGCATTCACTGTAAATGCTCAAGTCTCCCCGTCTCCCCGACAAGGAGGGGAAGCCAGCAAGCATCCAGAGACAGAAGAGTTTCTAGAAAGGACCTGGAAATCCCTGTGTTTGACTTTGGTAAGGAGCAGTTGTGTGCTGCATCCTGTGTGGCACCCTGCTCAGCAGCTCACAGCGGTGGGCCCAGGGCTGTCCCTGGCACAATGGGCCTCCCTGGAGTTCGAGGTTGTGGGCCTGAGTCATGTGTGCAGATCGGCCAGTAATGATTATCACTCTCTGACCCTGATTTTCTAGTTGTTTATTAGCGTTTCCTTCCTGTCTCAAAATGCTCTCAGTGTTCCCGGAAGTTTCATTCAGTGATTCAAGAGGATTCTATTTATAGGATGAAGTTGTAGGAAGGGGAAAAATGGATGGGCTCATCCAGGGTGTGAATTTCACATAATTTTTTCAAATAAAATTTTATTGGCATAGTTAACATGGTGTTAAGACTGTTTTCCCAAATCTTTTTATTTCAGAAAAATATAACATCCAATTTTTGATTTAACTCAATTTTGTATATATATATATGAGGTTTACAACATATTATGGGATACATAAAGATATATGGTGAACCTAGATTAGCATACCTATTGTCTCAATTAAATCTGTGTGTGACAAGAACAGGTAAAAATCTTCTTATCAGATATCCCTAATATCTTATAAGTTTAGTAAATCTAGTTCTTAAACTGTTCAGTAGATCTCTCTATTTGCCTCTTTTGAACATCTGCTACTTTGCATCTTTTGGCTTATACCTCAATCCCCATTTTCTCCCCTCTTCTTCTCATGGTAATGGTGATTCTGTTTCATCCTCTGTCTCTGTATTTAACCTGTCTCTCTCTCTCTCTCTCTCTCTCTCTCTATATATATATATATATACACACACATACACAATATATATATACATAACACATATGTATATAAAATATTCATGCATAAATGACATGCTGTGACATTTTTCTATCTGTGTCTGGCTTATCTCACTTAGCATAATACTCTACAGGTCCATTCATATGGTGCCAGAAGTCAAGATCCTTTTTAAGGCTGAGTAATATTCCATTGCATATATGAAGGGTCTTCAGAAAGTCATGGAAAATGCATATTCTGAAAAATTACTCATGGATTTCAAAATTTTTTACACCAAGACAAACTTGCCTTACAATTCCATTTCACCACACATTTTCTGAAGAAGTCTCCATATACAGTACAATTTTCTTTTTCCATTCTTACACTGTTGGATGTTTAGGTTGTTTCCATATCTTGGGTACTTGTACATACTTTTTTTGTTTTTAAAGATTTATTGATTTAATTATTCAAAACGGAGAGTGACAGAGAAGGGGGAGAGACAGAAAAACATCCAATGGTTCACTCCCTAAATGACCACAACAGCTGGAACCAGGCCAGGCCAAAGCCAGGGACCTAGAACTTCATCTGAGTCTCCCACGTGAATGTCAGATGCCCAAGTACTTGGGCCATCATCTGCTTTCATCAGGCACATTAGCAGGGAGCTGGCTTGCAGGTGCAGCAGCCAGGACTTGAACTGGGAATTCAATATGGGGTGCCAGCATCGCAGGCCCTGGCTTAACCTGCTGGGCCACAGCTCCAGCCTTTGTGCGTGTGTTTTAATATTGCCCATTGTCCTAAGGTGCCATCAGCATTACTAGCAGTACTAGCAGGAGCATCGCACCCTCTGGCCCAGTTGTCGTATGATTTACCTGTGTTCGCCATAAAGGCTGTATGGAAACATGTTTTCATGTGTGGATAAAAGGAAAATGATTTTATTTGAAAGTGATCTTTTTTTTTTTTTTTTTTTTTTTGACAGGCAGAGTGGATAGTGAGAGAGAGAGACAGAGAGAAAGGTCTTCCTTTTTGCCATTGGTTCACCCTCCAATGGCCGCTGCGGCCGGCGCATCGTGCTGATCCGAAGCCAGGAGCCAGGTGCTTCTCCTGGTCTCCCATGCAGGTTCAGGGCCCAAGGACTTGGGCCATCCTCCACTGCCTTCCTGGGCCATAGCAGAGAGCTGGCCTGGAAGAGGGGCAACCGGGATAGAATCCGGCGCCCCAACCAGGACTAGAACCCCGTGTGCTGGCGCCGCAAGGCGGAGGATTAGCCTGTTAAGCCACAGTGCCGGCCTTGAAAGTGATCTTATGTATAAAGCTTAAAAAAGGAACCAGTAGCTTCATAACAAGAATCTGCAAAGATGTTTTTCTTTTTTTTTTTTTTTTAAGATTTATTTATTTATTTGAAAGAGTTACACAGAGAGAGAAGGAGAGGCAGAGAGAGAGAGGAGAGGTCTTCCATCCGCTGGTTCACTCCCCAATTGGCTGCAATGGCCAGAGCTGCGCTGATCCGAAGCCAGCTTCCTCTGGGTCTTCCCACACAGGTGCAGGGGCCCAAGGGCTTGGGCCATCTTCTAGTGCTTTCCCAGGCCATAGCAGAGAGCTGGGTCAGAAGTGGAGCAGCCAGAACTCGAACTGGCGCCCATATGGGATGCCGACACTGCAAGTGGCAGCTTTATCCACTATGCCACAGCGCTGGCCCCAAAAGTGTTTTTCTGTATCATCACTCTCTTTTCCTACTCAAGCCCTGGCTGCCACCTGTGTGGCCACCAACTTCTCCTTCCCCTACAGAACCAGCGTAGGGCTGGGAATATCACTGATGCATAGTGCATGTGGAATAATGGACCCAAGCTTGAGGTTTGGGGATGAAGACGATCTTCAAAAGCCAGCAACATAGCATAGGAACTACCAACTTGAGATCTACCTATTTAAAAGCAGACACAAAATAAATTGAGGTACCAAGTCTCAGTGAGGCTGCATTAGCATATCACATTAGACAGTCACACTCTGCCTTGAAGAAGCTCCTGCTTGTTGGAGATGGTACTGTCTATTTTTAAGTCTTTCATTTTTATCAGGTGTATTGAACTCTGGGTTCTGGCCTTCAGCAGATGAAAAACATTAGACTTGGGGCCAGGAAGACTCCCTGTTTATCTTATTCAAAGCAAGTCTGCTCAAATAACTTCTTCCCATGGGCTCAGGGTGTTAAAACACACGCCAGTAGAGACGATGGCGTTCTACATGTTGCCTTTCCTTTTGAAGAGGCTGTGAAATTCTGCAGCCTTTCCTGTGGACCTGTCAGTGAAGAAAGCCCTAACTGGGGAGCACAGTTACACCTCCGTGGTTAGCTTCTGCTCCTGAGCTTGTTTCCCCAGCAGTGCCTTCTACATAGTTCCTGGATGCCCTAACTATACGGTTAAATGTAACACAAGCATTTTAATTGTGTTTGGGGGCACATAAAGAGGACTGAAGTGATTTTAATAGCTGTAATTGTGGATGCCAGAAACCACCTCTGCCATGAAGGCAAGTTGCAGACCACGGCCCCAGCCTTGGGGACCATGGCCCCCACCGGGCCTCATGCTCTCTCACTGCCAGCTGGTGGGTGAATTCAATCTTGTCCTGAACTAGTTTTGTTCTTTCCCTGATTTGATACCATCACAACTTGATTTAAATAGGAGTGTGTGTTTCCATGGCTGGAATTATTTCATTGGAGTTTCTGTTTTCACTGCTGGTAGAGTCGCATGAGCACAGACAGCTCCTTACGAAATAGCATCATGTAGAAGAGGGTGTCTGTTGCAGATACAAAGGATTTTCAGACTATTTTAGGAAACCACATGGACCTAAATTTGCTTGGCCTGCTACTTACATGCAAGGGACCTGAGGACAGAGAGAACAGAGTACTGACTGCACCTTGCATCCTAACATAGGATAGCCTGGTAGTCTGGCTACAGTACTGCTTGTGCTGCTTCGTGCACAGACGGCAGCTTTACCCCAGTAAGAAGTAATGGGAAGTAGTTGCTGTTCCTGGCTCATTTGCTGGGGAGGGGTGAGCTGCTCACCAGACCAGCTCCAGGGGTCCTTCTTCCCTCTTCCCCAACCTTCCCTCCCATTGCCATGGCCCATTCCTGTAGCCTGGAGAATGTGGCCTACTCCAGTGTTTTGGCAGAAGCAGGCATGAAGCTTTCTCTTTCCTGTTTGATCTTGTCCTAACTGCAGCTCGTCAGACTTTTCTAAGGAAAAATAATGGTTAACAACAAGAATCTCCCTTTAATAAACACTGGTCAGAAATTGCAAAGGCAGAAAAACTGATCAGCTTAACCAGGCCCAAGCATTTTATTAAGAATTTGTGATTCATCAAATGTATTTGTGTCCTAGAAAATCCCAGTTCCAGAGTTTTATTTTTCTTTGTCCTGTTCTGTTTCATTTTGTTGTAATACTTCAATTTGCTCAGCACAGAAGTTTCTAGTACCACCTTCACTCTGGTTGAGAAAGCCCTGATTGGGTGCTGCGAGCTGGCACTTTGATTGCCATTAGTTCTTAGGTTCTTTGCTTCTGGGCTGCAAGAGATAGGCCAAGTGTCCAGCACAGTGCCTGCCACCCATGAGGTGACCCCAGAGTGCTTGTTTCAGGAGCAAGGTGCTTAAATAAAGTAACGGCTTTCCAGAGGGCTTTCCTCAGTTGGTCTTCCTCTGGAGCATCCTGCCTCTGCTGTGCCCTATCTTTCCTTCCTTGTTCTGGGTGTTCATAGCATGTGCACCTGCTGTGAATGCAGGATGGGGTTAAGATGAGGGCTGGGAAGTGACTGGCCTGTAGGTGTCCCTCTGAAGATCTGTCTCTGTTCTCAATGCCATCCTCTGTTGGCTTTCTCCATGGGAGTTCTTTTCTAGAGTCATCTTGATAATATCACAACTGCCTTAGGCAAGTGTTCCATAGGTTGTTGAATTAAACAAAGTAAGAATAGGGTCATTGTCTTCTATTAAGTGCAAAAAGCTCGAGAAACCCGAAACAATATCTTTCCTGCTGCCAAAGCTGACGGTCATTTGCTTCATATAACATGTAGACATGAATCATTTCTAAGGCCTCATATTGTTTTTGTTTCTTCCTACTATAGAAATTCAGGTTAAGACTGAAGGGCTAGTGGGAGACTCAGAATTATTTAGAGCAGATTGTATTGTACTGAACAGTGCTATTCAAATCTTCTCTGGTAACTCCTAATGTGCTTTTTCTGTTGTCCTTGTTTTTTATCCCCTGGTCCCTTGGTTCCCAATTGCAGGTTTGTGTGCAGCTTGGTGTATTATGGCCTAACACTAAGTGCGGGTGATCTTGGTGGAAGTATTTATGCCAACCTGGCCCTGTCTGGCCTCATAGAGATCCCATCTTATCCTCTCTGCATCTACTTGATTAACCAAAAGTGGTGAGTATGGATGCGTATGAAGTTGTGCCCAGGCACGTGGGAGCACACTGGCTGCAGAGCATATCATGCCTGTAATTTACATAAGTATCTAAACGGTACTGTTTGTGTATACAGTATCTGCTAATCACCCTGGTGATTACAGAGTTGCTTTAAGACCAAATACAATTAGAATTCATTTTTAGTGCAGTATTTCTTGCATTTTATGTGTATGAGTTTTTATATAGGTTGCAAGCCAATACTGAAAGTCTTTACCACCTGAGGATTACTGAGATGTCTGTGTCTAGTTTGTTAGTCACAAGAGATGGGGTTATAGCTCTAGAAGCACAGAACCCCGTAAACTACATGAGCAGTATTCAGGAATTTCCACCAGAAGACAAAGAATCGGATGCGTTAGACTTTCCTTATCTCCTAAGGTCCACTTTAATTTGTGAAGGGAAAGAATATATCCTGCTTTTGCTGTTCAGGTTCTGTGGACACAGTTTCAGAACACATTTTGAAAGTTATTTCATACAGGCTGGCGCCTCACCTCACTAGGCTAATCCTCTGCCTGCAGTGCCGGCACACCAGGTTCTAGTCCCTGTCAGGGTGCCGGATTCTGTCCCGGTTGCCCCTCTTCCAGTCCAGCTCTCTGCTGTGGCTCGGGAGTGCAGTGGAGGATGGCCCAAGTGCTTGGGCCCTGCACCCAAATGGGAGACCAGGAGAAGCACCTGGCTCCTGCCTTCAGATCAGCGCAGTGCGCCGGCCGCAGCAGCCATTGGAGGGTGAACCAATGGTAAAGGAAGACCTTTCTCTCTCTCTCTCTCTCTCTCTCTCTCTCTCACTGTCCACTCTGCCTGTCAAAAAAAAAAAAAAAAAAAAAAAAGCATGCTTTCTTTAAATGTTTTTACATCACTTATTAAAGATCCCGTCCCGTGTGAGCTGAGAATCAGCTGGACTGTGCCATTTCTCATTCTCCAGAAATCATCATCGTAACTAAAAGCAGGCTTCCTTTAGTATCATGCTCAGGGCTGTAGTCATGCTTTTAACTTAGAGCATTTTGAAGGGTGGGTTTGAATTCTGATAAATGCAGGGGTTTTCGCCCAGGAAGTCATCCCATTGCTTCTGCTGACTCCTCTCTTGCTGGCTTCCTCTTGCTCTCATCATGGTCTGAGAGCTGGATTAGACATCATAGTTTGAAGTCTTTCCCCAGCTTTCCATGTATTGTTGTGCTAGCATCATGCCTTTGTGCTGCTGTAGCTTCCTGTGGATGCCTCTGACTGCATCTAACCATGGGGGTGGACCTGTGCATCTTTGCATCTCCCCTGTGGAACATGGCTCTTGGAAGGCATTTGGTACTGACAGATTAAAAATAATGACTTGAAAGAGATTTAGACCTTTTCTGTCTCCCACCAGCTGCCACTAGCTATGAGACAGACATACCTGAATTCAGGTCCTGTCTTAGCCATGTGTTAGTTTTATGATTTTGACAAGTTCCTCTGTAAGCTTCCACTCATCCTTATCTTCCAACTAGGGCTTAGAAATTCCCCTGGAAAAATTGTCACCCATATGACAGTGAAGACTGAAGCCCCAGCAGAGCACCTTGTGTGCTGCAGACCTAAGAAGGGAGATTTGTTAATGCTGACTTCTTCCTTCCAAGTCTAGAGCTCTTCCCTTGAAAATGACTTCCCTCAAAGTGCGCTATATGTGTCTTGCACTTGATTCTAATTGGCAAGAAGTGTTTTCTGTTTATGTTTTCAAGAAAGAGAGAGAAAAGAAAATTGTATAGTGTTTAAAACTCTTAACTGCATAAGATTGAGGTAACCAGAAAATGAAAGAGCTAGAAGTTGAGGAATATAACAGTACATGCCCACAGGCTTATTATTATGATGAAATAAAATGATTTGTGGAAAACACTTAAAACAGAGCCAGGAACATAGTAAACATTCATGGAAATAGGACTACTCTGCCTCCTGTCTGTACACATCACGTGAGCCTGCCATCCAGCCAGTTTGCCTTTGTTTTATGCTGGTGTTGCCAGACTCCTGATGAGGCACATTTGCTACCCACTCCTTTAGAAAAGATCAGTGCATTTAATGAAACTGAGGGTGTTTAAATATAAGGTTGGGAGTGGGGAGTAGATGGATTTAGAAGATTCTTAAGAGATGTCTGGTATTTTTTTCTATTATTTAGGTTTGGTCGGAAGAGAACATTAGCAGCGTTTCTGTGTCTGGCAGGATTGGCTTGTCTTATTGTAATGTTTCTTCCAGAAAAGAAAGGTATGTCTTTCAAATTTCTACCAGGGTTTTGAACAGCACTTTATTATAATGAAGCTCAGTATAGTGGAGAGATTACCATATGCCATGCTTCATTTCTGTGATTGCATATTATTTAGCAATTGTGTGGGCTATAATGGGCCAGATTCTTTCCATTGCCTAAACTATTCTCTGGGTGAATAATGTGCTTAGAGGTGCACTATTAATTCTTTCAGCCTATTAAGCTACCATCTGGGGTGGCTGGGATGCAGGACTGGTGATGTTAGAGTTGTTGATTTGATAACGAGGAGGACCTGTTGGTTCTGTGCAGAGAAACTCCATCCAAGGCTGCAGATTGCACTCCTCATCCCAGCCAATTGAAGATTGGAAATCAGAGCCACTGGTTCTCAAAGGTGACCTGGCGCCTCTCAGTACCTCCATCAGAACTCTCAAGGCACCTCAGTAAAAACAACAGCAACCAAGAGCGATAGTCGCTGTTGGTAACAGTGGTTATTCTCTGTCTTACAGAAAAGGTGAATGAAACATCTTAGACACCGTTGGTATTCTTAAATGAGGATATTTCAAACAGTTTGTGGAAAATGGAATTAAAAGATAAGTTTATTTTGGTGCAAAAAATTTTTGGAAATCCCATGCATACTTGTTTCATAGTATGCATTTTATACACATGGATTTCAATTTTTTGCACCAGAATAATCTTGTAATTCCCACTTTGCCATGAGCTTTTAGAAGTACCCTTAAATATTTGTAGCATTGCTGTGTAAACACAGCTTCCAGGAAGGTCCCTTTGGCAGCCTCATCTAACCTGATTACTGTCCCTATACAAAAATTCTGTAGATACTACTGATTTTTAACCTTTTTTTTGCATGCCAGCTGTTACATTAGGAGCTATGATTTTGGTACTGATTTTTCATTTTGGGGGTGTATGGGTCTTCTTAGGGCTCTACTAAGGGTCCTACTGTCCAGATGGGAATCATTGAGGTGATTCTTCAGAACGTTCTGGTGACTACTGAAAATGCATGAAGAATTCCGTTCCCATCAGAGAATGTCGTGTTTTAAATGCTGCTTTGGTAAATTGCTTCTCCTTGAGGCTTGGTTGTACCACTATCCTGTTGGAGACCCGGCTGCGTGTTCTCCTTGTTTGGATGCCCTCGGGGTACCTGCTCTGCTGCTGGGTGCTGCCTGCAGTTCGTGCTGTGAGTCCAGAGTCCAGATTGATTGTTCACTGGTTAGAGAGTGTAGCTAGTATCTAGAACAGCCTGACAGTGATTTCTGTGGAATCACAGAGGCTGGAGAACTGAGCCAGTTTGCCCATTTCTTATTCTGTTAGCACACTAGTGTCTATGCTAGTGCCAGGGGAAGGAGAAAGCCCTCAGCTGTTGCCCAGCCAGGGGGTTCTGGAGCAAGGGATGCAGTTGTGTGTCTGGGACAAGAGGATGGTATAGCTTGATATTCAGCCCAGGTGGTTTTGCATATGCACCTTGGGAATCCAGTGGTTTCCAGCATCAGCAGTCCAGTGCCATCTGTCACCTCAAAGGGAAAAACTTTGTTGTTATTCACAACACACCTGTTACTTGTCACACCTCCCCACCCAGGCCAATTAACATCTTTCCTCCTTTCCACTCTTGCACCCTAGGACTCTACTCATGGCCCTTTCTTGAAATTATCTCTTATTATAAATAAAAATAATGCAGTGCAGATGTCTGATCACTATGTAGACAGGCACCTCTCTGCTTGGTTCCAGGCTGTGCTAAGAGAGCAGCTTGAACTCTTTGTTGATTGTGCCCCTTGCTGGGCGCTGTGAGAAGCAGCAGAGCAGAGCGTCTCACACACCACAGATGTGCCGTGGGAATATGATGCCTCCATTACATGTAGATAAAGTGGGTGTCTAGTCTGTTTCTAAAGATTTCCAGGGAGAGAAGTGCCATGATGTCCCTTCGTAAATGATTTCTGCTTTAATGGCCATTACTGCTAGAGTGATCCTCGGCCACTGCAGTTGAGCCCATTTCCCCTCATTTGAGTCATTACTGAACATGGAGAACAGATGGTCACACACATCCTTTTTTTTTTTTTTTTGCATAATCCTTTCCATACTTATAGAGAGGCTTCTAGCTTGTCCTGAATTTTCTCCTCTTTCAGCTAAAAAAAATTTTCTTCTTTGCACTATCTTTAAATCATTTATATTACCTTTAAAAATATTTAAATCTGTATTTTCAAAACTTTGCTCTGTGTGTTATGAAAGTTCTAATAATGCATATTAAGAAAAAGACCTGGAGGTCAACAAATTCTGTTAATGGCTTAGAGGCCACTCATTTTCTCATTGCTTTTTGTCCTTGTTTGTTTTCAGTTTTTCTCACTAAACACACTTTAATTCTCTCCTTTCTGCTAACTCACTGTTATTTGTTATTCTGCCTACCATTTCTATTCATTTTTTTTAATTTGAAGGGCAGAGAGACAGAGATCTTCCATCTACTGGTTCAGTCTTCAAATGCCTGCAATGTCTGGGGTGTGGCCAGGCTGAAGCCAGGAGCCAGGAACTCCATCCAGGTCTCCCATGTGAGTAGCAGGGACTCAGGTACTTGAGTCATCATTTGTTGCCCCCAAGTGCCTTAGCAGGAAGCTGGATCAGTGGTGGAAGTGGGACTCCATCCCAGGCATCCTGATACAGGATGTGGGATTCCAAGCAGCACCTTAAGTAGCTCTGTCATAATGCTTGCACCCCAACTTATTTTAGCATCTCTATATGATTTAGGTTCTCTGTGTCTGGAGGCATTGTGACTTCTGCGACAGTGTAGCTCTAAGAGAAACAGTCAGTAAGCTAGAAAATAAATTGTTTGGCATTCATCAACATTCCTAATCCAAAAATCTGAGTTTCAGAATGCTCCAAATCCAAGACCCTTTGAGCACTGACGTGATATCAGAAGTGGAAGGGGCCACATCAGCCCTCATGTGTGGTCACAGTAAAAATGCAGCTGTACCGAAAATACCGTATTAAAATGACCTCCATGGAGCAGGCCTTCAGCCTTGCGCCTCACACGCCTGCGTTCCTCATCAGAGTGCCCAGGTTCAGTTCCTGGCTTTGGCTCCAGACTCCAGCTTCCTGCTGACGCAGACCTTGGAGGCAATGGTGATGACTCAACTAGTGGGTCCTTGGGAGACCTGGGTTGTGTTCCTAGATCCCTCTTCAGCCACAGTGCAGCTACAGCCATTGTGAGCATTTGGGGACTGAACAAGCAGATGGTAGCTTGCTCTCTCTCTCTCTCTGCTTCTCAAGTAAATAGAAAACAATAATTTTAAAAATCACCTTCAGGCCATGTATATAAGGTATATATAAAACATAAATGAATTTTGTGTTTAGACTTAGGTCCCTTCCCCAAGATAGCTCATCATATATATGCAAATATTCTGTAACTGGAAAAGTGTATCTGGTTCCAAGTATCTTGGAGAAGAGATACTCAAATTGTATTAGATGAGTGTCCCACACAGTACCTACTTGTAGGCCTTCATGTTGGTGTTCTCTGGGATTGATGTTAGCAGGTGGCCACTAATGTTCCTTCCATAGACGAGTTGTCGAACATTTTACATGATCTCTGTCCTTTCTGGAAGGATTGTAATTAAGCTTCCAGTGCTAGCCTCCATTTACTGAGTGTCCACTGCGTTGGATTCACTTCATGTGCAGAAAGTGTTACACGTTCTCTTTTTATAAGGAAACTAGACTTGTCCAAGGTCACACAGCAAGTAAGTAGCACATGTGGGATTCAGGCCTCCCTTTTCCCCTCTTAGAGTTTCAGAACCACTGTATTACCTGCAAATGATAAAACTAGTCTTAGTGAATTGACACTGCCTGGGCCAGTTTTTTTTTTTTTTTTAAGATTTATTTATTTATTTGAAAGAGTTACACAGACAGAGAAGGAGAGGCAGAGAGAGAGAGGTCTTCCATCTGCTGGTTCACTCCCCAATTGGCCACAATGGCGAGAGCTGCACTTATCTGAAGCCAGGAGCTTCTTCCGGGTCTCCCATGTGGTTGCAGGGGCCAAGGACTCAGGCCATCTTCTACTGCTTTTCCAGGCCATAGCAGAGAACTGGATCAGAAGTGAAGCAGCCAGGACTTGAACCGGCGCCCATATGGGATGCCCACACCGTGGGCGGCTTTACCTGCTACGCCACAGCACTGATCCCTCAGGCCAACTCTTAATATCCAGTGTGCAGGCCTAATGAGAATTGGCCAGGACTTTAGAGTGCATGTTGTCAGAGTAGCACTAGCCTGATGCTCGTGAGGTTTTGGTCCCATAGAATCTGAACTCCAGAAAGTCATGGCACCTGTCTAGATGGTCAAGTTTCATAGTTGAAGGGACTGTCCTTAGATTGCACTCCAGTGGAACCTTTAGATCTCATTTGTTTGTTCAGTCTTGATCTGCCCATTTTTTTTTTAAAGATTTATTAATTTATTTGAAAGTCAGAGTTACATAGAAAGAGGAGAGGCAGAGAGGTCTTCCATCCAATGGTTCACTCCCCAGTTGGCTTCAATGGCCGGAGCTGCACCAATCCAAAGCCAGGAGCCAGGAGCTTCCTCTAGGTCTCCCATGCAGGTGCAGGGGCCCAAGGACTTGGGCCATCTTGTACTGCTTTCCCAGGCCACAGCAGAGAGCTGGTCAAAGTGGAGCAGCCGGGACTAGAACTGGCGCCCATATGGGATGCCGGCGCTTCAGACCAGGGCGTTAACCCACTGAGCCACAGTGCCGGCCCCCTGCCCATTCTTTATTTGTTTGATTTCCCTAGCGTCCATGATACACAAGGTTATCTACATAAACAAGACCTAATCCCTGGCCTCAAAGAGCTTACAATTTACTGAGGGAAATTAGAGCTTCAAAGAGAACAATAAAAGGCAGGCAGTACCACATGAGAAGTGACAGTGAACTGCTGTGGAAGCTTGACCTTCAGGCCTTGGAACTAACGGAGACCAACACTCTTCCTGCTTTAATCAACTGTACAAGCAGACAAAATGCACAGCCAAACAGGAGTAAGTTCAGGTGTTTTCTTACCCAGGGTGATTAGCATTAACAATAAGATATTGCATGGTTTCAAGAGACCAGAAAAGAGGATTTTGAATGTCCTCTTCACAAAGAAATGATGAATGATTGAGATGGTGAGCAGCCAGTCATGCTGAAATCATCCATCCATGCACAATGTATAAATGTGCCAGAACATCACACTGTACTGTATAAAGATGCACAGTTACTGTCTTACGAGCAAAAGTTAAATAAAGGGCAGGCTTTTGGCCTAGCAGTTAAGATGCTGGTGAGGATGTCTGTGTCCCACAGTGGAGTACCTGGGTTTGACTGCAGGCTCCAACTTCCTGGCTCAAGCTGCATTCCTGCCAGACTCATTTGGAAGACCAGGATTGAGTTCCCATCTCCCTGCTTCAGTCATGGCTGGCAGTTGGGGAGTGAACCATTAAATGGGAGTGTCCCCCTCTTCTCTGTCTCTCTCTCATAAACAAATAATTTAAAAAATGCTTGGAGGGAGGTGCTGTGGCATATCAGATAAAACTGCTGCCTGTAGCGCCAGCATCCCATATGGACACAGGTTCGAGCCCTGGCTGTTCCACTTCCGATATCCAGCTCTCTGCTATGGCCTGAGAAAGCAGTGGAAGATGGCCCAAGTGCTTGGGCCCCTGTACCTGCATGGGAGACCTAGAAGAATCTCCTGGCTCCTGGCTTTGGATTGGCCCAGCTCCAGCCATTGATGGAAGACCTTTCTCTCTCTGCCTCTGCCTCTCTGTAACTCTGTGTTTCAAATAAATAAGTAAATCTTTAAAAAAAAAAAAGCCTGGAGGCCAGCGCCATGGCTTAACAGGCAAATCCTCCGCCTTGCGGCGCCGGCACGCCGGTTCTAGTCCCGGTTGGGGCGCCGGATTATATCCCGGTTGCCCCTCTTCCAGGCCAGCTCTCTGCTATGGCCCAGGAAGGCAGTGGAGGATGGCCCAAGTGCTTGGGCCCTGCACCCCATGGGAGACCAGGAGAAGCACCTGGCTCCTGCCATTGGATCAGCGCGGTGCACCGGCAGCAGCGCGCCTACCACGGCGGCCATTGGAGGGTGAACCAACGGCAAAAAGGAAGACCTTTCTCTCTATCTCTCTCTCTCACTGTCCACTCTGCCTGTCAAAAAAAAAAAATATATATATATATATATATATATATATATATATATATATATGCCTGGAACATGTAGAAGTGAAATATGCAATTATGAAAAATATTGGACAGTATGCACTGTCTGCAGAGGAAAAAGCCTGTGAACTTAATGATTTAACAAAAGAAACTTCAGAGTGAAACAGGAAAAAATGATTGGATGGTAGAACTACGAAAGTATCAGTGATTTAAGCAGCCTAGTGTATCTAATTATAGTCTCAGGACAAGCAGTTAAGAAAAAAGTGTTTGCAGAAATGATGAGCAAATTCCTCCCAAGTTTGATCAAATATATGAATACATGATAAGAAACTGGTCGGTTAACAAGGGGCTGTCACAAATCTAAATGTGTTTGCCTCTAATAACTGATTGAAAGTATGTGAAACAGTGCTTCAGGTACTAAAGAGACAGACAAATCCAGAATTTTGGTTGGATACCTGTGACCTCTCTCTCTCAGTGAGTGAGAAAAAGTAGACTGAAAACATAGGAGCATACACATCCATCGTGACTTAATTGATTGTGGAACCCTCTACCCTGAAACAGCAGAATATGCATTCCATTTGAAGTAAACGCAGGCTGTTTGCCGGTGGAGACCATATTCATGGCCGTAAAACAAGTTTCAATAATTTAGAAGGACTGAAAACTTAAACAAAAAGTCTTTGACTGGAATGGAATTAAAGTTGATGTGAGTAACGAAGATGTCTAGAAAACCCCCAGTTGCTTAGATACAAAACAGCACTCTCCTAAAAACATGTTCATAATTGACCAATAATTAAAGTATACCATATCAACGTTTATAGGATGCAGGTAAAGTAATATAAAGGAAAATGAATACAATTTTCTAAAAATATAGGAAAAAAGGGAAGTGATCGAATTAATATTCCAAGCTTCTACCTTAAGAAAGTGGGTGAGTTAAAAAAAAAGTTTGGCAAATTAAATGTATGCAAGTAGAAAGATGTTAATAAATATATAAGAGCCAAAAAAATCAATGGAATAAAAACAGAAAAACAATAGAGAAAAATCAGTGAAACCAAAAGCCTGTTAAGACCAATAAAATTTAAAAGTCTGTAACCAAACTAATAAGGAAAGAAGAGAGAAGACACAAATTACCAATAGAAGGAGTAAAGATGGGACATCATTATGGAATGTTTAAGCATAATAAGGAAATATTATGAACATTGTTATGCCAGTAAATTCAACTTAGGCAAAATGGATTAAATTCCTAGAAAGACAGAAACTATCAGCTTACTCAAAAACAAGTAGAAACCTGACTAGCCTCATATTTATTAAAGAAATTGAATTATAGTTTAGAGCATTCCCAGAAAGAGAATTCCAGGCCCAGATGGTTATTCTGTGAAACACAGAAGTAATGCCAGTTATGTATACTTCTCCAGAAAATATAAGTGGACAGAAAACTCCCAGCTTAGTCTGTGAGGTTAGCATGAACTCTGATGCTTAAACCAAACAGACTTTACAAGAAAATGAAAGTATAGACTCATACCCCTCATTAATATAGATGAAAAGTTCTTAAAGCATTAGCAGTCACACATAGAAAGCGCATTGTATCCTGACCAAGCAAGGGTTATCCCACAGATAGAAAGTGGGTATAATATTCAAAAGCCAATCAGTGTTACTCACCATATCAAAAATAAAAAGGGAAAAAAAGTCATCTGATCATTTCAGTGCAGGCAGAAAAAGCACTCATCAGAATTCAGTTACTCATTATAAACACTATTAGCAACTAGAAATGGAAGAGGATTTACTTAATCCGAAAACGGATGTGAAAGGAAAACCTCCAGTTAACCTTACACTTAATGGTGAAAGCCTGGATGCTTATTCTTCAGGATCAGGAAGAGGAAAAGGGTGTCTCTTTTCACCTCTTCTGCGGAACATTGTACAGAATACACTAGAGAATGCAGTAAGACATAAAAAGAAATGAAAGATGTCCGAATTGGAGCAGAAGTAAAACTGTGTTTATTCACCAGACTGTGAATGGTCATCTCCATAGAAAATCCTAAGGAATATAGAAACAAATCTATTAGAATTAATGAATGACCTTAGCAGACTCATGTGATGCACAATTTTTTTTCCTCTAAATATATATTTTTTAATTTTGTTTTACTTACTTGAAAGAGAAAGAGACAGAGAGAGAGAGATCTTCCATCTGCTGGTTCACTTCCCAAAGGCCCTCAACAGCCAGGTTTGGGTCAGGTTGTAGATGGGAGCCTGGAGCCCCATCCAGGTCTTCGACATGGGAGGCAGAGGATCCAAATACTTGAGTTATGTCTGCTGCCACCCAGGAAGCTAAAATTGGAAATGGAGCCCAGACTTGAACCCAGGCACTCTGATATGGGATGTGGATGTTTGAAGCAGTATCTTAAATATTTTTTTTAACATATGAAAAATAAAGATTTACTTACAGGAGCAGGCCTTGTGGTGCAGCAGGTAAGCCTCCCCTTGGGATGCCTGCATCCCATATCAGAGTGCTGGTGTTCAAGTCCCACCTGTTTCCAATCCAGCTTTCTGCTGATGCACACCATGGGAGGCAGAAGGTGGTGGCTCAAGTACTTGGCTCTGTGCCTTCCAGGTGGGAGACACAGATGGAGTTCTGGGCTCCTGGCTTCAGTCTGGCTGAGCTCTGGCTATTGTGGGCATTTGGAGAGTAAGTCAGCAGATGGAAGATTTCTTTCTCGTTGCCGCTGCTGCTGCTGCTACTCTGCCTTTCAAATAAATTAAAATGACTAAATTATAAAGATAAAATTTGCTTATGATTCCCTGATGAATGAAGTGGGTGACCAAGTTGAACACTGTTTTGGGCCAGTGAAATGTGTCTGTGTCATACCAAGACATTTTATTTTGGTGACTCCCAAAGAGGCACTAAGAAATTTTCCAGAAAACAAGTTCTGAACATTATATTCTTAGTAGTTACATCATTGGAATAAGTTTATAATTTCCATGAGTTCTTACATTGAACTCTCTTTCTTAAAAAAGATGATTTAATTCACCCTTTTAAATCACTTTTTTTTTCCCATGCTTGTGGAAGCCAGAGATCATTTGCAGTCAAGCAAATGTGCACATTTGTGTTTGCTTCATTGCTACCCCAATACCTTTTTCCTGTCTGACTCAGTTTCCTGAAAAAATAATCAGTAAATTTAGTTTGCACTCATTGGTTTAAGGGAAAAAGTTGTTGAGAATTTCCCAATAATATGTAATTTTCAGATAATGAACCAGGGACCAGCCCAGTGGCTGCAAAGCCATCCCAAGTACTAGCTCAAGATGATGAGCAGCCCAGCAGCTCCAGAGCGCAAGTCTCCCAAGGATAAGAAATTCTTTTCTAATAGATAAAGCTGTCTGAGATTGATGTGGGCTGCCGTGGGGAAGACAGGCGTTCTGCCTGGTTTGAGCAGTGACTGCAGAGGGTCTGGAAGACAGGGAGAAGTGTGAGCATCAGCTGGGGTGTCAGCCTGAGGAGAGCAACTGTGGGCTGGTGGTGGGAGCCAGACTCCCCACGGGAGCTATGGCAGGAAGTTCCCCAAGCCTCACGCAGGAGCCTTCTTTCAGCTTTGGATCTTGTGACTGTTCCAGTGATGAGCTTCCCGTGACTTGCCATGTGAATTTAAATTTCAGGCTGGCAAACCTCTAACCCTGTCGAGATACTGTCAGGTGCTGCCATGCGCTTTTGAAAGATGCCTTCCCGTGCTTGTGGAAGCCAGAGATCATTTGCAGTCAAGCAAATGTGCACATTTGTGTTTGTTTCATTGCTACCCCAATACCTTTTTCCTGTCTGACTCAGTTTCCTGAAAAAATAATCAGTAAATTACTTTGCACTCATTGGTTTAAGGGAAAAAGTTGTTAGACCTCAAAAGTCCCACAGTTGGTCTTGGAGTTGCTGAAAGCCTTGATTCTTTTTCTGGAAGCACATGTGGCTTAGAAATACATATTCAGAATTGAAAAGAGCCAGTTTCTTCCAAACGGCAGCAGAGGAGAAAGCCGCCCCCGAGGTTGAGTCCGTTGGCGCTGGGGTGTCTGTGTCCGGGCGGCTGTCTTTCAGGCAGATGACGATTGGTTTCATGGTGAGCAGGAGAGGTTGGCACTTGTGTGCTGGGACAGGGCATATTCTTGTATGTCTCTCTCCACACAAGGGCAGAAGGATGAGCACCAGTTCTTTCCACATAATTAATCCTTCCTGTTGTTCTTCCGCTTCTTAGTTCAACAAGTATTTAGAGAACAGAGGTGTGCAGTGCTGTCAGGAACACACATGCAAACAGGGCACCAGCCTTGCCTAAGATGGCTCCAGGTGTATTTTGGAAAAGTAAGTGACCCCAAGGGAGTTCTCTGAGGCTTGCCAGTGGAATGGGTTGGAAAAGCGGGCCAGTGGAAGTCAGAGGAAGTAGAGGATGTTTCATTTGAGCTGCTGTGTGGGCGGAAGAGGACAAGAGTGTTCTGTGTGTGCAGATGTCAAGGAGGTCGTGAGGCAATTGCATTTTGTGATGAGAACAATGTGTTGAGTTCCAGGAGAGGATGATGTTAGAGGCAGATTGTTCTGAGTTCCAGGGCAGGTGCATTTGAGGATGTGGAGTGGTGGTCACTCACTGGAGATGTCTGATTGTGAAGAGAGGCCGTACAGCGGAGTCAACGGGAATTATTTCTCCAAAGAGAAAATTGTTATTTTGAAGGTAGAGGAAAACGAATTATTGAAAGAGTCAGTTTAAATGTGTTTGAAAGGAAGATAATTACATTTTGTGGAATCCCAGAGACTATAATATTAATAAAGAAGAGAACCACATGATAATTGATGGTATTTTTGATAAAGAAATGAACTGGCATAAAATGTTTTTGCATTTTATATCAAAGCATTACATTAAGAAACTCACATGTTATATTGATTTGTAAGTCAAGTGAGAAGCTGAGGAGGAAGGATTTCCAAGAAGTTCATTGTTTATAGGGTGAGCATTTGGCCCACATCCCATATTGCAGTGACTATCTTTGAGTCCCAGCTCTGCTCCCAAGTCCAGCTCCCTGCTCATGAGCACCCTGGAAGCCAGCAGGTGATAGCTCCGGTAGCTGGATCCCTGCCATCCATGTGGGGGACTCAGATTGAGACTCCAGCTTCTGAATTGGGCCTGGTCCAGCCCCAGCTGTTGTGGGCCTATGGGGAGTGAGCCAGTAGGTGAGAGCTGCCTCTCTCCCTCTGTCTATTTCCAGGAAGCTTACTTTCCTACAGTACAGAATGTGTCAGGGGGCTCTGTCATTCAGGAGTGAGTACGACCCTGAAAGCCAGGCACTATGTAAGGCTTCATGGGTGTAACCAAAAGACAGAGGAAATACCTGTGTGTGCGTCTGTGTGTGATTTCTGACCCATCCAAGCAGGTAGACAGCTGGAGTACCTCTTTGCTGTTTGAGATGGACCGGATGCCCCTGGCTGCTTCGCAGTGCAGCATGTGGTTGAAAGGAGAGGTTCTGTCGAGCTCACCGGGGCTGTCTTTGCCCTCTGCAGACACAGGCCTGTTCGCGGTGGTGAACAGCCGTTCCTTGTCCCTGCTGGGGAAGCTGACCATCAGCGCTGCCTTCAACATCATCTATATCTACACCTCGGAGCTCTACCCTACCGTCATCAGGTACGTGTGCCCCGTACAACTGGACGGTGCTTGCATCAGCAGAGGCGCAGTCCCCGCCCCGGGGCCAGCTGGAGTCAGGCGGGGCCCGCAGTGACTCTGCACGCTGTTGTGACTCAGCTGCCTTTGCAGACTGCTCTCTGCCCGCCTGGCCGAGGCACTGGAGCTTTGTTGTGGGCTGCACTCCCTTTCCTCAGTCGTAAGAGAAGCCCTTCCCACTAGGCACAGCCCACCAGCCAGACACTGCTCCCGGGCTGGTTTTATTTGCGTGGATTTCATTGGTTCAGCTCCCATCCAGCATCAGGCATGTAACAGAAGACAAAGAGGGGCCGCCATTGTGGCACAATGGGTTATGCCACTGCCTGCAACACTAGCATCCCATATGGGCATCAGTTTGAGTCCTGGCTACTCTGCTTCATATCCAGCTCCCTACTGATGGCATTTGGGAAAGCAGTGGACGATGGCCCAAGTCCTTGGGCCCCTGCACCCACCTGGGAGATACAGAAGGAGTTCTTGGCTTCAGCCTGGCCCAGCGCTGGCTGTTGTGGGCATATGAAGAGTGAACCAGGGATTGTAAGATTTCTCCTTGTGTCTTTCTTTGTCTCTGTGTAACTGCCTTTCAAGTAAATAAATAAATATTTTTACACTTGATCTTAGCCAAAAGGCTGAGAAACAATTGTAAATATTTTTATAAAAAGATAAGGAAAGAGGTCCCTGTTCTCACAGAGCTGATATTTGAACACAAAATATACACAATTTTGAAAGATCATTTTATACAATATTCATTGAATATTTCATTTAAATATTAGTGTAATATGTGGTTTTTAATGAGGAGGATGTACTTATATTGAAAAGGACATAGTCCACGCTAAATTCCCCCTCATAAAATAATCTGAATACAAAACACACTATCAAATTTGGAGGGTGGGGTGCAGCCTATGGTCTGCAGAGCTGCCTCCTGGGCTGGGCCGGTCCATCCTCAGCACCCGTTTCCCAGGTCTCTCAGGATCTTTCCAAATATGTCCTTCCCTCTCCTTTCCCTGTGCAGGAGGCCTTGTGGGTCTCGCTGCCTGTTTATTTGAAATTCCATTTCCCAGAAAAGATCAGTTGCCGGCGACTGGTCATTTCCTAGTTGTTCCTACAACCCACTTTGTCTTGCCATTGGCCATTTTATCTAAACTGGACACTTTGGAGAGCAAGCATGGGCAAGATGAACAATTAGGCTGGGATAACAGAGTGACGTGTGGCCACCCTGCTGAAAACCGTGACTTCTGCCTCCCAGTTTTCCCTCTTTTCCTGCCTACACTCCCTACGAAGGATTTCCTGAAAATACCTTTTCAGTCAGTTCCTATCTGCCTGACCCTTCTGTAGTTGATTAGTTGAGTTTAAATAAATGGGCAGACCTTTCAGATCACAAAGCTTGGTATCTGTGGCTGCATTCACTGATAGGAGACCTAGGAGACAGAGACCTGTGAGACATTTGGTAAGAAATGCTCAGATGCTCATTTTTGCAACATCCTCTATAGATGTGCTGTCCAGTGAGCCTCATGTGGCTGTTTAAGTTTAATTAGAATTAAATTAATTAAAAACGCACTTCCTCCTCCTCACAGGCCACATGTCAAACACCCGCAGTTGTATGTGTCTAGTGGCTTCCATACTGCATAGTGTAATTATAGAACATTTTCAGCCTCATGGAAAGTTCTAATGGGCAGCGCTGCTGCATGGGATCCTGTGCTTCCCCTCTAAGATATACAAGAGTACGTCTGACAGTTCATGAACTATGTGATTAAAGAAAAACTATGCATGGCGTTCAAAATCTTCTTGCACCAAAGTAAACTTATCTTATAATTCCATGTTCCATGTGCTTTTTGAAGTACCCTAGTTTTATTCTAGGCCCATTTTTTTTTTTAATGATTGATTGATTTGAAAGGTGGAGTGATAGAAAGATGAGACAAAGACAGAGAGAAAGATCTTCCATCTACCGTTTCACTCCCCAGATGCCCTTAACAGGTGCGGCTGGGGCAGTTAAGAGCCAGGAACTCAAAACACTATACTGGTCTCCCACGTGGGTGGCAGAGGCCCAAGCACCTTGGCCACCTTCTGCTGCTCTCCCAGGTGCATTAGCAGGGAGCTGGATCAGAAGTAGAGCAACTGGGACTGGAACCAGGCACCCCACTGTGGGATGCACATGTCTCATTAGTAGTTTAACCCATTGTACCACAACTCCAGCCCCCCAGGGTCTCTTGGTTGCCCCCTAGAACTTACTGACTTTGTGTCTGCTCATGTCTTCCAGGAACGTTGGGCTTGGGACCTGCTCCATGTTCTCCCGAGTTGGTGGCATCATTGCTCCCTTCGTCCCCTCACTGGTTGGTTTGTACCTCCTGGTTTTGTTTTTCTTAATCTTCTGCTTTGGAAACGCTGTGCTTGTGAGTGGAAAGAGGTCATGACAGATGCCGTTTCTGATCGGCTGACACAACCATGAACCTGGGCCTTTTAGATTAGGAACCTCAGCTCTTGCCTAGGCTGCTTCTCCCCAGCAGGTCTGGTGGTTTCTTGACCGTGTTCAGAGGAGGTTCAGCTGATGCCAGTGAGCTCCCTCCCTGCCCCCGTTCATCAGCTAACCAGTTCTGGTAGAGGCCCATCAGCCTCTGCTGTGTGACGGGCACCACACCTGGCACTCGCTATGTGCCGTCCCCACGATCCTCACGCTGCAGATGGCGGTGAAGTCTCTCCCCAAAGGCACACCATTTTGGAGTATTTCTCCTGGTTTTCTGTTCTAGGACTGTGTTTGTTCACTTTTTTTTTTTTTTTTTTTTTTGACATTATCTGAATGGCATAGTTGAAAGAAAGGGGATGAGACTAAATGACAGCCTGAACTCCTCCCATTCTTGAAACGCTCAGGTTCCGTGAAGGAACCCAGGGGGCCCTGTGCACCCTGCTGCATGCCTTGCCAGCCAGGACTAGAAGGGTGGCTAGCTTTGGTGCGAGGCCTTGGACCGGTTGTGGAGGCAGCCGCTCCATCCTCGGGCGGCTCCAGTTGCCGCCTCCTGGCATGACTCTGAGATGCCCTGGTGGCCTGTGTGTTTCCGAGGGCAGTTCACTGCCTTTCCTGAGTTTCTGCCCGCATCTCGCACTCCATGTAGGTCCCTGTGAAGGGGCTGCATTAGTTGTCTGTTTCACTCTGTAGAATGTGTCTGACATTTGGTGTTTATTGCTAAAGATATCTGAGGTTGGCTGGCTGCCCAGCGCCCAGCGCCATGCCTGCTACCACTTGCCAAGCTTGCAAGAGGGGGCAGTGTTGTGCTCCCCTGGCTCCAGCTGTACACCCACACAGCTGGACCTGGGTTTGCATGCAGGGGGCGGGAAATGAGAGGGTCTCTGCCTCTTCCCTCCCCCACCCCCATTCTCTTTCTCCTCTCACACCTTCACCCTCTCTCCTTTCTCTTCATCCTCTCTCCACTTTTGAAAAATCATGGAAAAAGTGTCTGAGGGGAGATGATATATTTAAATTTTCTTAAGACTATCTTCCAGATCTCTGAAGCATTTGCTTGCACACTGGCCCTTTACTGCATCCAATTTAAGTAGTAGACAAGCCAAATAGATGTGATAGAGTTTGGTTGTTGTTTTAACTTCTAATTAATTAATGTTATTTACTTATTTGAAAGTTAGAGAGATAGATCTCCCATCTGCGGCTTCCCTCTCCAAACACCCACAACAGCTGAGGCTGGCCACGCCAGTGCTGAGAGCCTGGAACTCAAGGTTTCCCATAGTGGGTGGCAGGGACCGAAGTACTTGAGCCATCACCGGCTACCTCCCAGGGTGTGCATTAACAGGAAATTGGATCCGAAGTGGAGCCAGGACTTGAACCCAGGCAGTCCACTATGGGATTTGAGCATCCCAGTGGCATCTTGACTGCTGTGCCAGTGCCTGCCGTGTGTGATAGAGTTTTTTACAGATTCGTTTTATGTATTTGAAAGGCAGATTTACAGAGAGGAAGAGACAGAGAGACAGAAGTCTTCTGTCCACTGATTCATTCTCCAAATGGCTGTATCAGCTGGGGCAGGGCCAGGCCAAAGCCAGGAGCCTGGAACGCCAGCCTAGGTCTTCCATGGGTGGCTGGTACGTGGCAATCTTCCTCTGCTTTCCCAAGTACATTAGCAGGGAGCTGGATCAGAAGAAGAGCACCCAGGACTTGGGGCAGTGCTCTAATGTGGGACGCTGGTGTTGCAAGTGGCAGCCTAACCCACTGCACCACAACCCAGGCCACTTTCTGAGTCTTTATACCTTTCATCCCTGGGCCTATCAGTTATAGGGTCAAGTTACATGGAGTAGTTGGACCAAGTCCAAGGTTGAGAACTTTAAAGTTCTCCATCAGTATTTTGCAGTGTCTCCTAGTGATGAATATGTGAAAGTCACTATGTTATAAGCTGCTCACTTGGACACCAGACTCCCTGTGCACCCTGGCTCTGTGCTGGCCTGCTCTGCTCAGACACAGCCGCGGCCTCTTCTTCCCCAACACCCAGCCTGTGCATAGATCAGTCCTGTGCTTCTGCACCACCTCCCCTTGCTGCCTGTGGCTCATGCAGTCCCCTCTCTCCAGGCCTGGAATCTCCCCTAAGTTTCCCAGAATAAATCTCCATGAGCAGAGCAACAGTGGGTGAGAAGCAGGGCTGTCCCTCCGCTGGGAGGCTGCTAACGTTGGGATTGTGTTTTCCTCCTGCTCCTCATCCCTCAGAAATACGTGCAATGGTCTCTACCCTTCGTTGTCTTTGGAGCCACCGGCCTGGCCGCGGGCCTCCTGAGTTTGCTGTTGCCGGAGACGCTCAACAGCCCGTTGCTCGAGACGGTTTCTGACCTACAGGTGTATTCCTATCGGCGCCTGGGGGAGGAAGCGCTGTCTTTACAGACCCTGGACCTGCCACAGGTAGGGGGAAGGGGCTCCTCATCGTTCCCATCGACTGCCTGGTAATGCTGCCTGCTGAGAGCAAGGATGTTTGTACTGCGTAGACCTGGGCCTCACAGTTGGAAAGCCAGGGTGGGCTCCGGCCGCTGCTCCCTTTGAGAAATAGGATGGCTGGTGATTCGCTAGCTTCCTCCCAGCACTCCGGGGCTGCTGCTTAGGGGAGTGGATGTCATAAAAATCCGCTTGTCAGCTGATGAGCTTCAGCAGGGTCATGGCGACATCTCACTGCCCCTTCCTCCTTTCCCGTTTCAGTCTGCAGACAAGTGCAGCACTCTGGGGAGTGAGAGTGAGGAAGAGGAAGAGTTTTACGATGCAGATGAGGAGACCCAGATGATCAAGTGAGCAGCCGTGGACTCCTCCTCCGAAGCAAAGGATCGTCTTTGCTGCCTCTGGCCAGGGAGGGCTCTCCCTCGAGTCTGACACTGCACAGAGACGGTACCGAGCGGGGACAGGTGTGCAGGCACAAAGGAAGTCGGAGAAGAGATTTCACAGAAGACAAAGTCACTGCATGGAGGGAATAGTTGTTAATTTGTGCAAAACACAAGTTCAACCCAGAATCATGACTTCTGGCCAAATAACTCAAGTGAACATTCCAGAGTGGTCGACTGATCCATATCTACAAGTGTGATCCTATGGCTTTTCCTTCCTTAGGATCTAGAAGCAGTATGTAGAATTTCTCACCATTTCAGTGGACTGAGATCAGCGATCCTTCACATTTAACCTCACATTTAACCTTTGACCATGTTTGACATCTGCCCAATCCCGTGCTCCTCACCGGGATCTTCTGGGCCTGTTGGTGTTAGCACTTCAGTTGTCTGCCCAGGAATAAGCTCGTTTGTGTGTCCCGAAGCCCTCAGCTTGAGCTCAGCCAATGAAATTTGAGTCCTCAGCTTGGTCCCTAGCCTGTCGTTGCCTTGGACTCCTTGTGCCTTTAGTGCCACGCAAGACTCACTGGTAAAAGGCAGCTGTGTCAAAGCAGTGTGCCGCTAGTCGGGTGCGGCTGGGGCCCTGTTCACTCTCTCTGCTACTTAAGTAGTGCGATTCCTTCAGTTCCCCCTCATGCACCCCTCCAGAGAAACCCCCTTCCGAGGCTTCAGTACCAGCAGTAACTTCAGTGTCGTGCTCATTCGTTGCTAACGCTTTCTCAAGGTAGAGTGCCGTGGTGAACAGTCGGATGTAGGACAGACAGAAAAAGGTGCTGTTTCTGGGGAGGAAAGAGAATCGTCTTTCCTAACATTTGATTTGTTTTGCCTTCAGTGCTGTGCCAGGAGAGCCTTAAGCAACACTGGAGAGCTTGAGCTCTTCTTGCCCTACCTGTGAGGTCAGAATGGAGGGCCCAGTGGTTTCCTGGGAAATGTTGACTTTCCTTTAAGTGTTCTCAACTTCCAGATAAATCAGAATCATCCTTAGTTTCCCAAAATCATGTTGAAAATACCTGTTCCCGCGTGACACTTGAATACTGTTTCCAGTAGGAGTATAAATCTGGAGTCCACGAGCTCGGGCCACTTTGCTTTAGGTCACTTTCCCAACGAGGAAAATTCCTGTGCTTTTTGAATTCCTGCTTCTGCTAATGTCTTGGAGAGAAAGGAAGTGCATTAGGGGTAAGGACCAGATGTTGCTGTGGCTGCCGCCGGAGATGCTGAGGATGTCACCCCTGAACGGGCTGCAGAGACTGTCCTGTTCTCTCCTGCAGCGACCGCCCGGTTTCCCTGTGTCCTCTGTCCCTTTGTACCTGCTGAAGCACTTCTGTGTACTTTATGCCCCGGATTATACATTGGCTCTTCGTAACTGGGCCATTTCTGCTCTTCTTCATTTCTCTCTGCTGTGCTGCCACACAGTAAGGATCTAATAAATGTTACTGTTTCTCCCACCCAGAAGACTGTGGGGCTTTTCCCAGTATCATTTTTGTAAGTGGTGGACAAATCTGACCCAAAGTTTCAAACTGCAGAATCCTGCTTGTCTCCTTTTGGAGGCCAGAGATCAACCCCTCCTTAGTAAAACAGAGGGAGAACTTAAACTTTTAGTTCTTCGTAAATGAGCAACTATTTAAAATAAAACAGTGAATTAATGTGTGTGTGTGTGATTTTTGGTTGGTTAGAGTTATTTTTGCATTGTAAGAATAATAACTGCATGCTGTTATAGAACATTTTTAAACTAAAAATTAAAAAAAAAAAATCTTACCCTTGGGTCCAGCACCCTAAGATGACCAGTACTATGGCTTGGTTGTATTTGGGGAATAATTGGAAGTCATCTTCATTGGGACTGGAGTTCGCTGTCTCTCTGGCTACGTCAGCGAGGGTTCAGTTTGTTCTGTCCCTGGGTTCCTGTTTTCCTGGCCAGGAAGTAGAAGGACGGAGGGAGGGAGTGTTGTCTGGCTGTCAGCTGCTCTTGTCACATGTGTCACTGAATGTTGTCTCTCTAGACAGTCCTTTACCAAAGCTTAATAATTACTGGTTTTTTGTTTCTATTACTTTTATAAGAACAGATGATTTTTCCATTTGACAATAACTGTTAAGGAATACTGAGTATAGAGCAAATGCACACATGTACACTTGCATCAATTAAATTGTTGGAAAACTCTTAATAGAGTTTGATAGGGAGCATGTTTTGTTACTGTAGATGATTTTATGAAATTTTAAATTCTAGTCACAATTAAGTCTTTTCTTCTAAAAAGCAATAAGAACAATGTCAGACATGCTAGAGTTTGCAGGGTCAAAGGTCTTAGTAACAGGTTATGGAACACCCTCACTCCACAGAGACCTTGAAAGACACTGGGTATAATTTAGATGCACACGACGTCAGGAGAAAAAAACAGAAGGTTTTTAGCAGCAAGGGCTTGATCAGTTCAGAATTAGTTTCCTTGTAAAACATAATCATTTCATTGTAGAAGAATGGAGTGAATTTATATTAGTCTTGGGAACTAATAATAACATTGTAAATTTATGAGCTGATTTTAACAGAAAAAAATTATAGAAGAATACATTTATTTTAGAGGTAATATTATTAACTGTAGGGTGAGAAGAGGGGGCTGTTGTAGTGGATTATGTTAGAGCTTTTTGATAATTTTTTGGTCTCTGAGGTATAAAGAGTTATTAATTAAAATTTTTAAGCTCACACATGCATATTGTGTATGTGTGGAAAGGTAGTCGTAGTCATGCTTTGTCTTGGAATTACATTAAACTGTTGGGAATCACGGGGAAAAAAAAAAAAAGATACCAGGTTGCAGTTTCCTGCTGTTGTCAGTGAAAACCCAGCCTGCTGAGAAGCTCCTGTCATTCATCTGCTTTTAAGCATGGTGGGCGTTCTTTAATATTTAAGGATGGACACATAAAATAAAACAGACACGCCAGAAGAAAAAGTTCCTAGGGCCCTGCTTGAGTGTCTGCGCTCCGGACAGGTGTTTCTGTGGCAGGCAGTTGACAAACATACTTTCAGTAGATGATTTACAGTTTCAGCAAATATGTACGGAAATAATTAGCACCATTATATCAGAATTACAGCTTCCCATTAGAACTTACTCCTTCATACAAGTTCTGGCTCACTGATCTTTAATTTGCAAAGGCATGTACAAAGGAGTAGATTTTTCTTAGCTAAATAAAATGCAGGTATTTTGTCTTCTTGAGAATTTAATAAAAGATCACAAAGCAGGCCTTTTCTTTTGTCCTTACAAAATAGGTTAAGATGTACAGCAACACCTCTGAAAAGGTGGACCAATACAGACCCTGCTAGAAATTATGGGTAATGTGTGGGATAGAGGTTGTAGCAATGCCGGGGAGTCATAGGCACCAAAAGACTACTAGAAAATATTGTTAGAGAGGCTGGCATTGGGGCACAGGAGATTAAGCTGCCTCTTGCAATGCCAACATCCCATATGAGCACCAGTTCCAGTCCTGGCTGCTGCATTTCTAATCTGGCTCCCTGCTATTGCACCTGGGAAAGCAGCAAAGGATGGCCTGAGTGCTTGGGCCTTTGCACCCATGTGGGAGAACCAGATGCAGTTCCAGGCTCCTGGCTTTGGCCTTGTCCAGCTGTTGCAACCATTTGGAGAGTGAACTAGCAGATGGAAGATCAGTTGATCTCTCTGTCTCTGTCTCTCTCTCTCTCTCAACTCTGCTTTTCAAATTAATAAATAAATATTTAAAAATATTTTTAGAGGGGGTAGGCTGCTGGGGGTGGGGGAGTGGCCCTGAGTAGGGGCTGTGGCGGTTCGCAGGGACCTGGCTGCGGCGGCTGCGGTGGCTGTGGGGTTGTTGAGAAACTACTAAAGTTTCTGTGGAAGCAAAGTAGAGTTTCATAAGAACATAATGGATGGAGAGGAGAAAACGTATGGTGGCTGTGAAGGCCCTGATGCCATCTATGTCAAGTTGATATCTTCTGATGGTCATGAATTTATTGTAAAAAGAGAACATGCACTAACATCAGGAACAATTAAAGCCATGTTGAGTGGCCCAGGTCAGTTTGCTGAAAACGAAACCAATGAGTTCAGTTTTAGAGAGATCCCTTCACATGTGCTACCAAAAGTATGCATGTATTTTACCTACAAGGTTCGCTACACTAACAGCTCCACCGAGATTCCCGAATTCCCAATTGCACCTGAAATCGCCTGGAACTGCTGATGGCTACGAACTTCCTACATTGTTAAATAAAATAAATTATAAGAAACTGTTAACTTTTTCAGTATTTAAAAAAATATATTTTTAGAAAAATGCAGAGATGAGGCATTACGGAAAATCCATCAGTGAGTACATCAAAGGAGATCACCTCAATAGGTACAGAAATAGTTGAAAAAACCAAGCACCTGTTAAAAATCAAGTCATTAGCAGGCTAGGACCACAAGGAAGCTTCCTTCCTATCTGGGAGATGGTAGTAGATTTCTGTGAATTGGCACACGGCATCTTTTCACCTTTCTGGTACTTTGGCCTTAAGAATTTTTGTGGCCCACAGTAAGAAATACTTTTTCTATAGGTTAAGCATCCCTAGTCTTGGGGGGAAAAAAAAAACTAAAAGCTAAAAATTTTTGAGCACTGACGTGACATCACAAGTAGAAAAGTCTAAACTTCATGTGATGAGTTGCAATCCAAATACAAGTGCTAAGATCCATTTCCTCAGGCTATGTATGTAAGGCATATGTGAAACGCAAATGAATTCAGGGTTTAGACTTGGACTCCACACCCAGGGTCTCTCATGAGGAGTATGCAGGTTTTCCAGTCTGCTCCCAAGCGTTTTGGATAAGGGGTACTCACTCTGTTTTAATTCTCTCTCCTCGTACAAGATATACATATATAAAAGATATATACATGTATAAATGCATATGTAATGTGTGTAACTGTCATGAAACAATATGAGGGGACTTCAGAAGATTTATGGAAAATGGAATTAAAAGGTAAATCTGGGCACAAAAAAAATTTGAAATCCATGCATAGTTTTTTTTTTAATTATTTATATTTGAAAGAGATCTTCTATCTACTGATTCACCCCCCAAATGCCCACAACACCCAGGGCTGGTCCAGACTGAAGCTAGGAACCCAGAATTCAACCAGAATTCAGTCAAATACTTGGGCCATCAAGTGCTGCCTTACAGGTTGCACATTGACAGGTAGCTAGAATCAGAAGTAGAGCTTGGACTTCAGCCCAAGCACCCAGATAATGGGATGCAGGCATCCCAAGTTCACCTTACCTGCTGTGCAAACATGTGCCGATGCATGGTGTTTTCCACAGTTTGCATTTTCTCTGAATTCTTTAAAGAATCTCCATACTTACTACTGCTGGGTACACTGTGTTCTGCCCCGTTGCATTTGACAAAATGCCATTTGTGACCCACTAAGCTGATTTCCTAACCCAATAGCAGGTTGCAGCCTATTCTCCATCTTACACTGCAGAGACTGAACTCCTGTGCAACTAGGCTTCTAGGTGTGATTTAGTCTCAGGCAGTTACCGAAGGGGTTTGGAAAGCCATCATGAGGTGGAGGCCATAATTCTAATGAGTCTGTTTTTTCCTGTTGGCATCCACAGTGGTGACAAACCATTTGATTTTCTCAGGCTGTTATCAGTGTATGTGTTGACAGGAGCAACACTGATTAGAACTTTCCATAGATATTGACTGGAATTCTTTACATAGAGCCTAGAGTAATATGTTACTCAAGTGGAAAAGTAAAATTCCCAAAATACTCAAGACAGTCCTAAGAAAAGAAGAGCAAACAGGAGGATTGGCTTCCTGAATAGCAGAACTTCTGAAGCTGAAGTATTGGTTAGCAATAAATCAGAAGAACATAATAGGTATCCCATAAAAATGCCAATCATGTATAACAGTTTGGCATTTTAAAAATGTGGCATAGGGGCAGGTCTTTGGCATAACAGTTAAGACCCCACTTGGGATGCTTGCATCCCATATCTGTACCTGGATTCAGGTCCTGGCTGTACTCCTGATTCCAGCTGCCAGCTAATGGACACCCTGGGAGGCAGCTCAGGTACATGGCTCCCTGCCACCTACAAACCTGGATTGAATTCTGGGCTCCTGGCTTCCACCTGGCCCTGCCTTGGGAATGAATCAGCAGATGGGAAATCTCACTTTGTCTCTGTCTTCCAAATAAATAAATGAATTTTAAAACGTGGCATGGTGCATTGTTGGGAAAATAGCAAATTGCAAGTATTAAGGGAACAGTTGGGTCTCCATATCAAAGAGTAAAACTTCTCACTATAGCAAAAATTAATCTCAAATACAATGAAGGCCTAACTGAAGAAAAAGCAAAACTTTATTAGAAATGGATTTTTCAGACAAGAATAATCACAGACCATTTTTAAAAATTCATATATTTGTTAAAATTTAAAGCTTCATTCTCTATGAATGAACACAGTGTTGGAAGGGAAGTGTTTGGCCCAGTGGTTGACCTTGCTTAGATTCAAGTCCTGGCTCTGCTCGCAATTCCAGCTTCCCGTTCATGTCTACTGTGGGAGGCAGTATTGGTGGTTCAAGTAGTTGGGTATCCCTACCTCCCATGTGGGGACCTGGATTGAGTTCTAAGCTCCCAGCCCTGCCCTGGCCCAGTCAGCTACTGCAATCACTTGGGGAGTGAACTAGCAGATGGTAGATTCATATTCTTTATATCTCTCTCCCCAAATAAAAAATTTTTTTTAAAAAAAGAAAAGAATACTAAAAAATATTTGTGACATAGAAGAGTAACGGTTAATATCTGTATCATATAAAGAATTCCTGCCTGTCAAAAAGAAAGCAGGAAAAATATTGGGCAATCCACAGATGAAAAGATGTTCAACCTCACTACATAATCAGGAAGATGCAAATTGAAACAACATTAAGATATCATTTAAGGAGGTGGCACTGTGGCATAACGGGTTAAGCCACTGCCTTCAGTGCCAGCATCCCATATGGGCGGCTGTTTGAATCCTGGTTACTCTACTTATGATCCAGCTTCCTGCTTATGTGCCTGAGAAAGCAGCGGAAGATGGATGGCCCAAGTGCTTAGGCCCCTGCACAAGTGTGGGAGACCTGGAAGAAGCTCCTGACTCCTGGCTTCAGTCTGGCTCAGCCCTGGCTGTTGTAGCCATTTGGGGAGTGAACCAGCAGATTGAAGATTCTCTCTCTCTCTCTCTCTCTGTGTGTGTGTGTGTGTGTGTATGTCTTTCAAACAACTTTTTAAAAATATATATCATTTAAAATCTATTAGATGGAGGGAAAATATCAGAATATCAAATCTTGACACTGTGAAGAAGGAATTTACTGACATCCTGACAGAAGCATAAGTTTATACATCAACTAGGTTGTCCTTAGCAGCTCAGGGTGAAGAAGTACATATTCTGTGATTCAGAAATTCTGCATATGTCTCTGTGTGTGTGTGTGTGTGTATGCATGGAACAGTTTTCAAAAATATTTTACTGTAACCTATTGCATGAAAAATGTTTCACTTTGTGACACAGAGTACATATACCCACCTAGGTACATACCCATATGTATATTATACTGTAACTGAGATGGTTTCATAAAACAACTACTCTTAGCATATGCACTGCATTGTATATTCTAGTCTACTATACTTCAAAGAAAAAATACTGCTGAAGACACACTAAAATGATTTCATATTTGTGACCAAGTTAAAGCATGCAGTTGGAAAACAGTCAAGTGTTACCGTTAGTATCTACATTAGTATTAGCCCAATGCACATATGTGCAAGGAGCTATGTATAGAGATGTCCACTACAGCATTATTAGTTGTAATAAAACAATGAAACTAAATACCTTCTGTAGGGAAATGTGTGTAAACTTCATATGCGTCGGATGGAATGAAAAGTCTTCTGTGGATCTCGGCATTGAGCAGAAGGTTGGCAGATTTTCCTGGGTCACTGTCAGTTCATGGTTAAATTCTCTAGTGAATGGCTCAAGTACTTATTAAGCGATTCAAGTTTTTTACATGTCATACTTTAAGTCAACACTATTGATATTTGGTAGCAAAAATATAGATGTTTCACTGTTACTCCCACTGGATAAAGTTATCCCTCGGGGTTGGTGTGGGCACTATAGGCTAAATTACATCTCAAATTAAAAAAATTAATAAATTGCCTTTTGCATAGAAGAATATTGAGGTTCATGCATAGGATATGTGTATATACATACAATATGTTTCCTTGCATGTCATCATCATGCATTTACATGAGTTTTTTTAAGGCGCATCTTCATACAGGATATTTGCTTTCCCACTTGCTATTAAGGGGGAATGCATCCATTTAGCTGTGTGGCAGGGTCACATTGTATGTGAATGTCAAAGAAGAGGGAATAGAACATGCTTCACACTGCCTACAACTGCAGCATGATCTGCCTAGCAACACCCTACCCTCTCTAACTTTTTCTGTGGGTACTGAAGAAACACTACTAACCAAGGACTTTGCCTCCCCACACTGCTGTTCTTTTTGGAGGAAATGAAGACTGCCTGTGATCAGCAAGTGCTTACTTGAGGTGCCTTTTGGGTTGTCCACATCCCATATCCAAGTGCCTGGTTCACTTCCCAGCTACTCCAGCTTCATGCTAAGGTGCAACTTGGGCAGCAGCAGGTGATGGCCTAAGTACTTGAATCCATGCTACCCATATGGGAGCTCTGGATTGAGGTCCAAGGCTCCTGGCTTCTGTCTGGCCCAGCCCTGGTTGTGGGCATTTGGGGGAATTAACCTGTGGATGGAAAATCTCCCTGCCTCCTGCCTCTCCTCCCTTCCTTTATCTTCCCAATAAAATGAAAATAAAAAGTTTAAAGCCTCATCCTTCAATTTCCTTGATAATACAAAATAAATGAACAGTGAACTGAAATAAATTAAGTCCTTGCCTCTAATGCAGTGTAGCTATGATGAAAAACTGAAATCTGAAGCTTATTGGAAGAAAATTGACAGAGAACTGTTTGCTTTCAAATACTACTTTTATTGTATTGCTTATTGTAATTAATTTTCCACTGTAGTTTCCTATGAATGGGTGCTAAGACCAGCAGAGAAGGAAGAGGGTGAGGAAGAGTGGGAATATTTGCTTTACAGGAAAATGGCTGCAGGAAAGGCAGTGGTTAGAAAACACAGAACAAAACCACCTCCCCATAAAGAATACTCCCAGGGGCCTTTTTAGTTTACATAAGCACTAGGGCATTGTATTCGTTTCCACGATTGCTGTTACAATGAATTATCCTGAACTTAGTGGCTTTGGACAAGACAAATATATTCCATGACAGTTGTGGAGGTTAGAATATCAGATGAGTCCTAGGGAGCTAAAGTGAAGATGTTAGCACCACTGGGCTCTGGGTTCTCCAGGGCAGATTCCATTCCTTAGAGGTTGTTGCATTCCTTGGTCCTGACCACATCACTCGAGTCCCTGCTCTGTCATCACAGAGCCTTCTGCTCACTTTGATCTCCTTTACCCCTCTAAGAGGGCGTGTATATTACATCAGCCCACCCAGGGGTTCCTACTCATCTTCCCCATCTGAGATCCTTACCTGTGAGTTTCCTTTTGCAGTTAGAGGTCACCTTCCCAGGGCCTGGGATGAGGATGTGTGTCATTCAGCCTAGCGCACATTTCGGGAAGTGTGAGTACATTGGACTGCAGTCATCCATGTGTATTGTAAAGTAAATGGAAGCTGTCATGTCTGGAGAAGCCAGTCTTTGGTAACAGCCTCAAACCTGCAATTATTATTGTTTTAATCAACCCATTTGGCTAAGCTTAAGGTCTTTCATTGAGACCTATTGTCACATTGTTTGAAAGCACAGCTTGCTTAGAAAGAGGTAAAGCCCAGTAAGGTTTTGTAATTTCTAACAGTTGTCTTACCACTCTGTATTTTTCCATTTGAGTGCTCACTTGGCTTTCTTTTTTCCCACTGCATTTCAGTCTGTAGGAGTGAACCTGGTGCATCAGAGCATTCGGATATTTTTGAAGGAATACATGACTCTCCCACTATCATTTCCTATAGCTCTGTTGCTACGTTGAACTCAAAGGCAAAATGGGTTAACTAGCATAATGTTTGAGACATGGTAGACGTTCGTTAAATATTTAAGTCAATGGATGACTAGACACGAGGCACTGATTTAATTGGCACATCTAGTAATGTATTCAAAAGGGAAACTCTTCTCCAAAATCAATTTGAGAAAACATCTATGGGTTATTTCATTCTGAGAAAGCTACTTATAGATAACTAGAAGACTCATTCCACCTTAATTCACTTTACCCAGTCTCACAATATTGTGCAAAATTATAATTTGGATTAGAGTATACTTGAAAGAGAAGTGATACTTTTTTAAAAAAATTATTTATTTAAAAGGCACAGTAACAGAGAGACGCAGAGAGAGAGAGGATTTCCTTGTGCTGGTTCACTCCCCAAATGGCCTCAATGGCTGGATCTGGAAGCCAGAAGACTAGCACTCTATCCAGGTCTGTCATGTGAGTGGCAGGGACCATCATCTGCTGCTTTCCCAGGTGCATTAGCAGGGAGCTGAATCAAAAGCAGATCAACCAGGAATCGAACCAGTGCACCAGATACAGGAGACTGATGTTGCAAGCAGCAGCATAAGCCACTGTGCCACAACACCAGCCCCAGAAGTGATCCTTTTGAACAAGGTTTAAGATATCTACCTTGAGAGTGGAAATAAGCACAGAAGGGTTGATTATTAAGTAATAACATTGTGTGTGTTCTTACAGACTTACTACCAGAGCACCATCCAGCCTACTGAGCTGTAGAATAAATGGTCATTTTTTTCCTTTCAACTGAGAGATCTCCCTGCCTAATAGAGGGATGACTTGCTCTAGGGACGTATTCTTTGTAGTAATTCCTGGGATAGTCTTCAATGTTGTAACATTCAGCTCTTTTAAAATCATTCACCCAATGGAAACAGTGTATAAAAACAGTGTATACAAAGCCCAGTAATACTGTTGGTTTGATTCCAGGCATTTAAGGATCAGTACCTTAAGAAAGAAAAATCATTAGATGTTTAAATCAGTGTTTAGATTTTCTGTTTGCCAGCTAACCCAGAAGCTGCTTCTCCAGTGTTGAACAAAGTGTAGGTCACCTTTGATTTGTCAGAGGAGTGAGTTCCTGAAAACAACTGAGAATGAGGCCTACCTGGGATGTTTGACAGGCTGGTGATGCCCCCATCCTGTGACATCTCAGGAAAAGGTATTTATGAATTGATAAGTAAACTCCAAAACATCTTCCAAGGCCAAAAAAATGCTGTTGGGCTGTTGAATTCCATTGCTGTTGACTCACTATTGTCATAGCAGAACCAGCATAGCAGACGCACTCTCACCATGAAAGAATTTATGCTCTTCCCTTGAATCCCCCTGGAGAGGGGAAGGCTTGATAAGGATCAGCTGATAAGGAGACTAGATGGCGAGGTTAAAGGTCTAGGACCTGGGGCAACAGCAGAGAGCTAAGCGAGTGTTATTTTGGTCACAGGGAGTGAAGTGTTAGTGTTGGGCAGAGGAGCAGAATCATTAATAAGCTTTGAAGGCAGAGGTCATAAAGTGACACCAAGTGAGAAACAGTGACAGCCTGAGCTTTGGACATCTTCCGTTGCCTTTCAAGGACTTCGGACCAGCCTAAAGGCTTCCGGCTTTATCCACAGGAACATGTGCGTGGCAGTCAAACGATCTCTTCAACAAGCTTCTAGTAGTCAAGAGACTATTTCAGGGAAAAATCACATTTCTTTACTTGCCAGATGTTTTGAGTACCCACCAAGTGCCAGTTCCTCTGGGTGCTGGATTCTAAGAGATGATAAATATGTTTGGGTCTGTTTGCTGGTGATGAGGAAGAGGAGGGGTTGGGGAACATTGATGGTCTTCAAGACCACACCTTGAGTTCCCAGCATCATGGCACCATATTAACTACATCTCATGGTTATGTCAGAGAATTCTCACAAGGCTGTAAAGTAGCTTTTTAATCCCTGCTTTGTTGATGAAAGCAATTAAATCAAGCAATGCCAGGTAACTTTCTCAGAGTCACAGCTAGTAAGTAGCAATGCTAGATGGAGTTCCCACTATTCATATGTCAGGTCCACATTCTTAATTACCCCTGCTGCCTTGCCTGCTAGCAAGGAGTTCATTCAAGAGGAGAGAAGGGACCAGGTGTGTTTCAAAGGGCATTAGAAATGGCTCCAGCATCTCCCTGGCTTTTGGGACAAGAGGAAGAGGTTGAGAAGAGCAGACACTGGTGAGTCCTAAGGAAGCAAAGGCCCAGATATTTTGATGAGCTCTTTCTGGAGTCCACTCTGTAGGGTTCTAATTAGTGAGGGTTTCTCTGTGTCTTTTAGGACCATTGAGATTTTTCTCTCCAGAATGAAATGAGTGGAGGAGCATACTTGTCAATCCAGAATGTGGATTGAGACCTTCAAGATTCAGGCTGCTTGTGGATAGACCGAATCCAGTTTAGGATCTCAAAGAGGAGATAGCAAAATTCAGCTCCATCACTCCAGGGGGCCCCTTTGGGATTGCTGTCATAATTTGGTTTGAGGAAACCATTAACCTGCCACCCCTCCCGGTACATTCAGGAGGTACCAAGGGCCTGCTGTGTGCCAGGCATTGTATTAGGCTTGGGGTTGTCACAGGCCAGTGGAGTGGCTTTTTCAAGCCTCAAGCCTTCCCAGAGTCTTTGACTTGAATGTGATGAGCAGAGGAAAAATTGGGAGAGGGGCTTGAAGTACCGCAGAAATGAAAGACCTGGGTGAAGTTAGAGAAAATTGCAGGTCCAGGTCTGGCAAGCTAGCTTTTTACAGAACTGGATTTCTTTCCAGGGTGGATCTGGAAATCAGGGTGCTGCTTGGGATGCCTGCATCCCATATCAGAGTGCCTGGGTTCAAGCCCCTGCTCCTCTTCCAGCTTCCTGTAGTTGTCCACCCAGGGAGATAACAAGTCATGGTTCAAGTACTTAAGTCCCTAGCCCCCATGCGGGAGACCTGGATTGAGTTCCAGGATCCCCACCTTGGACCTTGCCCAACCCCAGCTGTTTGAGTGCATTTGGGGAGTGAACCTAGAGATGAAAGACAAACCCCCCCCCACCCCCCCCCCCACCCGTGTCCTGTTTCTTTTCCTTTCTACCTGCCTTTCAAACACACACAATTTAGAAGTGGATGTCAGGGAAGGGTTTTTTGAGAAAGGAGACCTCACGCCGAGATTTCTTCTGGGTCCAAGAATTCCAAGCCACAAAGAATTCTAAGTTAACTTCTGAGCTATCCCTCGGCCTGTGCTTTAATTATGCTAAAACCTGTCTTTAATTATGCTAAAGCCTGTCGTCTGGGGAGAGGAAGCTCCCACTATCTGCACAGGGCACATAAACATTTCCTCTTGGGAGTACCCTCTTCCTTATCAGATCAGCCACACTGTGAAGGCCCAGAGCAAAGTAGACCTTCCCTGGAGCCACCAGCTTTTCTTTCACCTTCCTCTTCACGTGTATGTGAGGCTTAGTAGCTGCTGGCTTTGGAGTAGTTCAACGTATTCCCCAAAGACACTTTGAGTACCCTCGCAAGTCCTCATCTGTAATAGGAAATGCTAACAATGCTGCCTTTAATTGTGCTGTGATGATTACTGAGAGACGCCTGTGTGTGAAATTCCAAGTGCTGCAATCAGTTGTACCATTTAGAAACCAACAGTGATTTTAAAACAAAAGATCGAAAGCACACATTTCGAAAAGTGTTTTTATTGAACTGGCCGCTCGTGGTGTCATACTTTTCCTCAAAAAAGCAGTTGATGGGAAAATGTTGCAAGAAAACTCGAGCCGCTTCACTTGCCAACCAATAACGTAACTGAGGAAGTATGACTTTTAAAAGAACATTTCCCTCTTCTTTATTGTCTGTGGTTTTCACTCCGTGCGTACGTGTTGGCTGCCTTCCCCCAGAGGGAAGCGACTGCCCTCCCCTTTTCCCTGGAATCCGGGAGGAGACTGCAGCCTCCTGGCGGGAGCAGTGGATTACATAAAAACCGTCGCCTCTGACCCTGGCCAACAGACCTCTCTCCCTCTTTTGGACTCAAGTTGGAGGGGTAAGTGCTGGGGGACAGGTAACTGGGACTGTGTGTGTGTGTGTGTGTATTGGGTCTGCGGCTGTACAAGGGAGCTGGAGAGGGAAAGCCAGGAGCAGTGACACGGGTTGTGTCGTGCTCTGGAGAGAGGAGGATCCTTGAAAATTCCTTCTGGCCGCAGGGGTGCTCAGGAAGTATGACCTGGCTCCCAGAAGGCTTGGGTCAAGAGAGGAGCTAGGACTCACACTCAGCCATTCCAATGTGGAGTATTGCAGGTATCCTAAGCACTGCCCGACCTGCTAAGCCAAATGCTCACTCTTCTGTGGTTCTCTCTCTCTCTCTCTCTTTTTTAAAAAGATTGATTGATTGATTGATTGATTGGAAAGACAGAATTACAGAGAGGCAGAGGCAGGGAGAAAGAGAGAGGTCACCCATCGACTTGAACTGGCCCCCATATGGGATGCTAGCACTGCAGGCAGTGGGTTTACCCGCTACGCCACAGCGCTGGCCCTTCTATGGTTCTTTTTAAGGGCTGCAAGGTCTTGCATTACATGGCTATATTAAATTTATTTAGCCAATGTCTAATTGCTAGATATTTTAGCTTAGTTTTTCCTTTTGTAAATGAGGCATACAGAAGGTTGGCATTCCTTTCTTGTTTCCTTCAGATAAATTAAGATACAAATTCACTGGGTCAATGGGGATGATTTTTAAAATTTTGATGAAAATCTTTATATCAAATTATAATGTCATTGTTAATAGATGAGGGCAAGATTCCCCACAGCACCCTAAAACACTTACCTTTTTCTTATTTTTGGCAGATTATCAAATTATAGGTGGAGTAGATGAGGGGGGATAGCTCATTGTTAGGGCTTAATTTGCATGTTTTGATAACTAAAGTTGTGGTCATTTTGTTTATTTGCCATTTGTATTTCTTTTATGGATTCCTATTCCAGTTCTTGGCTCATTCTATGTTTTGAAACTTTTTTAAAATTGTTATCTGAAGTTTAAAATTGTTATCTGAAGTTTTTACCACCTTTGGCTTGTGGCACTCACATACACAAATTCAGATGAATGGTTATCTCCATCTTCTGACTCTTTTTATGATTTTTATTTATTTATTTATTTTTAATTTTATTTTTTGACAGGCAGAGTGGACAGTGAGAGAGAGAGAGAGACAGAGAGAAAGGTCTTCCTTTTGCCGTTGGTTCACCCTCCAATGGCCACCGCGGCCTGCGCGCTGCGGCCGGCGCACCGTGCTGATCCAATGGCAGGAGCCAGGTGCTTCTCCTGGTCTCCCATGGGGTGCAGGGCCCAAGCACTTGGGCCATCCTCCACTGCACTCCCTGGCCACAGCAGAGAGCTGGCCTGGAAGAGGGGCAACCAGGATAGAATCCGGCACCCCGACCGGGACTAGAACCCGGTGTGCCGGCGCCGCAAGGCAGAGGATTAGCCTAGTGAGCTGTGGCGCCGGCTTTCTTTTTATGATTTTTAAAAAGATTTTATTTCTTTATCTTTTCCTTATCTTATGCAGGCCTAGCTTTACTCTTTCTCTGAGTGTTTTCTCTCTCACGCTTGCTCATCTTTGTCTTGTCCCCACCAATTATAAATGCCAGCTTTATCTCGGCCTTGAGGACCCATAGCTGGGACAGTTAAGTTTCTTTAGGCAGAAGAAGGATTAGGTTGAGAGGAAATGGAAGTCAGGAGAATTCAACTTTATGAGTAGCATTTTGTCTGTTGCCCTTTTTAATAAAAGAACAGCAGCAAAACATGACACATGTTTTGATTTGTAAAGTCTGGATATGTGGACCCAGGAGTGTTTTCTGTGTTTTTTTGGTGCCCTATAAAAAATTTTATGGGAACTGTGTATTCCCTAGAAGTTAAAGAATCATCAGTAAACTGAGACCCATATTGTCTAAGAGGCAGTTTGGGGAACAGTTTTATAATGGTTTCTGTAATGGTTTTGCTTAAAGTATTCTTAATTTTTTTTGAGTCAATTTTTCTAATTGATTTTCTTCTGAAATGACATCTCTTGTTGAAATCTCTGATTTTCCTTTGAAATGTCATCTCTCAACCAGATTTGAAATTGCTTAAGTATTGGTGTAGCAGAGTAATTTTTCCATATCATTCTGATTTCTGTTTTGTGTACTATTATTTTCTTTATACTTGATTGGATCGACCAAAGTGTCTTTGAGGGTCTTTGTTGTTGTTTTTTATTATTATTTTTAAAATCCCCAAGTAGTTGGAGTTATTATGTTCATAATGTTTTCTTATTGTTTTGCTCTGTGGGTCGGAGGATGTAGAATGTTTAAGGTTCTCTTCGTTGTGATGTTTCACATTTTCTTGGAACACATAGTAAAATTGTCCATCTGACTATTTTAATAATGCTGTACCTACTTGATCTGTCAAGGACTGAAAGGGATGTGTTAAGACCTCCTAGGACCATTGTATTCTTGCCAGCTTCTTTTTGTACTCCTAGTAATTTATGCTTTATATGATTTTTATAAAGGATTTATTTGTTTATTTCAAAGGCAGAGAGACAAAGATCTTCATTTGCTGGTTCACTCCCCAAATGCCTGCAACAGCTGGGATTAGCCAGCCCAAAGCCAGGAGCTAGAAATTCCTTCTGGAGCTCCCACATGGGTGGCAGAGACCCAAGTTCTTGAACCATCATCCACTGCCTCCCAAGTGCATTAGCAGGAAGCTGGATTGGAAATGCAGAGTAGCCAGAACTTGAACCAGGCACTCCAGATGGGTTGAGGATGTCCTAAGCAGTGGCTTAACCCACTATACCACAACACCCACCCCATCTATGGTTATTCTTCATATTTGAAATGGTACATAAAATATTTTGCTTGACTGTTGCATATTCATAATCTCTATTGTTGACAACAGAAAATTGAGATCTTTTTTTCCAACAGAGAGTCTACAGAGATTTTAACTCATTGACATTTATTGTCATGATTGATGTTTTGAACTTCTGTCCTCTTATGTTTTTTTGCTTGGCTATTTCTTGCTATATTATATATTTTTTATCTTTTTCTATATGGATGGTAGACTTTTTATTATGTTAAAATATACATAGGAAAATTTACCATCTTGGGCCAGCATTTTGGTTCAGTGAGCTAAGCTGCCACCTGCAATGCTGGCATCTCATGTTGGAGCACCAGTTCAAGTCCTGGCTGCTCCACTTCCAATCCAGTTCACTGCTAATGTACCTGGGAAGCCAGCAGAGGATGGCCCAAGTGTTTGGGCCCCTGCTACCCATGTGGGAGACCTGGATGGAGCTCTGGTCTCCTAGCTTCAGCCTGGGCCAGCCCTGGTTGTTGCCTCCATTTAGGGAGTGATAGCATATGGATGATCGATTGATCCATCAGTCTATTTATCTACTATCTATCAAATAAATTTGCCTTTCAAATTAACAAATGTTTTAAAAATTTACCATCTTAGCCATTTTCAAGTGTACAGTTCTCTAACATTAAGTACATTCATACTGTCGTGCAGCCATCACCACCATCACTCTCCAAAATGCTGTTCATTTTCCAAAACTGAAACTGCTTACCTACTGAGCCCCAAATCCCCATTCTCCCTGCAGCCTTTGGGAACCACCATTCTAGTTTCTGAATCTGAATTTGACAACTCTAAATATCTTATATAATTAGAACCATACAGTATTTTTCCTTTTTTTTTTAAAGATTTTTATTTATTTATTTGAGAGACAGAGTTACAGCCAGTGAGAGGGAGAGACAGAGAGAAATGTCTTCCATCTGCTGGTTCACTCCCCAGGTGGCTGCAACAGCCAGAGCTGCACTGATCCGAAGCCAGGAGCCAGGTGCTTCTTCTGGTCTCCCATGGGATGCAGGGCCCAAGCACTTGGGCCATCCTCCACTGCACTCCCGGGCCACAGCAGAGAGCTGGCCTGGAAGAGGAGCAGTTGGGGGGATGCTGGCACCACAGGCAGAGGATTAACCTACTGCGCCATGGCACCAGCCCCTATTTTTCCTTTTGTGACTGGCTTGCTTCACTTAGTATAAATCTTCAGGGTTCATCCATGTGGTAGCATGCTGTCAGAATTTCCTTGCTTTTTAAGATGTGCAGTTTCACTGCGTGTGTGTATCAAATTTCTCAATTTCTTTACCGTCAGTAGACACAGTTGTCTCCACCATAGCTATTGTGAATAGTGCTGCTATAAATGCGGGTATTCTGATGCCTACTGGAGGCCCTGCTTTGATTTCATTTGTGTATATACTCATAAGTAGAACTGCTGAAAGGTAATTATGTTTAATTCTTGTTTTTGAGGACTTGCCATGCCAGTTTCCACAGTAGCTGTACCATTCACATTCCCAGCAGCAATGCACGAGTGTTCCAGTTTCTCCACATTCTTGCCAACACTTGCTATTTTCTTTTTTTTTTTTCCAAGATTTATTTATTTACAGAGAGAGAGAGGGGAAAAGACAGACAGCCAGACAGCGAGTGAACGAGCGAGCTTCTATCCACGGGTTCATTCCCCAAGTGGCCACAATGGCTGGAACTGGACTGATCTGAAGCCAGGAGCCAGGAGTTTCATCCAGATACCCCAGGTGGATTGCAGGGACCCAAGCACGTGGACCATCTTCACTTCTTTCCCAGGCACATTAGCAGGGAGCTGGATTGAAAGTGGGGCAGCTAGAACTCAAATCTCACCTGGATCAGATGCTGGCTTTGGCTTTGTAGGCAGTGGCTTTACCCGCTACCAGCCCCTTTTCTTATTTTTTAATTACAGCCTTCCTGGTGGGTGTGGCGTGGTGTCTCATTGTGGTTTTGATTTGCATTTCTCTAATTATCAGGGATGGATGCTGATTATCTTTTCTTGTGCTTGTTGCCGTTTGTGGGTCATTCTTGGAGAAATGTCTACTCAAGTAGTTTGGATATTTTTAGTTGGCTTTTGTTGTTGTTGAGTAGCAGGATTTTTTATATCTTCTGTATATTAGTCCCTTATCAGACATATGATGGTTTCTCCTGTCCTTTACATAATCTCTTCACTTTCTTAACGATGTCTTTGATGCACGTGTTCAATTTTGATATGATCCAAATTCTCTGTTTTGTCATCCTGATTGTGTTTTTGGCATCATCTCCAAAAAATCCAAGGTCATGAAGATTTCCCCTGTGTTCACTGCTAAGAGTTTTATAGTCTTAGAGCCTAGGTTTAGGTCATTCATCTATTTTCAGTTAATTTTTATATATGGGATAAGGTAAGGGTCCTACTCAATTTTTTTTTTAAAGGATTTAATCATTTATTTGAGAGACAGAGTTTCAGATAGAGAGAAAGAGGGAAGCAGAGACAGAAAGAAAGGTCTTGCATCTGCTGACTCGCTCTCCAAATGGCTGCAATGGCCAGAGCTAGGTCATTCTGAAGCTTGGAACCAGGAGCTTCTTCCAGGTCTTTCTTGTGGATGCAGGGACCCAAGCACTTGGGCCATCTGCCACTGCTTTCCCAGGCCATAAGCAGAGAGCTGGATTGGAAGGGGAGCAGCTAGGACACAAATTGAGCCCATATGGGATGTCGGCATCATAGGTGGAGGCGTAACCCTACTATGCCACAGCATCGGCCCTGTGGTATGTGGTAATCCAGTTGGTATGTGGTAATCCAGTTGGCCCAGCATGAATTTGAAAAAAATGTCCAGTATGGGAATGTAGTAGTTATATGCTTTCTGAATCCTTATATATCTGAAAGTTTTTTTGCTATCTTAACAAGTTGATTTTTAGTTTTTCTCTTCCTCCTCCTCCCTCCTCCTCCTCTTCTTCCTCTTCCTCTGATTCTGTTTCTGCTTTATCTTCTGCTTCTGTTGCTGCTGCTTCTTTTTGAAATGCAGAGTGAGAAAAGGAGAGAGAGAGCGACAGGGAGAGAGAGGGAGATCTTAGATCTGATGATTCACTCCCCAAATGGCCACAACAGCCAGGTCTGGGCCAGGCCAAAGCTTGGGGCCAGGAACTCCATCCAGGTCTCCTACATGGATGACAGGGGCCCAAGTACTTGGATCATCCTCTGCTGGGGCCTGGATCTGAAGCAAAGCAGCTGGGACTTGAACAGGTGCTCTGATGTGGGATGCCGGTTGTCTCAAGTGGCAACTTAATCCACTGTGCCGCAACACCAGTCCTGTATTCACAAATTCAAACCATGCCCTTCTTAAATGTTGTCACCATGTTGGTTATAGTCAGTCAGCTGTTGCTGAAGCCATAAAAAAATCTGAGGTTTCTCTGTCTTGTATGTTTGTGGAATTTTATGCTTATCATTAAATGTTATAAATTTGCTTGCACCTAACTAATTTTGTCTTTTTATTTATGTTGCAAGGTTTTGTGAGTTCATCATTCTGTGGAGTAAGGTCTTTTTCCTGGAGAAAGCTTTCTTCTGTTCTTTGTTAAGTTGATTCTGTTCTGCTTCTCATACCAGTTACCCACGTGCTGCCCTCCGTTTCTGTTCTTCACGTTTTGTTCCTTTCCTTTGTGTTAGCGGAGGTTCCTCAAGTTAGGCTTCCACGTGGTTTTAGTAGTGCAGATTTTTCTCTTTCTGTTTTTGTTTTAAAATCATTTTTTGACTATTTTGTTCACTTTTCTCACACTCCTTTATCAATGCAGTCCAGTCCTCTCCCTCTCTGTCACCTTGGGATGTCACCGTCGGCCTTTTATTTAGTCAGTGCCACGTTTCTTGGATTCTGTTTACATCAGGGAGCAGAAGGGCCCGCCTCTTCCTTCTCGGGGTAAATCTCTCATCAACAGCCTCATGCCCCACCTCCCGAGTGATGGCTTCCCTCCGCGGTTTAGGTCCTGTAACCTTTTCACAGTCTCATCTCTCTTGTCCACTGACTTGTGAATGAAAAGAACAAACCCAGTCCTGATACTGGCCAGAAGCTTTGTTGGATTCTCATTGCACCCCCTCACCTGAATGCTTAGCTCCTTAGATTTTTTTTGTTTTGACAGGCAGAGTTAGACAGTGAGAGAGAGAAAGACAGAGAGAAAGATCCTCCTTCCATTGGTTCACCCTCCAAATGGCCGCTACGGCTGGTGCGCTGATCCGAAGCCAGGAGCCAGATGTTTCCTCCTGGTCTTCTATGTGGGGGCAGGTGCCCAAGCACTTCGGCCATCCTTCACTGCCTTCCCAGGCCACAGCAGAGAACTGGACTAGAGGAGGAGCAACCGGGACTAGAACCTGGGGTGCCGGCGCCACAGGTGGAGGATTAGCCTAGTGAGCTGCGGCGCCGGCCAGCTCCTTAGATTTTTAACTTTGATTTTGGTGATAAAACTTTTGCAGACTAGTCCGAGGCACCCGGCCTCCAAGCATGGAGCTATAGAGCTGGTGCTGCAGGCTGTGCCACCAGGGGAACTTTGTCTCCTGTAGGCGTGGAGAAGCCTCCAAACCAGGATCTAATGTCAAACTTCATTTTCTGCTTGGCCTGCCTGCCATCCCAGCGGTCTATATGGCAATAGCTGGGTTCCTACCGGCTCACTCTCCCCGCTATGGAAGGATCTCTTCGTGGATGGGCTTTCTCCCTCCAGCGATTTCCAGTGCCACAGCTCCTGAGCCTGATGGGCAGAGAATGAATGATGAATCAAGAAAGGTACCTCACCTCTCATCCGGCTGGATCCCACCCTCTCTTTTCAAATCAGGGAATAGGGGTTTGATTAGAACCCCTACATCTATAGTGGAACATGTACCCTAGCCTCACATTGCCATCACGTGGAATTGGCTCCCAGTCTCGTGATGTGTATCCATCTGCAGTTCATGACATGGTGGTGGTGTCACTCCTCACTACCAATGTGAATAAAAGGCAAAACACTGGTTTTCTGTTCCACTGATCGTTTCGATTAGCGTGGTGTGGAAATAGAGGGAGAATTTTCATGTCTGGACTTGACATTTTAAATTTTTTTTTCTAATTTATTTGTCTGAAAGGTAGAAAGAGACAAATAGACAGAGATCTCTTATCTTCTGATTCACTCCTGAAATGCCCGCAACAACCAGGGCTGAGCCAGGCTAAAACCAGGAGCCAGGAGCTCCGTTCATGTCTCCCTCATGGGTAGCAGTAACCCAACTATTTGAACTTCTGCCCCCTGGAGTGCGCAGGGACAGGAAGCTGGAATCAGGAGAGGAGTTGGAACTTGAAATCAGAAACTCTGATACGGGGTGCAGGCATCCCAAGCAGTGGTGCCTTAACTACTGTGCCAAATGCCTGCCATTTTGCCGTTTAATTGGAAATCTGCTGCCATTCGCTGGCCTGCTAATTTCTCCGTTCTGCTGCCTTCTTCCTTCTTGCCACTAGGGGGGTTTGTTTCCACATGGCAAATGCTATCGTTTCCTGCCCAGCTTAAAAACGCTCAGTGGCTCCCCTTCCCTACAGGTCAAGTTCAGGACAAGCTGCATGTTAGACCCAGCTCTTATCTGGACACTGGTGATCTTAAAGGCCTTAAGCCATAGCAGTCCCACTGGACACCAGCAACAGCAAACCCCTTCCAGCTTCCTTAATACCCATATTGTGGGTGTGTTTGTCTTTTAAAGATTATTTATTGGAGCCTACTCCCTGTTAGACACTATGCTGAACTCTGGGAAAACAAAATCCTGTATGAGAAGTTCTGCTTTGAAGGATAAGACTGGTAGAGTAGACAGACAAGCCTGCCATCAGTTGCAGTCCAGTTCTGCTGGCTACTATGCTGTAGGGAGGCAGAAAACACAGAGAATGCTTTAGGAAAGATGGTAAGCCTCCATGTTTTCTCTGTTTTTAAATTAAGATATAAATCACATACTATAAAATTCACTCTTTAAGGTATGTCAGTGTTCTAACATATCCACAAGTTTGAGCAGGCATCACCACTTTGTGGTTTCAGAATATTTTTCTCACTGAAAAAAGAAACTACCCATTAGCAGTCCCTGTCCATTCCCATCTGCCCCTAGGCACTGCCGATCACGAATTCAGTTTCTTTCTCTATGGGTTTACTTAATAGGGACATGGCTTATAAATGGAATCATAGGGTATACGTCCTGCTATGTTTGATTTCGTTCACTTCCTGTAATGCTTTCAAGGTATGCCTATCCTATAGCATATATCAGCACTTCATTCCTTTCTGTTGTCAAATGATATTTTTCATTTTGTGGATATATTAAACTTTAATTAACTCACTTGAGAGAGAGGAGAAAAGGAGAGAGATATAGAATGACCTCTCATCTGGTTTACCCCCCGAATGCCCTCAGCCTCTGGGACTGAGCTAGGACTGGGCTGGACCAAAGTCAGGAGCTAGGACACAATTCAGTTTCCCCACATGGATGTCAGGAACACAGTTACTTGAGCCATCACCGCTGCCTCCTAGAATTTGCATTAGTAGGAAGTTGGAGTTAGGAACTGGAGCCTTGATCAAACCCAGCTACTCCAATATGGGACATGGACATCTTAACTTCTAGGCTAAATGCTCATCCCAGATTCCTCACATTTTATTTATTCACTCATTAGTCAAAGGATATTTGGATTGTTTCCACTTTTGGTTATGAATAGTGCTGCTGTGAACATTTCATATACAAATTTTTATACGACATATGTACTATGGTCTGAATGTTTACATATCCACCACATTCATATCTTTTTTTAATTTAATTTTATTTTTTTTTTTATTTTTGACAGGCAGAGTGGACAGTGAGAGAGAGACAGAGAGAAAGGTCTTCCTTTTGCCGTTGGTTCACCCTCCAATGGCTGCCACGGTAGGCGCGCAGCGGCCGGCGCACCGCGCTGATCCGATGGCAGGAGCCAGGTGCTTCTCCTGGTCTCCCATGGGGGTGCAGGGCCCAAGGACTTGGGCCATCCTCCGCTGCACTCCCTGGCCACAGCAGAGAGCTGGCCTGGAAGAGGGGCAACCGGGACAGGATCGGTGCCCCGACCGGGACTAGAACCCGGTGTGCCGGTGCCGCAAGGCGGAGGATTAGCCTAGTGAGCCGCGGCACCGGCCACATTCATATCTTAATACCTAAGGTGATGGGAGCAGGCACTGTGGCATGGCAGGTTAAGCCTCCACCTGCGACACTGACATCTCATATGGATGCTGATTTGAAACCTGGCTGCTCCACTTCTGATCCAGCTTCCTGCTAATGGACCTGAGAAAGCAGCAGAGGACAGCCTCAGTGCTTGAGTCCCTGCACCCACATGAGAAACCCTGGATGGAGTTCCTGGCCCCTGGTTTCAGCTTGGTCCAGCTGTGGCCATTGCAGCCATTTGGGGAACAAACCAATGAATGAAGATCTCTGTCTCTGTCTCCCTCTCTCTGTAACTCTGCCTTTCAAAATAAATAAGCAAGTCTTCTTTTAAAAAAATGAGGCAGGCATTGTGACTTGTTAAAGGGTTATTTTATTTATTTTAAAGGCAGAATTACAGAGAGGATGAGAGACAGCGAGTGAGCGAGCCTGGGACTCTATACAGCTCTCCTACATGTGTGGCAGGGGCCCAAGAAATTGAGCCATCTTTCACTGTCTTCCCAGATACATTAGCAGGGAGTTGGATCAGAAGTGGAGCAGCCAGGACTTGAACCTGTGCCCATATGGGATGCCCGCAGTGGCTTAACTTGCTGTGTCACAGCATCCCATATGGGCACAGGTTCAAGTCCTGACTGCTCCACTTCTGATCCAACTCCCTGCTAATGTATCTGGGAAGACAGTGAAAGATGGCTCAATTTCTTGGGCCCTTGCCACACATGTAGGAGAGCCGTATAGAGTCCCAGGCTCGCTCACTCGCTGTCTCTCATCCTCTCTGTAATTCTGCCTTTAAAATAAATAAAATAACCCTTTAACAAATACCTAAGATGATGGTTTTAGGGGGCAGAGCCGTGGCTCACTTGGTTAATCATCTGCCTGTGGTGCCGGCATCCCATATGGGTTCTGGGTTCTAGTCCCAGTTGCTCCTCTTCCAGTCCAGCTCTCTGCTGTGGCCCGGGAGGGCAGTGGAGGATGGCCCAAGTGCTTGGGCCCCTGTACCCGCATGGGAGACCAGGAGGAAGCACCTGGCTCCTGGCTTTGGATCGGTGCAACACTGGCCATAGTGGCCATTTGGGGAGTGAACCAACAGAAGGAAGACCTTTCTCTCTGTCTCTCTCTCTCTCACTGTCTATAACTCTACCTGTCAAATAAAAAAAAAAAATGGTTTTAGGAAGTGGGACCTTAGATGTGTGATTAGATCATGAGGGCAGTGCCCTCGTGAGTGGGATTAGTGCCCTTACAAAAAAGAATCTGAGTGAGCTCCCTTGCATGTTACGTCTAAGGAATCATTACTACTCCCAAATCTGAAGATTTATACCTGTACAAATATTTTCTCCTGAGTTTTATAGTTCTGATTCCTAGAGGTAGATATTTGTTCCATTTTTAGTTAATTTTACATATGGTGTGGAAGACAGACCCAATTTCATTCTTTTGTGTGTGAAAGCTCATTGTCCTTGTACTATATTTGAAAATATTATTCTCCTCCATAAAGTTATCTTGACACTATTGTTGAAAGTCAGTTAACCATAGAGGTATGCATTTTTTTCCCTAATTCTGAATTCTACTCCATTGTTCTCTCTGTGTAAACTATGCCAGTCCCACACAGTCATGATTATAGTTTCTTTGTTCTAAGTTGCAGAAGTTAAAGTTAGAAAGCATGAATCCAACCTTGTTCCTGTTCAAGACTGCTTTAGCCATTCTTTGTTCCTTGAAATTCCTAGTGAATTTTAGAATCAGCTTGTCAATCTTGTCCCCCAAAAAAGGTGACAGGATCTTTTATAAATATTGGGCTGAATCTGTAGATCAATTTGGAGAGCATTGCCATCTTAATAATAGTTGAGTCAGTTTTCCATTCCATGAACACAGACTGTATTTCTGCTTATTTAGATATGTTCTCATCACTGATGTTGTATAGTTTTCAGTGTACAAATGTTGCACTTCTTTTTAAAAATGAATTCCTAAGTATTGCATTATTTTTGATGCTGCTATAAGTGGAATTGGTCTCTTAGTTATTTTCAATTATTCATTGACAATTTACAATAATAAACTGACTTTACTGATTTTTGTATATGGATTTTAATTTTGTATCTAGTAACTGTACTGAACTCATTTGTTAGCACTAATAGATTTTGTGTGTATTCCTTATGATTTTTTCATTTTTTAAGATTTACTTACTTTATATTTAAAAGGAAGAGTGATCATATAGATAGGATAAGTGTTAAAGTGATCATATAAATAGGATTAAGTGTTTGGTAATAATGATAGATAGAATTAAAAAGGAGTGAATGCTCCAACATGGGAAGCAGTCCATATAGCAGACTCATAGAATGACAATTGCTTTAACTAACACTCTGACCTCAGAATCAGCTCTTAAGGCATTCTGGTCTGGCTGAAAAGCCCACAAGAGCATTTCATGCATGGAAAGCCAAGACACTGTGGCAAAAAATGTCCTACATGATGGACCTCTGTGGGTGAGACTTCAGTGGAAAGAAGTGGTCATCACTCTGATATGGGATGTGGGCATTCCAAGTGGCTCTTAAACCACTGTGCCACACACAGCACCACCCCCTCATGATTTTCTATACACAAGATCAGGTCATCCACAAGTAGAAATAGTGCTGCCTCTTTTCCTGTCCAGTCCAGATGCCATGTGTTTCTTTTTCTTGCCTAATTATGCCAACTGGAACCTACAGAACCAGTTGACTAGAAGTGATGAGAGTGAACATCCTTCTCTTGTTTCTGATCTTTATCTTTTACCATCAAGGATGTGTTACTTACGAATTTGTCATAAATGGCCTAAAACGTCTATGAATTGTTGATTTTTTAAAAAGATTTATTTTATTTATTTGAAAGACAGAGTTACAGAGAGAGATAAGTCAGACAGAGAGGTCTTCCATCTGCTGGTTCACTCTCCAGATGGCTACAACGACTGGAGCTGTGCCAGTCTGAAGCCAGGAGTCAGGAGCTTCTTCAAGGTCTCCTACGTGCATGCAGGGGCCCAAGGACTTGGGCCATCTTCTGCTGTTTTCCCAGGCCATAGCAGAGAGCTGGATCAGAAGTAGAGCAGCCGGGACTCCAACCGGCGCCCTTATGGGATGCTGGCATTACAGGCGTTGGCTTTATCTGCTACGCCACAGCTCCGGCCTCTGTTCTTCTTTTTTAAACAACCAACTTTTGGTTTCATTGTGTGTTTTTTTTTTTAAATTCATTTATTCCTGTTTTCATCCATATTATGCCCTGCTGCTATCTTTGAGTTTCCTTTGGTCTTCTTTTTCTGCTTTTTTTTTTTTTTTTTTTTTTTTTTATGTAGAAATTTAAAGTTACTGATTTGAGATCTTTCTTTGTTTCTGAGGTAGTCATTTACAGCTATGGATTCTGACTCCTATAACTATTGGTATGTTTGTTCATTCATTCATAAGTATTTTCTAATCCCTCTTATAATTTAATTTTGGCCCATTGGTTATTTAGGAATGCATTGCTTGATTTTTACATATTTATGAATTTCTCAAATTTCCTTCTTTTATAGATTTTTTATTTCATTCTATTTCAAATTAGAGAACTTACTTTGTAGTATTTTTCACTCTTTTAAGTTTATTAAGGTTTGTTTTTATGGTCAAGAATGTGGTTTCTCAGGGGAAAGTTCTATGTGCATTTGAAAAGAGAGTATATTCTGCTATAGTTAGATGAGTGTTCTGTAGATGTTAGTTACTCCATTTGGTTTATCCTTATATTTCATTTTGCTCTGCATAGTAGTTCTGTCCACTATTGAAAGTGAGATATTGGAGTTTTAAACTATTACTGTTTAATCATATCTTTTCCCTTTAATTAATATTGCTTACTGTTTCATGTATATAGGGCATTCATTGTTGTATATGTATGTATGTTTGTAATTATATTTTCTTGGTGAGTTGACCATTTTATCATTTTAAAAAATCCCTCATTGTCTCCAGTAACAATTTTTATATCAATGTCTAATTTTCCTGTTATTAATATACCCATTATAGTCTCTAGGTTGCTGTTTCTTTTTCCATCTTTTTTTCTTTCAACTTATTTTTGTCTTTGAATCTAAAGCGTGTGTCTCTTACAGCCATCAAAAAATTGGTTCATGATTTTTATTTCTTTTTTTAAAAAATATTTATTTATTTATTTATTTATTTGAAAGGCAGCGTTACGGGAGAGGAGATGTGGAGGGGGAAACAGATCTTCCGTTTGATGATTCGCTCCCCAAATGGCCAAAATAGCCAGGGCTGGGCCAGGCTGAAGCCAGGAGCCAGGAGCTTCATCCAGGTCTCCCACATGGGTACAGGGACCCAAGTATTATTTTGGGCCATCTTCTGCTGCTTTCTCAGGCCATAGCAGAGAGCTAGATCGGAAGTGGAGCAGCCAGGACTCGAACTGGCCTCCATAACAGATGCCGGCATCATAGGCAGTGGCTTAACCTGCTATGCCATGATGCTGATCCTGGTTCATGATTTTTTTTTTTTATTAAAGATTATTTATTTATTTGAGAGGTAGAGTTACAGAGAGAGGAAGAGTTCAAGAAAAAGGTCTTCCATCTGCTGGTTCACTCTCCAAATGGCTGCAACAGCCATAGCTGGGCCAATCTGAAGCCACAAGCCTTGAGCTTCTTCCGGGTCTCCCACATGGGTACAGGGACCCAAGTACTTGGGCTGTCTTGTGCTGCTTTCCCAGGCTATTAACATAGAGCTAGATCGGAAGTGGAACAACCGGGACTTGAACCAGTGCCTATATGGGATGCTGGCACCGCAGGCAGAGGCTCAGCCTGCTGCTCCACAACATCCAGCACTGGGCCAGGAGCCAAAACCAGGAACCCAGAACTCCATCCGGGCCTCCTTCATGGGTGGCAGAGACCCATCATCTATCACCTCACAGGGCTCACAGTGGCAGGAAGCTGGAGGCGGAGGAGCCAGGACTTAAACTAGGCACCCCAACACGAGGTGCAGGTGCCCCAAGTGGTGAGTTAACAGCAAATTCAGTTTTGTTACTGATAATCTCTATTGAGCGAGACATTGCTTCCATATTTTCCTTTGGTTCTTTGAACATATTTAAAATAACTGATTTAAAGACTTGGTCTAATAAATATTATGTGTGGGTTTCCTCAGGAGCAGCTTCTAACGACGGCCGTTTCCTGGGCGTGGGCTGCCATGTCTTAGTTCTTTGCATGTGTCATCATGGTTTTGTTGAAAATTGGAAATTGTCAATAACATAATGTGACATCTTTGGAAATCAGATTCTCCCTTCCCAGTGCTTGTTGTTGGTGTTGTTCCTGTTTGCTATTTGCTGTTTGTATAGTGGCTGTTGGGAACTAATTCTGTAAAATTCTTTATTGTGTGTGTGGTCACAGAAGTCTTTCGTCATGTAGCTTAATTAGTTGTCATCTAATGATTGGACAGACATTTTTTTCACTGTCAGGAACCAGTAAGTTTCCCAGGCTTTGCCAAGAAGCCCTGTTATCTGCTGGGTCCTGTCTCCAACAAACAGCCAGAATTTAACAGTTGAGCCTCAGGCTTCACTTTGTCCTTGTGCGGAGACTCAAGTCAGCGGAAGAGTTCAGGGCCTTCCCAGGTCTCTGCTGGGCAGGTGTCTGGCCTTGGGCACACATGCAGTCCTACCCTGAGGTATGGTCTTCTGATCTTGGAAAAATGTCGGAGCTTTTCACAGCCACTGTGGATATCTCCCTCCTTTGCTTTTCCTTTCAAGTTCTATGGTTATTGTACTGTTTGCCCTCACTTCTGCCCACTTGTTCAGCCAGCCATAAAGTTAGATAATTACTCCTAATTGTTCAGACAAATGCTTGAAGGAAGAGATTGTTTGCCCCGTGGAGCAATGAGCCAGGTGAAATAGAGGTAGCAAATGAGGCCTCCCAGAGCTGCACCCGCAGGGTCAAGGGTGGAATTCTCCAGGAAAGAGGCTGGGAAGGAACTGCTCTGCTTCCTCTGGACGCTGCCCAGGTGCCGGCTCTCACCACGCCTGTGAAGGCTGCTGCAGAGCTGGACAGAGAACGGGGCGCAAGGTAACGTGGTCTTGTCAGGGCTCCTGGTTTTCTTGGGTGAATGCCTCTCAGACTGCTGCACGTCTTTAATTTCCTCTTTATGAAAAAAGTGGATCCTGTGAATTTTTGCCAGTTTTCTCATTATTCTTATGGGCTGGGGAATTTTTAAAGGTCTTTGCCATTGTCACTGACGTCACTTCCTGCCTGCTTTTGGGCCTATTTTGCCTTCCTCCAGCACTCTTTCCTTCCTAAACGGCCCCCTGAATTCTTCCTACGTTTTGTGACTCAATCTAAATTCCCCTTCTTCAGTGAAATTTTAGTTAATATACCGGGAAGTCATGGTTTTTATTTGTATCTATTGTCACTGTCGTACTTATTATCATCCTGTTAAGTGTCTGTGTCCTCATCATTAACATGGACCCTTCTTATTTCCTGAGTTTGCAATTTTGTAGTATGGTGCCAGGTTCAGTGTAGAGCAGTGTATTACCAGTGTTCCAATGCACACAGCTATCCTGAGAGACTTTGTGTAAGGCTTATAGGAGAAAAACATGAACTCCAGTTATCATGAGAGTGAAGCCGAGTTAGTCGTAGACCGCCAGATGGCAGACAAGTGTATCGAGTATTTATTCTATCTGCCCTACCTAGCAGCCTTTCTAGGAGTAGCTGGTTCTTCTCCAACTCAGGGTTACAAACCCCATGAAGAAGAGTGACTATGTCCCCGGCTGGGAGAGGAGAATCACTATAATTCCCTAAGAAGTTCAGCCATGGCTTCATATTCCTTTAACTGGGTCATCTTCATTAACCTGAAATAGTCACAAAAGATGTTTTGTTGAAAAAGCTGCTAGACGTGGAGAGCTATGGATGTGGGTGACCGTGCGCTGTGTTTCACTTCCTCATTGATAGGGCCTTTGTATGATTAACCTGCAGCTCAGTGTCATTCTACGCGGCCTTTCCTCTTGGGCCATTTGAGTCTCATTTAATGATTGAGGCCTAGAGCTCGGAAGCTAAGGATTTATGTAATCGTGCTTTTAATTGGATGTTAAAGAGAAAACCGGAATCTAGATAGTCCTTGCTGCCAAGAGCCCAGAGCCCTTGGTTCCCTCCCGTGCTAATGACTTGCTGCCTGGTGCTGTCCTATGGCAAGAATTTACCACGAGACAAGATCATTATTCGAATGAAATAAAACTGCCTGAGCTGAGGATAAAGGCTTCCTTTCCCTTCTGATTAACAGTGGCTGTCATGGTGATAGGGGAGAATGAGTTGGGAGGTGGCCGTGAGAGGCACGACTTCGTAGAAGATGGGAGTTTAACTTCCATGTTTCTTTGTTAACAGCCTTTCTCTGAAGGGGGCTTGCAATAGGGTGTTGCCCCTCCTGGTGCGGGGTGTGGAATGAGGACAGTGAGTGTGTCCTCCCGCTCAGCAGGCAGACTTGACTCTGCCTTTACCTCCCGAGGCTTGGATTTGGTAGCAAGATAACAACCAGTTTTTTCTACGAAGCCTAGGAACTAAAGCCAAATGCAAAACAGCTGTCTCACCCAGGCCCAGGCATTTGGCACGGTGTCTCCCCTCCCCCACCCTGCATTTTTATGATGTGTTTAATAAACAATGCTAATTGATGCACAGGTAGCAAACGTCACTCATTCCTTTTCTATCCTTTCCTCTCCTTGTTGCTGTTTGGTCTGGGTGGGCCGAGCCACTCGCTTTCATTGTAGGGGCACCTGGCCACAAAAGGCCAAATTTTATTTCCTCAACACTGATTGTAGATTATAAACTCTCATAAACCTATGGTAAAGTGCCACGTTTTCCTTGGCATTTGGTCTCCTCGAGCGTGTTTCAAGAACAAATATTGTGGTTTCTGACCGGTGAAACTGAGCGGTGGGGTCTGTGCATTCCCTCGGAGAGGAGGGACAGCCCAGCCTCTGGGGGCTTTCTTCACTTCCCGACCTGCCCAGGGAAGGCTTGGAAGAGAGCTCCCGCAGCAGGTTTCTGATTCGCGTGCATCCATCAGGAATGATCGTTACCATCACTGTCATCGGGGGTACCTGCTAGGTTCCTGGAGAAATTTGCTGAAGGAGGAATGGGGCTGGTGCTGGTACTGGCTTCCTGTGATCCTAGCGCTGAGGCTTCTGAGTAAAGAGGGGCGAGAAGACCATCCCCAGCTTCTGGTGGAGGTGGGAAGAGGAGGAAAAATATATCCCAGAGCGGCCAGCCCTGTGGCACAACGGGTTAAAATCTCTGCATGAAGCTCTGGCATCCCATATGGGCACGGGTTCAAGTCCTGGCTGCTCCTGTTCCAATCCAGCTCTCAGCTGTGGCCTAAGAAAGCAGTAGAAGATGGCCCAAGTTCTTGGGCCCCTGCACCTGCGTGGGAGACCAGGAAGAAGCACCTGGCTCCTGGCTTTGGATCAGCTCAGCTCTGGCTGTTGCAGCCATTTGGGGAGTGAATCAGTGGATGGAAGACCTCTCTCTCTGTAACTCTGTCTTTCAAATAAATAAAATAAATCTTTAAAAAAAAAATGTCCCAGAAAAGCAAGGAACACGCCCTTCAGAGGGCACCAGCTGAACGTGGTTGTGGCCCCTGCCTCGGGAGACTGGCTGGTGGCAGGAAGTGTGACAGAGGGTGGAGCCCTTCCGTTGTCACTGTCCTGGCTGCTCGTCAGCAGGGGTGTGTTAGTCTGCTCAGCTGCGTGACTGAACACCTCATACCAGGGGCTTCAACGAGGGAAGTTTGTTTTCTTATGGTTCTGGAGGCTAGCAGGCCAAGGTCAAGGTGCCGCCAGGGTTCAGGGTTGGTTCCTTCCGAGCCCTCTCTCCTTGGCTTGCAGACGGATGCCTTCCTGCTGCGCCCTCGTGCAGCCGGTCCTCTGGGCTCCCACCCAGCCTGGCGTCTCTTCCTCTTCTTTTGAGGACTCTGGCTCTATTGGATTATCATCTCACTTAACCTTGAGCATTCTTTAAAGGCCCTGTCACTCAACAGCCATATTCTGAGGTGCCTGCGGTTAGGACTTCAACATGCAAACTGTGGGGTGTGAGTCAGTCTCTGAGAAGAGAAGTGGAGCAGCTGGGACTCGAACCGGCACCCATATGGGATGCCTGCACCGCTGGCGGCAGCCTTACCTGGTCTGCCACAGCGTTGCCCCTAGATGATTGCATTCTGTTCTGTTCTATTCTATTCTAGACAGACAGCTTCTTGGTCTCTATTATAAATCCTGCTATAATTAGTATTATAGGTGGCCATCCTTGTATGTATATTTTCCAGTCCATTTGTAAATAATTATAGCGTATAATCTCACTGGGTCATCATGCGAATAAAGTGGGTCAATATTTGTAGAATAACTAAAACACTACCTGGCACATCAAATGTGTCTAGTATGTCAGTAATTATTGATGGTATCATTATTATTTTTTCCCTTGAGTTAGCTTCCCAAGTGTAGGATTAGTGGAATATGTTTGTCTTCAATATTTTGATATATATTGTCAGATTATTGCCAAAAAACAATAGTGATTCATACCTACACCAGCAAAGCTTCAGAAGTGGCGTTTCTCCTACATTCTTGCCAGGGAGAAGATTTTCTACCCTTTTTAATATTTATCCATCAGATAAGAAGTGTATTACTTCTTTTTGTTGTTTTTGTTTTTAAATTTTATTTTTAGTTGAAAGAGTCAAGTGTGGTAATTCAGTGCTTTCGATGCATATTACATTGTGCAGTGATCAAGAACTAACATATCCATCACCTCAAATATTTATTATCACTTTTGAATTAGAAAATTTAAAATCTTCTTTTGGTCATTTTGACATATATATTACTACAGCTATAGTCACCCTGCTTTGCAATGGAACCCCTCCTACCTAATTGTAACTTCACAACTCATTGACCAACATCTCCCTTTCCCCAACCACACCCTCTTCCCACTATTCTACCCTCCGCTACTATGAATTCTACATTTTTAGATTCCACCTAAGTGACATCAGGTGATATTTGTTTCTCTGTGTCCAACTCATTTCACATATCATAGATGTCTTCTAGGCTCATCCATCCATTTTGCGCAAGTGACAGAATTTCCTGCTGTTGTTTTTCTCATTAAAGCTGAATAGTATTCCAACATGTTATCCATGTATCTGTATCTAATCTGTCTATCCCTCTATTTGCCTATCTACCTTATGGATATAGATATGTATATAACTCACATTTAAAATCCATTCATTTGTGTAAGGACCCTTAGGTTGTTTCAGAATCTTGGCTGTTATGAATGATGATGGGCAATGACCATGGGAATGCATGCATCACTTATGCACCCTGATTTCAGTTCCTTCGGATATATACCCAGGAGTGGGATTAGAATGTTGGATCAGATGGTTAATTCTATCTTTAGTTTGTTGAAGAACCTCCATACTATTTTCCAAAACGATTGTACTAATTTACTTTCCTACCAACAGTATGAAAGGGTTTCCTCTTCTCCAGATCCTCACCAACACTTGTTATCATGATCTTATATACAGAAAATCCAAAAGACTCCACCAAAAAACTATTAGAACTAATACACAAATTCACAGTGAAGTTCCAAGATACAAATCAGTAGCATTTTTTTCACTATTGTAGTATTTCTATCTGGTGTTCTACACTAACAGCAAGGAGTCTGAAAAAGAAATCAAGAACATAATTCCATTTATAGTAACGTAGAAAATAAAATAATATTTAGGAGTAAATTTAAGCAAGGAGTAAAAGACTTATATACTGAAAGCAAAGAAACACTGATGAAGGAAATTGAAGATGATACAAATAAATGGGAAGATATCCATGTTTGTAGGTTAGAAGAATTAATATTGTTAAAATGTCCATATTTTCTCAAGCAGTCTATAAACTTATTGCTATTGCCATCAAAATCCCAATTTCATTCTTCACAGATACAGGAAAAAATCTAAAATTTATTTGGAAGCACAAAAGACCCATATAGCCAAAGCAATCTGCTTCAACAAGAACGAAGTAGCAGATATCACATGCTGGCTCTCAAAATATGTTACAAAGATACAGTAATCAGAAGAGCATGGTAGGGGCCCACATTGTGGCCTAACAGGGTAAGCCTTTGCCTGCAACCTCGGCATCCCATTTGGCACTGGTTTGTATCTAGCTGCTCCACTTCCAATCCAGCTCACTGCTAATGCTTCTGGGAAAGCAGGAGAGGATGGCCGAAGTCCCTGGGCCCCTGCACTCACACATGGGAGACCTGGAAGAAACTTTTAATTTGCATTTCCATACAAAGGAAAATGAGATAAGAGAGAGAGAGAGAAAGAGATCTTTCATCTATGTCTTCTGGAACATTTATCTTTTTTTTTTTTTAATTTTTGACAGGCAGAGTGGATAGTGAGAGAGAGAGAGAGACAGAGAGAAAGGTCTTCCTTTGCCGTTGGTTCACCCTCCAATGGCCGCCACACCGCGCTGATCCGAAGGCAGGAGCCAGGTGCTTCTCCTGGTCTCCCATGGGGTGCAGGACTCAAGCACTTGGGCCATCCTCCACTGCACTCCCTGGCCACAGCAGAGAGCTGGCCTGGAAGAGGGGAAACTGGGACAGAATCTGGTGCCCCGACCAGGACTAGAACCCGGTGTGCCGGCACCGCTAGGTGGAGGATTAGCCTGTTGAGCCACGGCGCCGGCCCCATTTATCTTTTTTTAAAAAAAAAGAATATTTATTTATGTATTTGAATGGCAGAGTGATGGGAGAGTGGGGAGGGAAGGAGAGAGGGAAAAGAGAGAGAGAGAGATCTTTCTTCTGATAGTCAACTCCACAAATGGCTACAACAGTCAGGGCTGGGCCAGGACAAAGCCAGGAGCCAGCAACTCCATCTGGGTCTCCCATCCGGGTCTCCCATCCGGGTCTCCCACATAGATGGCTGAGACCCAAGCACTTGGGCCATCTTCCTATGCTTTCCCAAGCACATTAGCAGGAAGCTGGATCAGAAATGGCAGCCAGGACTCCAACCAGCCCTCTGATAAGGGATGCTGGCATTCCAAGTGAAGGCTTAATCAGCTGAGTAACTGTGCTTGCCACACATCTTTTTCTCCCAGTAAGAGTTTGTTGACACATATAGTGACCTTTTTCTTTATTTACCTTGTAAATATTTTATGCCAAACTATTATTTACCTTTTTGTGGTATCTTTTGCCATACAACCAGTTTACATGTTTATATAATTACCCAACATATCATCTTTCCTTGTATAGGTAGCGCCTTGATTTCTTGACTAGAACCTTCTCCTTGATTCTTAGATTATACATATATTCTCTTACAATTTATTTCAAGATTTAAAAATTCTAAATGTGTTCTACACTAGAAATATGGTGTGAGGTAGGGATTTAACCTAAGCTTTCTTCAAGATGGAGAGGCAGTTTTTATAATACCCTTTACTTAAATAAGCTCTTCTTTCTAACTTGGTGCTTTCAGAGGAATGAAGAATGGCATTGGGGTAAGACTTTAGAGATGGAGGAGAGAGATAGTAGTCAGAGCTGACAGTTGAAAAGCAGGCAAGCATCCATCATATAGGATCATGGAGGCATAAAGAAGGACTTTGGAACTTTTTTTTTTTAAGATTTATTTATTTGAAAGGCAGAGTTACAGAGAGGCAGATGCAGAGAGAGTGAGCGAGAGAGGTCTTTCATCTGCTGGTTCACTCCCCAGATGGGCCGCAACGGCTGATCTGAGGCCAGGAGCCAGGAGCTTCTTCCAGGTCTCCCACATGGTTGCAGGGGCCCAAGGACCTGGGCCATCTTCCACTGCTTTCCCAGGCCACAGCAGAGAGCTGGATTGGAAGCGGAGCAGCCGGGACTTGAACTGGCGCCCATATTGGATTCCGGCACTGCAGGTGGTGGCTTTACCCGCTACACCACAGCGTCAGCCCCAGAACTTAGCAGTGCAACCTGTTTATGGGGGTTTTAGCAAGAAAGAGACATGATCTAATAGAAAGTTTAAGATTGCTCTGGTTCCAGTGTGGAAATGGCACAGTGACAGGCAAGTAGGGAAGTGGAGAGAGGCAGAAGTTAAAAGACATTGCCATATTTCAGTAAAGATAGGATAAAGATTAAGAGAAGCAATGGCAGTGATGTTCAAGAGAGATGGATAGATAGACTTAAGAGCTATTTAAGAGGCAAACAGGATTGAATGGAAGATTAATTGTGGAAAGTAAGGGATAAAGATGACTTCAAGTTGGGGATCATGATGTTTCTTTTTTTTGTTTTTCATAAAACTGGAGATCTGGGGAAAGGAGCAAGAGTTTTGTATAAAAGATATCAAAAGAATCATAAAGGAACATTGTGTAAAAATCTATGATAATAAATTTGAAAATTTGGAGGAAATGGATGATTTTTGAGTCAGTTGCCAACACTGATTCTAGAAGAGGTAGACGACTTAAACACAGCAATGGCCTTGGAAATGCTAACAAATAGATTTGTTAGTTTTGGGGGCTGGTTTGTGGCACTGCAGTACAAATCGCTGCTCGGGACACCGCATCCCACGTGGAAGTGCTTGGAATTGAGTGGCATCTCCACCTCGGCTCCAGCTCCAGCTTCCTGCTAATGTATCTGGGAGGCAGCAGAGGACGGCTCAAGTGCTTGGGTCTCTGCCACCCACTTGGGAGACCCAGGAGGAATTCCTGTTTCCCGGCATTTGGGGAGTGAACCACAGCATGGAAGACCTCTCTCACTCTGCTTTTCAAATAATGATTAACAAACACTTTAAAAATAGATCTTATACTTTTAAAAGCAGCGGGACAAAGTGCTTTAACAGCTGATTTGTATCTAAAGAAAAGACAACTCTTATTTAAGCCATTTTAGTTTACTGAAAAGTATAGATGAATGGCAGAATTGTTTGTTTCCAGGCAGAAACCTCAAAACAAAGAGTGTGCCGCTCAGAACTAAATTGTGGCACAACCACACAATAGACTATTAAGTAGCTATTTGAGGAATGAATTTTGTCTAGAGCAGTAAATGTGACAGGGGTGGGATGGGAAATTTCATATTATGTTTTTTAGAATAAAGTCAGAGAAAGTATACACAATATTATCCTATTTTTTGTTGGGGAAAAAACAATAAAGCAAAACCTAAATGTTATGTGATGATATTAGTTTTTTTTTTTTCTGTTGTTGTTTTGTTGCTTTTTAAGATTTATTTATTTGAAAGAGAGAGAGCAATCTTCCATCTTCTGGAACCAGGAACCCCATCGAGGTCTCCCACATGGGTGGCAGGGGCCCAAGTACTTGGGCCATCATCGGCTGTTTTCCCAGGCACATTAGCAGAGAGTTGAATCAGAAGCAGAGCAGCTGGGACTCAAACCGGAGCTCTGCCAATGTGGGATGCAGATGTCCCAAGGGGAAGGTTAACCGTGGCACCACGATGCCTGCCTAGTGTGATTTTTAACTTTTCTTTTTGTATCTTTGAGTGGTTTCACTTGTTATTTTGAGAATATGTTACTTTACTGATAAAACTGAAAACTAATCAGATAGATTTCAGTGTGTAGATTCTGAGAAATCTTCAAAGTCCCTACATGGAGATGCCAAGACACTGCGAGGTCCAATTGGAAGAGAGGTGCGGGCCGAAGTTATGGGGGGTGTACTGCTGGATAGGGTGTGTAAGGTGCAGAGAAGTAAAATGTAGAACCAAGCCAGGAGGAACTCCAGTGAAGTATCCAGTGGTGGAAAAAGAGCCACCGAGAGAGAGAGAGCTGGAGCAAGTTGAAGTGCCACAGTGTCCTAGGGTGGTAGACCTGCAGTAAGCTGCCCGTGAGATGAACTTGGCTTTGGTCCAAGAGGTCTTCGAGGGTATCTCAGGAGCTGGCAAGAGAAGTGAGTCTCTCTCCACCACAAAAGACAATTATTGCCAACCAATTATTGTTTCACAGAATTTTCCACAGCACCTTTCGCAGTTTCTTTCTTAGCGTGAGAACACACCCTTACAGGTGTGGCCCTCGAGATTAAACACCATCAACCGAGAGTGGAGGAAGAGGGGGACAGTCCCAGAGAGAAGCCGATGCCTGGAGACGAGACACTGAGAACACAGTTTTCCGGCTGAGGCATCACTGAAACCCTGGGCAGCGCAGGTTTGTTTGGGAGGCCTGCGCTCGTGCCCACACCATCCAGGACCTCTTGGAGCAGTGCAGGAGAATGGTAGAGGCTCTTAGACCGCTCCTCTCCCTTCCAGTCCCGCTGTCCTATCCTATTCAGTGCGTGATCTGATCACCTCTGAGCACGCCCCTTACCTGTGGTCCCTAAGGGCCTCCACTTAACATCCCATGGGGCACCTGGGTGAGGCTCCAGTTGGGCTGAAACCCAGGTCGCTGTACTCCCTCGGGTGGGCTGCTTCTTCCTGGAAGAGCTTTCCTCCCCAGCTAAGCATCGGCTCTCTAGGGACAGGATCCCTCAGAGGAGCTGCCTTTTTCTGTTTGCACGGTGATATGGAAGTGACCAGTAGCAGCCCTGAGTCCCATGACAGCAGTGAACCAGACACAGTCTCTGCCCTCAGGGTCAGCCGGCTAGTAGGGATGGAAAATTCCACAGACAGCCAGCTGCAAAGTAAGCACTTTTAAAGCACAACTACTCTCAGTCTGTCTGTTGTTCAAAGTCTTTTAAAGGCTCTCTATTGCCAACTTTGGCCTTGAGTTCAGAACGTTGTGTCGTCTTTCCAAGGTTACCTGGCACCCTCCACGTGGACTGCTCTGGCCATTGTCCCTGAGCACTCAACTCTGCCTGTACTTAGGTCTGGCTGAGGATACCCAGCGCCACCTGCTCGGCTTGGCCCTTTCCTCATCCGTGTGCAGTCAGCCTTTTTTTTTTTTTTTTTTTAATATTTACTTATTTATTTGAAAGTCAGAGTTACACAGAGAGAGGAGAGAGAGAGAGGCAGAGAGAGAGAGAGAGAGAGAGAGAGAGAGAGAGAGAGAGAGGTCTTCCATCTGCTGGTTCACTCCCCGATTGGCCACGACGGCTGGAGCAGCAGGGATCCAAAGCCAGGAGCCAGGAGCTTCTTTCAGGTCTCCCACGTGGGTGCAGGGCCCAAGGACTTGGGCCATCTTCCACTGCTTTCCCAGGCCACAGCAGAGAGCTGGATCAGAAGCGGAGCAGCTGGGTCATAAACCAGCATCCATATGGGATGCTGGCACTTCAGGCCAGGGCATTAACCCACAGTTCTCCTTTGGGCAGAATCACTGTCTGGGCCAGCTGGGACTTGACCCATCAATGCACGACCGGGGACACCCATTCCTATGCCTTGGCCTTGACTCTCCAGTTCCCTTTCAGGGAGGAACCTAGGGAATAAAAAGTGGCTGCTTATCTGGTACCTAGTGCCAGATTTGCACCAGGCAGGAGTGCAGTGAGTTCAGTTGTATATCCTGAGGCTTCTTTTAAGATTTTCCAATGTACTTTCAAATATTTCTGTGAAATGCCCTTGAAATTGTGTCGCTACCTTGAAAATATAGATGTACCACCAAATGATTTATGAGTGTTCTAGTACTGCCTCTGACCTACATATATTTTTGATTCTTTTTTATTTATATCCTTCCTCCCTCAGCATGATACATCTTAATAAAGAAAGCCAACACATGCATTGCAATCATTCTAATGTTTTCCTACTTTCAAACATTTATGTATTGAGATTGGATCTGTTTTCCAATTATGCAAATGAATATTGGCAAAACTGGAGAACAAATAAAATAGACATTTCAAGAAATAAGTTCACCTTATTTTATTTAAATAGCATTTGCAGCACTTGCACCTTTTTCTGATTGTATCTAGCATATGCTTATTGTAGAGAATCAGATAAAAACAAATTTACTAAAAGTAAAAAAGCCCAATTATTCCACAACCCCAAAATAACAACTCTTGAATTATTTGTGCTCTCTCTCATTCTCATTCCTCCTTTTTCCTACATACTCTTAACGCTTTCCAGAATACCTGTTTATTGAAATATATCATTCACAGATGATGCTGTCCAAGGTTTACATAGAATATTGACATAGCCAGCATGCCCTCCTGATGTCTCACTCATCATGTTATATCTGATGAGTCTGCCTGGTTACCTGCCTGCTTTTAAAGTTTAAAAATCACCATTAGCAGCTTAATAATTAGCAATATTTGAGATCTAACAATGAGAGTTCAAAACAGACACAATTTGAGTACTTCTCTGTATTTCTCAACAAGATAATACAGAAAATATAATCTACAAGGAAACTGGTAACTTCATTATATTTACATGGTATCAATATCCTTGAGTATCTTAGCTTAAAAATTATAAATCTCATTTTTTGAATTCTAGTGCAAGGTTCTGTGCATTTCAACACATGTGTAGATTCAGGAAAACCCCACCAACATCAGGATACAGACAAACTCCACCATCCTCCAAACTTCCCTGTCCCTTTGCAGTCACTGCCACTCCACGTTTACCCGGCAGCCCCTGAGCTGTTCTCTGTCACCACAGCTCAGTGGTTTTGAGAATGCCAAATAGTATGTACACCTAGTATGTCACCTTTTGAACTGGGTGCTCTCTCTCAACAGAACGTCTTTAAGATTCATCCAAGCTGTGTGCATCAATATTTGTTCCCTTTGGTTGCTGCATAGGAGTCTATGGTCTAGGTGTGTGTTACAGTTTGTTTTTCCCTCTGCCTTTGGAGGGACATCAGTGTGCTGTCCAGCTTATGACTGGCTTATGACTGTCCAGCTTATGACAGATGAAACTGTGACAAACTACTCGTGTACATGTTTCTATGTAAACCAAGCTTTCATTTCCTTAGAGTATAGGAGGGCACTTTTAAAAGCTCATGGAAAAGTGGAATTAGAAGATTAATTTATTTTGGTACAAAAACTGTTGAGATCCATGCATAGTTTTTTCATAATATGCACTTTCCGTGAACATCTTGAAGACCAGTTAAATGCATGGATTTCAACATTTTTGCACAAAAGTAAATATATTTGAGTCCCACTTTTCCATGAGCTTTTTGAAGTACCCTTGTATAGGAGTACATTGCTGAGGGTCATATGGTAAGGACGTATTTAATTTTTTAAGAAATTACCAAGCCATTTCCCAAGGTGGCTATACCCTTCTGCATTTTTGCAGAAATGTGTGAGTACTCCGGTTATTTTGTACACTTGTCAACACTTGATATTGTCAGGTTTTTCTTTATTCTAGCCATTCAGGTAAGTACCTGATGGTATCATGTTTCTAATTTGCGTTTTCACAATGGTTAATGATGTTGCCCATCTCTTTATTTGCTTACTTGTCACCTTTCCATCCTCTTTGATAAAGTGTCTACCCAAGCCTTTACCCATATTAAAGTTATAGTATTTGTTTCCTTATTTTGAGTTTGAGACTTTTTAAATAGTCCAGATACACACTCTTTGTTAAATACATAGTTTTTAGATATATTCTCATAGTCTCTATTTTGTTTCTTTACTTTCACTATAGTATCTTTGGAAGAACAAAATTTTTGAAAATCTGCTTTTATTTTTAACGGACACATTGGTAATTGTACTTATTTATGAGGTACAATGTGGCATTCAGTGGATAATGACAGATCAGGTATACATATCTATCGCTTCAGACATCCATCGTGTCTTTGTGTTGGGAATGCTCATGATCTTCTCTACTTATTCTGAAATATCCAATTCACTGTTATCAACCACAGCCATCCTACTGTGCCATAAAACATTAGGAGTTATTCCTCACATCCAACTGCACCCTGCAACCATTAATCATCCTCTCTCCACGGCTGCTTCTCACCCACACTCCCCAGGTTCCGGTAATCACTATTCCATTCTCTGCTTCTTTAAGACCAAGTTATTAGCTTCTGCATATAAGTGAGAACATGCTTGACTTACTTTACTTAACATAATGCTCTACAATTTCATCCATGCTGTTGCAAAGACAGAATTTCATTTCTTGCAAACGGCTGAATATTCCATTGTGTGTCTATAGTCACAACTTTCTTTATCCATTCGTCCATCAGTGAACACTAGAGTGATTCCATATCTTGGATATTGTGAATAGTGCTTTGATCAATGGGAAGTGCAGATGTCCCTTTGACATGCTGATTGCAATTACCTAGGATCTATAATCAGTAGTGGATGCTGGATCATATGGCAGTTCTATTTCTGTTTTTTGGAGGAACCTCCACCCATACTGTTTTCCAGAAAGACTGCTAATTTACACTGCTACCCACAGTGTATGAGAAGTTCCCTTTCTCTGTACCCTCACCAGGATTTGTGTTTTTTTTTTTTTTTTTTTTTTTGTCTTTTTGACCATAGTCGTTCTAACTGGGGTCAGATGATATCTCCTTGTGGTTTTGATTTGCATTTCCCTGATGACTAGTGATGGTGAGTGTTTTTCACATAAATGATGTTGGTAAGTGTATATCCTCTTTTGAGAAATGTCCGTCTGATCATTTGCCCATTTTTAAATCAGATTATTTGTGGGTTTCTTTTTTCTTTTTTTGCTGTTGTTTGACTTCCTTGTATCGCCTGAAAATTAATCCTTTGCTGTATGAATACTTGGTAAATATTTTCTTCCATTCTGCAGCTTGTCTCTTCATTTTGTTGAGTTTTCCTCTGCTGTGCATTTGTGAACTTTTGCTTGTGAAGTCGTTTCCAAGAAACCTTTGCATTTCCTCTATGCTTTCTTCAAGTAGTTTCATAGGTAGTGTTTTACATTTAAGTCTTTGAAGCATTTTGAGTTAATTTTTGTGTATGATGAGAGATAGAGGTCTAGTGTATGAGTATCCAGGGTTTTTCAGGTACCCTTTATTGAAGAAACTTTCCTTTCTCAAGTGTATGTTCTTGTTGCCCTTGTTGAAAAATCAGTTGGCTTTAAATAAGTGGATTTAATTCTGGAATCTCTATTCTTTTCCATTGTGCTATATATCTGGGTTTGTGCCGGAACCATGCTGTTTTGGTTACTGTAGCTTTGGAATGTGTTTTGAAGTCATATGTAGCCATGCTCCAGATTAAGAGCACACATTTTTTTTTTTTTGGATGAAGTCTTATTTAACAACTTTTTTTCTTTTTTAGATCATCTGTTTGATGTCATTTCTCAGTATCCCCAGTCATAAGGATTTACCCTGTATTTTTCTCTATGTCCATTATAATTTTATGTGTTTCCTTTATACCTACACACCATTTTGAGTTCATCTTTATGTAAGGTGTGAGCTTATATCAAAGGTTGCATCTTTCCCTGTGCATGGTGATAGATGGCCAATTGTTCCACCAGCATCCGTTGAAAAGAGTAGCTTCACTGAGTTGTGTTTATACTCTGGCAAAGACCAAATGTGTATATCTGTGTGAGTCTGTTACTGGGCCTTCTATTTCGTTCCACGGGCCTCTGTGTCTCTGTCTTCAGTCTGGGTCTCCTTTAGCTAAAACACAGGCAGATTTTGCCCTGTGCCCTCAGCAGTAGATGGCAGGGAGGGAAAGCAGTTCCTGTGTTGCCCAAGAATTGGCAACAAGCAATTCCTGTCCCCTCCTCTCGAACACCTCAGGAACCAAGGTAAGCAGCTCGGTAAACTTACTGGGTGGCTTCAGGTCATAAGAAATAATGAAGCCAAGAGCCTGCTTCCTTGAATGCCCCTGTCACTCTCGGCTTTGTTCTGGTGGTGCCAGCTTTAGAAAGTGCCAGCCTCAAGTGGCTCAGGGCACAGTGAGGGAGCTGGCCCGGACTGAAGGAGAGGTTTCAGATGGAAATACAACCTTTTGTTTTTAACCAGGAATGAAGAGTTGAAGATGGAAGCACCTTTCACTATTGGATTTGAAAGTGACGTGGCATCCAAGTCATAGCAGGGGTTTTATTACATTGACACTCAAGTTCTGGGTCACCTTCCAGCGAGAGCATGGGGAGGAGCCAGAATAGCTTCGTAGTGTGCAGAATAATGGACGAATGGACACATGACAGATGGACGCAGGGGCAGACAGTCTGTCCTGCCCCAGCCCACACTGCTCGTTTATACCCATCTGTCATCAAAACAGGTCATCTTCACTGCACGGAAGCTGGGGCTGACAGAACAAGTTGTTTCTCATTCTTTTTCGTTGATCTCAGGCCATACAAGTGGCAGAACCATTGGTGTTAAGTTTTGTTTTCTTTCTTCAGACTAATGTTAGCAGACTACCCCCTCTTTGTGGCTATATTGAGATAATAAATGTGGCTAAGAAATGGTGTAGTTTTTATGGATCAGCTGGAAGCAGGACTTTTACAAAGAGAGATGGGTCCTTGGCCCTCAAGCTCCACATGACATGTTTTGATCACTGGGCGGATTTTCCGCATTCCTGGCAGTTTTGGCTGCAAATAGTGCAAAGCTATCTTATCCTGTTGTTGCTTTGGTCTTTCTGAGTTGAAATCTGCTTCTCCAAGGGACATTTCTCTATTCCCTGTCTACTTTTGTGAATTGTGTACACATTTACTTTTCTCACTTTATCTTATGCCTGTAGATAGTCTGGGATTCAGTTGTGGAATGAGAAAAGGGCTGCTATGGTTTGAATATGATTTGTTCCCCACATGTGTGCAGGAATTTATACCCCAGAGTCATAGGTTAATAGCATTAATCCTGTGGAAACTTAATCCCATTATGGTGTTGGGAGGTGGAGCCTGTTGGTGTCCCTACGTCATTAGGAGTATGCCTTCAGAAGGTAATTCCTGTGAGAAGCTTGTTGCAAAAGCCTGGGTTTGGTACACTCTCTCTGTGCTTCCTGGTTTGCCAGATGATTCTTTCTCCACACGTGCTCTGCTGTTGCTATCTGATCCCCCCACTTGACGCCACATCAATGGGACTGCCTGACCTTGGCCTTGAACCTGCAACACTGTGAGCCAAATAAACCTTTTCTCTTTATAAATCTGGTTTTGTCTTGGGCATGGCCTGTGGTACAGTGAAGCCACCACCACCTGAGACACTAGCATCAGAGCTCCAGTTTGAATCATGGCTGCTCCAGTTCCAATCTAGCTCCCTGCTCATGCACCTGGGAAAGCAGTGAGAGTGATCCAAGTGCTTAGGCCCTTGGTGGGAGACCCAGATGAAGTCCCAGGATGCCTGGCCCAGGATGTTGTGGCCATTTGGGGAGTGAACCAGAGGATGGAAGATATCTGTCTCTTCTTCTCTCTCTGCTGTTCTGCCTTTCATTTGAAGTAAATATTTAAAAAAAAATTGTTGTCTCAGGTATTTTGTTGTAGTCACAAAAAGTTGACTTGGGGCCAGTGCCGTGGTGCACTAGGTTAATCCCCCGCCTGCAGCACTGGCATCCCATATGGGCACTGGTTCTAGTCCCGGTTGCTCCTCTCCAGTCCAGCTCTCTGCTGTGGCCTGGGAAAGCAGTAGAAGCCAGGAGCCAGGCGCTTTCTCCCGGTCTCCCATGTGGGTGCAGGGGCCCAAGAACTTGGGCTATCTTCCACTGCTTTCCCAGGTGCATTAACTGGGAGCCAGGACTCAAACTGGCACCCATATGAGCTGCTCTCACTGTAGACAGCAGCTTAACCCACTACACCACAGCACTGGCCCAAAGACAAATGTCCATAAAGGTCCTTCCATGTGCCAAGGACTATGCTAATTCTTTTATAAAAGGCTTTTATATAAATGAAGTAGCCACAGGTGTATTATTTAAATTTATAAAGTGATTTTATGCATCTTAAAATGTTTCATTAGAATGACAGTTTCATGTTTAATGCAATGCAATGAACATCCAATTTTTTTTTTTTTTTTAAGATTTTATCCAGGCCGGCGCCGTGGCTTAACAGGCTAATCCTCCGCCTTGCGGCACCGGCACACCGGGTTCTAGTCCCAGTTGGGGCGCCGGATTCTATCCCGGTTGCCCCTCTTCCAGGCCAGCTCTCTGCTATGGCCCGGGAAGGCAGTGGAGGATGGCCCAAGTGCTTGGGCCCTGCACCTGCATGGAGACCAGGAGAAGCACCTGGCTCTTGGCTTCGGATCAGCGAGATGCGCCAGCCACAGCGGCCATTGGAGGGTGAACCAACGGCAAAAAGGAAGACCTTTCTCTCTCTCTCTCTCTCTCACTAGCCACTCTGTCAAAAAAAAAAATATATTTTATCCATTTATTTGAGAGACAGGGTAAGAGACAGAGAGAGAGGGCCCCCATCTGCTTGTTCATGCCCCAAATGGCCTCAGCAGCTGAAGCTGGGCCGATCCCGAAGCCAGGAGCCAGGAGCTTCTTCCAGTTCTCCCATGCTGGTGCAGGGGCCCAAACACTTGGGCCATCTTCCACTGCTTTCCCAGGCAGTAAGCAGAGAGCTGGATCAGAAGAGGCGTAGCTGGGACTCAAACATGCACCCATGTGGGCTGCCGGCGCCACAGGAGAAGGCTTAGCCTATTGACCCTCCAATATTTCTTGAGGGTCGGTTACATGCTAGGCCCTGAGGCTTCCCTAACAGGGTCCCTCCTCTGATGGGTCAGCGCTGTGGGTGTCACCTGAAGATTATCTCAGTCAGGGCTTTGAGGCATCAGCTTTGGGTCAGCCCAGGATTACAGGCAGTCTGTGAAAGAGTAAGCTGGAGTTTCACCCTGGCAGACTCCAAGACATCCGCACGTTGAGACGTTTGGGTCCCTTGAAGTTCTCCATCATGGTGAAAATCCGTGGCAGACACTTCTGTGGAGCGAGGACATTCCGATCGTCCCAGGACTTCTCATGTTGACAGCTTTAGGGTTGTGAACAGCTTGTTGAGACCTTTAAAAAATATGTTCTGGGTCTCCACAGCAGAAATACAGCCCAAACTGGTCCGCACTGTCTTACTTGCATTTGATGTGCATCATGCGACATGAGGGAGTTTATCGCCTGAGGAAGAGGCGGAATCTGGGCCAGCTTTGAACCTCTAGTGTTCTGGCATACTGCCCTGGACATGCTATGGCCTGAACTCCTGCTAATCCACTGTTGGCCAGAGAGCTCTTATCTGCTAGGAAATCGGTCTCCCCCAGTCTGTCCGAGGGCCTGTATTTGCAGGACCGCCCTGTAGTTTGGAAGCTTTGCCCATAAGGCACTCTACCTTGGGGTGCGGAGGTAAGCTGTGTCATACAATACCCCCGCTACCTGGAGCTGGCATCCCGGGGCGATCAGGCTGAAGCTAGCCGCCCAGAGCACCTGCTGCCCCTTTCGTCTCCCAGGCTCCTCAGGTGGCTCTGTTTGTTTTTCCTGCTAAGGTGGGGCAGCTGTCTCTGGGTCTTAGGGCAACAGGAGATTCCAGTTGTGACATGCTGAGCAGTCGCAGTCCTGGAGCAAGCGGAGATACGAAGCTGCCAAAATGACGAAAGTTTGCACCTCTGATGGCGGGGGTCTAGGGTAACCTTGGAGCATTAGGAAAGCTCCGCCCCAGGAAAGGGACTCCCAGGTTAATGATTACAGTGAAAGCAGACGTGAGGATAAAAACAAAAGCACAGGGGAAAAAAACCGGGGGCTTCAGTGCTGTGAATTCCAAGTTCAGAAGGTTAGGCTCTTGTTTCATCCGTGAAAACCTGAGGCTCTTGTTTCATCCGTGAAAACCTGATAGTGTGGCACGGTTGTCCAATGGTAAGAGACTCTAAAAGGGAATAAGATGCTGGACTATGTGGGGGCATTTGTTATAAACAGGAGATTATGGTTACATAATGGAAAGTCGTGGCACTTTTAAGGGAGACCATTAGAGGGCCATGGGGAATGGTTTATAATATTCACTCCAGACCACAGATTTCTGGAAGGTCTCTGCAGAAGCTGACTGAAAGCTGGAGCTAATGAGGTGGGTGGGGCACGAGCAGCTGGGAGCCCCGAGGTGACTCTAACCTGGGAAGATATGCAAATGCTGAGGCAGCGAGAAGTGGAGTGGAGCAGGCCCCCAGGCGCCCGACAGGTCGCTGAGTCACTGGAGGCGGCACTCAGAGGTGGGTTTGGAAAGCCTCTTGCCTTGGGAAACTTGGCTCACGAGGGAGCCGGGCGTGCAGAGGCGCTGAGATATTCCCTTAGCTCAGCTGCGAGCAGGCTCTGGGATGTTTACCAGCTTCGGGGAGATCAGGCCATTGTGATTTTTTTTTTTCTGTAGTACAACTAGCCCCAGCCAGCCAGACCGGGAATTTACTGCCTGAACTGTTTTCCAACATGAATTTTACCGGCAAAACATGAGTGGCTCCTCGACTCTCAAGGGGTCTGTTTACACTGACTTTATTTTTAATGGCAGCTTTCAAGTAGGAAGAGGGGAATTACATTTAAGGCTCGGCAGGTGAGCAAAAGGAGCCCTGCCTTACTGTTGCTCGTGTGTGTGTGTGCGCGCGTGCGTGTGCGTCTGTGCGTACGTTCTCTGCGTGTGTGTGTGTGCACGTGCTCATGTGCCTGTGTGTGTATGTTTTTCAAAGGCTGACTGTTTTGCCCTAATCTGCTTGACAAGACCTGATCACTTGTTTGTAGGCATAATGGGGGTGCCAGGCCAGCTGTTTGGCAGATCCCTATTTGTGTACAGTACAGAAGGTAAATCAATCTGTGGGATTTTGTGGATTGGAGGGCAAGGGATATTTACTGTCAACAGGATACAGACACTGAGGTATAAGCTCCAGGGTGCAACTAGTGTCAGGACAAGAGCATGTAACCGAAGGGAGAAGCCAACCACAGGGCTTTTCTGTCTTCAGTGAAACCTTTGAACTTGGGGTGGGAAATACAACTTGGAAAATTGCCCTCTGGGCCAAGTATCAGGCTATAGAACTACCCAGGATAAAATTAGACTGGACTCAAATTCATCAGCTCTCTCTTTTACATTCTTTTTTCTTTTCTTTTTTTCTTTCCCAAAAGAGGATAGCTGGAAATTAGAACTTGAGTGGAGAGTTGAGAGGACCAGTCTCTAGTCTGTGTACACAAAGAAATTTAGCACTGGGAAAGCTGCCCACAGGTGTTGCCATCCACTGAGGAAAAAACCCAAGAAGTTGCCGCCCTACTCCAGATTCACCAGGAAGCCATGAAATCGCTGCCCATGGGAAACTTAGAAGACGGCCTGCTCAGTAAGGTAAGGACGGACGTGGGCTCCCCTCACCCTCCGCGCTACACGCCGTCTAACCTAGATCAGAGGGATCTGGGGCAGCTTCCAGACGGACCTAAGACACCCCTCAGAAATGGAAGCCCTCCCCCTGGGACAGCCTGGAGGGACTTGACCTGTGCCTGTCTTTGAGTTCTGGGGTCAGAGGTGTGCTGGGTCTGCCACCTGGGCTGGGGCTCCAGCTCTGCCAGTGGCCCTCGTGTGACCGTGACCAGCCACGCAGCCCGCCTGAGTCTCAGCTTTCCTTCTCATCACATGGGAATGACCACCGGGTTTCAGTGGGGTCCCCGAGGATGAGCAAGTGAAATTAACACGCGACGGTGACGAAACCGCTCGGTGTTCAGAAGATCTCAGGACATTTTTTAGTATGTGTCAGTTAAGAGCTAGCTTAATTCTTCCATACAGAGTCAGGGGCTGCTAGGATGTCAGAGCTGAAAGGGACATTCAGTACTATCTAATTTAAGACTTAGAGTTGAAGCCAACCACAGTGATAAGTAAAGCATACCCGCCGTCTCTTAGGCAAAACTATTGACAGAGAGAACGAAGGGAAGTCTGTTACGGTGACAGTCGCAGCACACAGAGTGGTTTCCGCGATTCCTCCTTTTGGGTGGGGGTATCGGGATGGAAAGGGTGTTGGCTGGCATCCTTTCATGGGTCCTGTATTTTCTGTATGAAAAAATCCAAATATTTCAGCCTGGTGTGCAAGTAACGTCCACGGCTCTATCCTGCCCTCTGCTTCCACAGCATTTCCAATAGCAGAAATCCTAAATAGTGCTCCTCAGATTGAGTTCAATCTGTGCACGTGGTTTTGTTTTTGTTTTGTTTAGGATGTATTTATTTACTTGAAAGAGAGAGAGAGATCTTCCATCTGCTGGTTCACTCCCCTGGTGGCCACAATGGACAGAGCTAGGCCAAGCCAAAGCCAGGATGAGGTCTCCCACATGGATGCAGGGACCCAACCACTTGGGCCATCCTCTGCTGCTTTCCCAGGCCATTAGTAGGGAGCTGGATGGGAAATGGAGCAGCCAGGTCTCAAACTGGTGCCCATATAGGATGCTGGTGTTGCAGGCAGCAGCTTTACCTGCTATGCCACAAAGCTGGCCCCACAGAATATATTTTAAAGTTTTCAAATTTTTTGACAAACTTTTAGAATATGGGATTTTGCATAGAAATCCAGATTTCATCCTTGCTGTTAAAAAAACAAAATCAGGACATCTGGTAACTGTAGGCCCGGGGGCCCCAGGCTGGAACTGAGCGACTAAGTGAGCTGCCAGGCCCCAGGAGGCTCCCACTCCTGGCCTGACTCCTACTCCTCAGCCCCTCCCAGACCCCATCCCACCCTGCTTGTGTCCCCTGTTCCTCCCCATAGAAACTGTGTGCTGAGTAGTTCCTAGGTCTCAGTTCCTCCTCTCCACTTTTTTTGGGCTCAATATTCACCCTACAAATTCAGCTTAGAATCCAGTTACTCACAAAAGATTCTCCCAGGGGTTGTCCCTATGGTGTAGCGGGTACCACCTGCAGTGCCGGCATCCCATATGGGCACCGGTTCGAGTTCTGGCTGCTCCACTTCCGTTCCAGCATTCTGCTAATGTACCTAGGAGAAGCAGCAAAGATGGCCCAAGTACTTGGGCCCCTGCCACCCATGTAAGAGACCTGGAAGAAGCTCCTGGCTTTAGCCTGGCCCTGCACCGGTCATTGTGGCCATTTGGGGAATGAACCAGCAGGCAGAAGAGCTCTCTCTCACTCTCCCTTACTTTCTATAACTCTGCCCTTCAAATAAATAAATAAACCTTTAAAAAAAAAAAAAAAAAAAAGAACGATTTCCCCCAACAGTGGCACAAAATTTTTGTCCTCCAATGAAACGCCCATATCATTAGCACAGATGCTGCTTATTTGGCAATTAATTAGATATTGACCTGTGATACCTTTCCCAGAATTACCTTAGTTGGCGACCTAAACATGACTTTATTTCCAAGTATCTGTCGAGGCTGTCTTTCCTTTGACATCCCCAGGGTGTCTCACACACATGGTCAGAAGTATCTCCAGGGTTCACTGATGATAAGGCAAGAGTAGTGTAGAAGATGCTGACTGATTGCAGCACATATAGTTCTCATTTAATCCAACCAATCACCAGCTCGTGGAGTTTGCATTACTGGTCCAAAGTCGCACAGGTGGTTGGTGAAGGTGCTGAGGGTTCCACCTGCTCTCCTTTTACTACAGAGGCTACGATTCCTCTCCCAAGCCTTTGGTACCTCTGCAGCCACGCACTGAGCACCTGCTTTGGGCAAGGCCCTGTGCTATGGCATGAGGGTAGGCCAAGGCCGGAGACACACAGCCTGCTAAATCATAGAACCTCAGCTTGTCTCAAAGACCTGTATCCTACCTGCAGATTCCGCACATCCCTCCAGACGGAGAAGGAGGAAACTCTGTGTGCAGACAGCGCGGACAGCAGCAGGGCTGTCGGAGCAGTGCAGGAAGAGCAGTGGGGGCAAAGCGTGGGTGGATGTAAAGGGTTTATCAAGTGCAGAAGCAAGGAAAGATGTGGGTGAAGGGAACCCCGTTCCAGCCTTTGAGGTGGGTGTCATTCTCAAGCACCTTTTTTTCTTTTTGTTGGGGGGAGGCAGAATAGTGCAGTGGTTATGAATTGGGCTTTGGAATCCACTGCCTGGGTATGGAGCCCTGTTCTATGACGTACTAACTCTGGGACCCTGGACAAATTACCCACACTTCCACAGGCTGAGTTTCTCCATCTCTTACCTGGGGATAATCAAGACAGCCACCGCAGAGGATTAGTGGGAGACTCCAATAAGCTTTCCCTTACAAAGTGGCCCGCACACAGGAAGGACTCAGCACCCTTGGCTCCGCTGTGAGACTGCAGCTGTGACACTGGGTGGCCCAAGCATTTGGCTCATAGAAGACTTAGTGTGGAAAGGTAGGGACATGATGGTGGAAGACTCACCGTCTTCTCCATAAGTAGTCCTGAATTTAAATCTCCATTCCTGTAAGTTGTCAGCCCCCGGTAGACAGAAATGATGGCTTTTCCCCCTACAACCAGTTAGTGGATTTAAGGCAGTTAAAGGGCTGACCGCCTGTTTCTGGAAGGCAGCTCTCAGCCTTGTTTCCCCGAGTACTCACCATGGAGGAGTTCTCACAGAGCACCTGCCTGTGGGTGGGACTGGCCCCTGTGTGGCATTCCCGACGTGCTACTGTGCACTACCTGCCCAGCTCTTTCAAGGAAGCGTGCGTAAAGTCAGTGAGTCAGAGGGATGTTATTATAGGAAACAACCTTGAATTCCCATTTATATTTGTTAATGATTTGTTGATTTATGTATTTGAGAGGTAGAGTTACAGACAGAGAGAGGGAGAGACAAAGGTCTTTCATCTGCTGGTTCACTCCCTAAATGGCCACAGCAGCCCGGGCTGGGCCAATCTGAAGCCAGGAACCAGGAGCTTCTTCTGGGTTTCCAACATGTAGGTACAGGGCCCCAAGCACTTGGGCCATCTTTTGCTGCTTCCCCAGGCCATAGAGGAGAGCTGGATGGGAAGAGGAGCAGCCGGGACTAGAACCGGCGCCCATATGGGATGCCAGTGCCACAGGCAGAAGCCTAGCTTACTAAGCGACAGTGCTGGCCCCAATCATTTATATTTGAAACAGTAAATTATGCAGAAACCTGAGCTACTAATAGCAGCTTGGGACTTGGTGTATAGCATAGGCCAGACTCTGAGGATGGGGAGGGAGAGGGAAAGGTGGCCCAGGGAAGTGCCCAGGCCAGATGGGTGGCACCAGAACAGAACCTCGCTGAGGTCACTGCAGTGGAAGAGGTGAACCGGGCCATGTAACAACATCTAGCATTTAACACAGTTCACATCGGCTTCTGCGCTGGTGGATCTACAAATGCAGTCTTTGAAAGGGGAGAATCTACCTTTGTTCACCGATCTTCAGAAGGGAGTGAAACTTGGACACCCGAGGTTCAAGTTTGCCCCTAATGTGCTTTGATTCAGTTTTCTTGAATTATTGCATTTGCCCCTTTACATTTGTTTCAAAGATTTGCCGTGACATAAATTGGTGACAAGGCTCCCTCTCAGACCGCGACGGGGACTTGGCTTGTCTCCTTGGGAGGCTGGGCTGGGCTTGTGTCTGGGCTCTGCTGGTGCTCAGGCCTCATCCTTTTACCGGGATCAGTGTACACCTGTAGAGCTCCGTACAGCTGCCCCGGGCCCTGCGCCCTGCTGTTCCCCACCCTGCCGAGGAATCCTCTTGCTGTCTCTGCAGGCTTGTGGTCAGGTGGGAGTGCGGGAAGACAGAGCGGGTGCCGGATTGGGTTCGCAGTGTGAGGTTGTATAACAAGAGGTACGTGGGACAGAGCCTGGAAACCCCCGGGCATAAACTGCTTCTGGGCTGCTGCGTAGCACCGTGACCCTGTGGAGCTCAGAGCGAGAGATGTGGGGAGAAAGGGGGCTGTGGCTCACCTCACCACCGGGAGGCTCCACCCCACTCCCTCGGCTCGGGCACCGTGGGCACAGGTTTATCCAAGACAGAGGCCTCGCCTCACTGTCCATCCCCTGTTGTCTGGCCTCTTTGTGCATCCAGAATAGTCAGTGCCTCTGAACTCATGACTTCGCAAGCCTTGACTCCACACCAAGGGCTTTTGTATGTTCAGGATGAGGTCAGAGGTGGTATCGCTTGTGGTGCCTCTGGACCTGGTGCTGTGGCGCAGTGTGGTGGTGAGGTAGGTTGGACAACCTGGGCATTCCTTTCAGTTTTACTTCTAACTGCTGCTGTGATGTTAGCAGGGCCACCTCGCTGCTCTAGGCCTCTGTGAGGTGACGCCACACACACCAGCTTCAGAGATCTCTTCCCATTCCACCATCTCGAGTCTAAATGTCAGCAGAAGAGATGGAAGAAGAAGAAAATCAAATCCAGCGTGTGTGGCTCTCGGTCCCAAAAAATGCATTCCCTTATCCTGACTTTCACCTTTGGAAGTCAAAACAGATCATAAAGATGAGCCAATGACCTTGTGTAATGATGGAAAATTATAGGTGTCTCCCAGAATGTGTGTGATCTTGTCCTTGCCACCAAGAAAATCCCAGCTCAAATGCCGGCACCACGTGAAGACATTTACAATGACAAACTTTCCAACAGGCTGCTTATCATGGGTGTTGTGTCTCCTCCCCTCTGGCCCCTTCTCTTGGGCTTTTATCTGTTAGGAATGATTTAGGGGTGTGCCAGTATAAAGGATGGCTCTTGGTTAACTCAGGAAACACATGTGCTGTGCACAGTCATCACTGTGTTACTGGCATTGAAGTTCTGTGGGATCACACCAGTGGACTTGGAAGATCTGGGGAGTTAGCCTTGATCTTGAACACATTCTGAGAAGCTAACCACTCTAACTGTGCTGCTCTAAGTGCCTCATCTTGTATTACTTCTAAGTATCTTATGTTGCATCTTCCCACTGTACCTGATCATATTTGCCATCCTTGAACTGGCTCAACGTTCCCTAACCTGCCAAGCTGGCCAAAGCATTTGCTATGCAGGCTGGAAAATACAGCCCACTACTGAAACCCCCTTTGCTCTTTTAGTCCTCTCCTGTTCTTGCCTAGCAAACTCCAGCCCTAGTGCCTCCCGTCTTACCTCTGGAGGACTGAGAGGTGCTGGAGAACATCTCACAGCTGAGCCCCTTGCTACCCACAGCTCATGTGCCCACCCACAGCTGAGTCTTGGTACTGCCTGTCCAGTTTTACACCTGTGCCTAAGCAATCCTACATCCCTTAGGAAGCTGTTGGAACAGGCTGTCGCCTCCTTCCAGCTCTCCACTTGTGCTCAGCCCCTGGCCCCGTGTCCTACCCCAGGCAGCACATCCCGTCCCAGACAGGAAATCACTCAGATTCCCACCATTCCCCGCCCACTTACCTGCATCTGCACTTTATTTCTTTCCTTCCTTCTGACGTGCCAGCGTGAGCTCTTCACCCAGCGCTCTGGATTTGCATGACTGGTTCAGTCTGGGAAACTCTGACTCAGTGGCCCTGCCCTTTGCCGAGTCTTCCTTCTCCAGGGACTCTCTTCTCTTAGCATGTAACAGTGTTCAAGCCTATGCGTCCCTGGAAAAGCTTGTTGGTGCTGCCGTTGCTTGATTTTGTTGTGTTTGCTTCCATAGCCAAGCTTCTTGGAGGGGTTGCTCGTCTCTGTCTTCACCTGCGTGTCTCCTGTTTGCTCCAAACCCAACACCCAGCACCCTCTGTTCGCCACCGTACCAATCCTATTCCAGTAGACACAGTTGTCGAGCATTCTTGAAATGCATCTCCCTGAATTTTCAAGCCCTCTTGCTGTCTGTTCCCCCAGTGCACTGCCCTCCTCTAAGGCCATCTCTGCTCAAGCAGCATTACTGGAACCACTACAGCTCTCCTGCGCCCGTCATGCCTTGATACCTGCTGTTTTCTCTTTCCAGAACCATGTTCGTTCCTTTGTCTTCCAAGCTAACTCCTACCAACTTTTCAAGATGCAACTCTAATCTATGCTGCCTCCACTAAGGCCCCTCAGTCTCCAACCTAATGCTTTTTTGGGTTCCCCATAACATCCTGTGCTGATCTCTAGCTAGCACGGGACTGCAAGGAGTTCAATTCCTACTTTATTTGTCTTGCTTGCCCATCCATCTGTAAAGCTCTTGACAACATGCCTGCTCAGAGATCAGCATGAAACAGATGTTCAACAAAAATTGGGCAAGTGGCACATAAAGGGAGTCCTACACTGGGGAGGACCCATAATCATAAGCCTGGAAGAGGCCCTTCCTTTATTTTTGGCACAGCAAATACCCTTCCCCTCTGTGGTCATCTTTTCTCTCCCAGTTGCACAGGCTGGAGGATGCAGCCTCTCCAGAGGTTAAAGGGGTCCAAGGAGGGCACTCTTGACCCCTGCGCCCGTGACAAATGCAGTGGGGTGGACATCACAGGCGTGCAGGCGGTGGGTGGCTGCTGGCAGTAGAAAGAAGACGTTGGCAGCTAGAATAGACTTGATCCCCATGTTCAAGTCAGGCGAGACACCGGGATGTTGAAGACAATTTTATGTATGTCACATATTTTCTAAGAGGCTATGAGCTCTTTAGGACCAGGAGCCTCCCCTTAGGTTTGTTTGTTTTTTAATTACTCATTGTAGTGTTAGATATCTGTGAAGTATTGGCTTGATTTTCAAAGACAGTCCTCTGTGTGGGGTTGCACATATAAAACAAGCCTCAGCCTGCTGGCTGGCTCAGCCGTCTCTGCTGCACTCAGTGGCACCCAAACCAGCCCCAGGATGCCTGCCCACACCTGTGTCTGTCTCCCCCATCACCCCAACCCCCGCTGTCAGTGGGCAGCTGCATTGTCTCATTCATTGTGGGATTAGTGGCAAGCATGTATACAGCAGGCACTCCATGAATGTTTCTTTGTGAAATGACCCTGTGTGTGACATACAACACATGTGCAAGTCGATCCACACTCACTTTTGCAGTCCATGCCCACAGGTACACACAAAGTTGGTTCGCTGCTGAGTGGGAAGTCTGTGGGCCTGGTGACTCACTAGTTGTTGCTTAGATTAGGAAAACACATGAGAATTCTCTGGGACTTGGGCTTTTTTGAATGACTGTCTTGATCAGTTTCTGGGCATCTCATACCTGCTCTAGAATATGTAGACATAGCCATCATTCCCGACTCAGAAGGCTCATGAAAATCTATGGATGATGGATAGCCGGTGCTATGGCGTAGCGAGTAAAGCCGCTGCCTGCAGTGCCAGCATCCTATATGGGTGCCAGTTCAAGTCCCGGCTGCTCCACTTCCCGTCCAGCTCTCTGCTATGGCCTGGGAAAGCAGTGAAAGATGGTCCAGATTCTTGGGCTCCTGCACCTGTGTGGGAGACCTGGAGGAAGCTCCTGGCTTCAGATCAGTGCAGCTCCGGCCATTGTGGCCAATTGGGGAGTGAATCAGCAGATGGAAGACCTCTCTGTCTCTCTGCCTCTCCTCTCTCTGTGTAACTCTGTTTCAAATAAATAAATCTTAAAAGAAAGAAAGAAAGAAAGAAAGAAAGAAACAAACAAACAAACAAACTCCGTGAATGAGCACTGTAGCGAAGAGCATCTTCCAGTTCAGAAGAAGTTTGCGGATCCCCCCATGTCTTTTTTCCCTTGGATTGCTCTGTCCCTCCTAGAGTTTACAAAACACTTCCTTGTGTTTCTCACAAACATCGATTTCCCTAAACTTCAAGTATCTTACTGCTGTTCAGTTTTCTATGGGAACTTCCCAGTTCTCAGTGACTCACCATGTGGCAATGTGTGCCTTTTCTTTTTCTTCTTCTTCTTTTTTTTTTTTTTTTTGACATGCAGAGTGGCTAGTGAGAGAGAGAGAGAGAGAGACAGAGAGAAAGGTCTTCCTTTTTGCCGTTGGTTCACCCTCCAATGGCCGCCGCGGCCGGTGTGCTGCGGCCGGCACATTGTGCTGATCCGAAGGCAGGAGCCAGGTGCTTCTCCTGGTCTCTCATGGGGTGCAGGGCCCAAGCACTTGGGCCATCCTCCACTGCACTCCCGGGCCACAGCAGAGAGCTGGCCTGGAAGAGGGGCAACCGGGACAGAATCCGGCGCCCCGACCGGGACTAGAACCCGGTGTGCCAGCGCCGCAGGCAGAGGATTAGCAAAGTGAGCTGCGGCGCCGGCCAATGTGTGCCTTTTCTTAAGCATCCAGCAGCAATAGCAGGGGGTAAGAGGCGAAGGGAGCCGTCATTCATGGACAACAGCAGCGGGAAGCAATCTGCTGGGTGTTTACCCACGTGAGACTGTTGAACGCTCAGCAGCCTGGTGAGAGGTGTGGTAGGCCATCCTATGGTCTCACCACGGTTCACGAATCCCTTCGTGTTGGTCTGGCCCCTGCTGTCCTTTCCAAGTTCACATCCGATCATTTGCCTTTTCCTTTGCCAGCCTCCGACCACGGTGGCCTGCCCTGCGACCCTTGTGTGAGAAGCCTGGGAGTCTGCCCTCTCAAGTTGTCTGCTTGGCTCCTTCAAACACCAGCTCCTTGGGGGAAGGAAGGCCTCCCCTGGGCACCTTTTCTAGAAGTCCTTCTGTTCTCTAGTCCTTTATCCTCCTTGTTTCCCATGCAACTTGTAGGAAGGTGTCTGTGTGTGTGTGTGTGTGTGTATGGTGCAATATCAGGTATATTTTCAATAGAGAGCAAGTCTCTTTATCTTGTTTGCTATTGCCTTGATTACTAGTTTTCCCTAGCACCTGGTCCCGCACCTGCCTGTGGTGGGAACTAGATAAATACTGAACGAATGCGTCCCTCTCAGAAGAGAACATTGAGCACGGACAGATGTCTCCATCGGAGTCAGACCTACTGCATCTGCCCCGGAGTTCTGGGAGAGCAAGATCTGTGCCCTGGACTCCTCCAGCCCCTAGTTCTGTGCCCCTGTCTTGTCACTTCCTGATGCCTGTGTCTCAGGGCCCACCCAGGAAATAACCATCTTAGCTGATCTCTTCCATCCAGGTAGACCTGAGGCGCCAGCAGGTTTCCCAGACTGTGGAGGAGGTGCAGAAAGTTGTCCACCGTCTGACCACAGAAATCAGCCACCAAGACATTAGATTTCAAGCTGTGCCTTACTGTGATACCCACAATGGGAACATTAAGGTAAGCAAGGCTCACTGACTCCAAGTGCCTACCAGCAGATCAAGGACATTGGATGGGTGGAACTTGGCATATGACAGGTGCTCCCCCCTCTAAGAATCTAATAAGGCTTCCTATTTCTGCAGTTGCTCTTCGTCTTACCATTTGCTGCCTCATTTCATAGCAGCTATCTCATTCCTAGCTGCTAAAAACCAGCCTTAGAGAAGTAAATGGCTTGATCAGGCCACACTAGAGCCAGCACTCACACCAAGGCGTCTGAGTCCAAGCACATTGAATTGTAATGCCTAAAGCTCAGTAAAGTGCACACTCCTTAATTAAGCCTCTACTTAGATTAGGACATGGTGGCGGAACTGAGGACTCTGATGACAAAGTAGTTGAAAGCGACAGTGTGTGGGTTGCAGGTGGGGAAGGAAGTGGACGTGTCCTTCAGACACCACAGGGCAGCCTTGCCATCCTCTCCTGCTGAGGATCCCACCCAGCAGGAGGGCCCGGGGCAGGGCGTGACCACCTGCCTTTACGCAAGACTGAAGTATGCACAAAAGCCATTCTCAGAGAAATGACCTCACTCTTGCCTGTTAAAAACCTTGTGTTGAAAACAAGATAGTGGGGCCAGCCTTGTGATCTACCCCCCACCCAGAGTTCCAAGTCTGTTTCAGTCTTTGTACCTGTGACTCAGGAAACCAGCAGCCCCAGCAGGTGAATTTCCCTGCCCCCAGCATCACAGTGGGTTCCTGGTAGAACAAAGACCGAATCCTCTTGCAACATCCATGTCTCGCTCTCTGTCCACCTCATCACATTGCTGAGCTGTGAGTGGTCCGTGAGCTGCCTGGCTCCACAGGTCAGCTCCCCGAGGCCTCTGACAACCTCCAAGCCTGTGAACTTAAGTTGCTTTCTCTCCTGATCCTAGGTTTTGGCCCCCAGCCACTTCCTCGTCACCGTCCCGGTGAGAGGCCTGGCTGGGTACCGGGAGGCCAGGGAGCAGCGCTGGCGGTACTACACCCTGCAGGGCACCAGGCTCCCCTGCCCCTTGCGGGACCCCGAGGGCCTGCAGCAATGGCTGGCGGTGGAGCAGTTTATGAAGAGCCTGTGGCAGTGGCATGAGGCCGACGTGAACATTGAGGGGGACATCGTGCCCGCCAAGGTCCTGCAGGTGTTCCGGAAGCTGGTGGAGAATGCCATCAGAACCTGTCACCTCTCAGGTGAGCTGATCAGGGACCAGCACGGAGCAAATGGGTGGCGCTTTCCGTGTGCTCTCAGCCATGTGGACGTCACCTGAGACAGCTGTCATGGGCTTCCTGCGTCTGTTTAATCCCCATAATGTGAAGTAGCTCATTTTGCTTTCTTTTCTACTGGGACACAGGGAAGAGTGGAATTCGTACTCAGCAGACACTCGAAGCATTTAAGTAGATCACTGCTCGGGCACAGGGCTATGCACGCTGTCCAGGGTGGTGGCTTCGAAGCCGAAGTGTACTTTTAAAATATTGCATGTTTTTCACAAGCCCCAGAGCTTTATCTGCATCTTCTTCTGCACCCTCCGTCTGACTGCCACTGGACACTGCTGAGTGGCACCAAGACTCAAAATCCGGAAGCCAAAAAGACCGGTTCTGTTTGCTAGCCCCCAGATTTTAAACTACTGTATAGTGAAGCAGATGCATGTCACACACACACACACACACACACACACCCCTTGTGGTCATACAAGGTGAAAAGGTGAACTGCAAACTGCAAACAGTGGCTCATATTCTGATGGATAAAAAAGGACATTCATAAACCAAGAAGAAAAAAGATGAGTTGACCAATGGAAATAATGAAAGTACAACAAAAGAATCACACACACAAAAAATAGATGGCTGATAAAAATCGGAAGAATGCTCCATGCAGTGTGTATTTCCAGGAGCGTACATGAAAATACCTGGCAGATTGGCGGAGAGGAAAAGCGTGAGTGGGTTCAGAGCGGGGCGGGGCAAAACAGATCTTCTCATTTATTCCCCGAAATTCTTGATGCATCGTTTTTTGATTTTTGGTTTTTTTTTGTTTTTTTTTTTGGACAGGCAGAGTGGATAGTGAGAGACAGAGAGAAAGGTCTTCCTTTTTGCCATTGGTTCACCCTCCAATGGCCGCTGTGGCCAGCGCATCTCGCTGATCCGAAGCCAGGAGCCAGGTGCTTCTCCTGGTCTCCCATGCGGGTGCAGGGCCCAAGGACTTGGGCCATCCTCCACTGCCTTCCCGGGCCACAGCAGAGAGCTGGCCTGGAAGAGGGGCAACCAGGACAGAATCCAGCGCCCCGACCGGGACTAGAAGCCGGTGTGCTGGCGCCGCAAGGCGGAGGATTAGCCTGTTAAGCCACGGCGCCGGCCGATGCCTTGTTTTTAGCGGGTAGTTTGTCTATTTTTTTTTTTCTTTACAATGTGTTTACTTGGCGATTCGGCAATTCCAGCTCTAGAAATAATCTCAGTGGCTTACAAAGGACACCTGGTGAAGTAAACTTTGCTGCCTCTGCCTAGGGGACTACGGTGCAGCCCCCAAGAGGAGAGAGGAGCGCTTGCACACGCATCCAAGTGTGAGACCCATGCCTGCTCCATAGTGAGGGGACGAGCAGTTCACACCTCTGTGGTAGAAAAGGATGCACTTGTACTTGTGTTTGTCTAGACTGAATGTTTCTGGCAAAGTCCATACTGGCAATCCTTCATGTGTAACGAATTTTTATACAGAGGACGCCTTCACAGATTATTTAATCCTCATAGCAGCCCTAGAGTACGGATTCTTTTTCTCCCTATTTTGCAGGCGAGAAAACTGAGGCTTAGAGAGATGGCGTGGCTTGCCAAAGGCCACACATCCAGGCAGCAAATCTAGGTGCAGAAGCAGGGTGTGGGCCAGGCAGGCTGGCTCCGGCACTTGCTCGCCTCGAGTGCTTTGCGACATTGTCAACAGTGAAAGTGCAAACGCGAGATTCAGGCCAGGCCAGGTTGGCCAGGTGCTTTAGACAGATGGTGGGCAGGTGCCAGAGAGCCGCCCGGTCCTGGATGGGATGCAGACAGAAGCCCTCCGTCCCACCCCAGCCGCCTTGAGAATCGTGTTCTCCTTTCATACAGCCTCACACAATCAGGGAGCTCTCGTGTGCTCCTGCGATCAAGGGAAAACAAGATAATAGATCTCAGATTCAAGACAGTTTGTCTTTATCGGCAGTGAAGGCAAACAAACCGAAAGGACTGGATCATTTGAGAGAAGAAATGTGAGCTGAGGACAGTCTGGGACCGGGAGTGGAAGACCTCCAGATACACTCATTCTCTCTCCCTCTCGTTGCCTGGTTAGAAATCAAGGCAGGGAGGGGCTTTTTGGCGCGCCCTGCGCCCTTTAAACAATGGCCTTGACAGGCTTTGACGTGTTTCATGATTACAGGGGCTGATGATGATAAATACGTCTGCGGCTGGTCTGGCTTAGTGGATGATGGGAGCAAATACCATGCCACCTAAGAGACTGGAGCTTGGATAGGAGAACAGGTCAGCCAAGCTCCACCAAGGGCATGTGGCTAAATAAGGGGACGCAGGCTGTCCTCAGACAGTGTCAGAACTGTGGGTGAAGACAAGTAAAACAGCACTGGCCATCCCTGCATTTCCAACAGCCAGGCGCCTGGGTGGAAGGGAGAAGGCTGTCGAACCGCTAGAGTTCATTTCGCAGGAGCGAATCCTCTGCTTCTTATTCCCTAACTCTCCCTTTCAGTTGCCCTTCTGAAAAGAATGAATTGATGTAAAAGAAAGATATAAAAGGCTGGGGGCGGTGGGGAGAGGAGAGCCCGCCCGCCCTGAGGATTCCCGGGATGCTCACACAGGGCGCACCGTCGGGTTAAGCTGGATGGAGCCCTGACCCCACACTCCCTGCCCTGAACGCTGTGTGGGGCGAGGCTGTCCCTTCTCACCAGCCCTGTGCTCATCACCCCGCAGGTAAGGTCAGCCTGCTGGCCAACCGCGCTGCAGTCTGGGTTGCCGTGGAAACGTCCGCCTGCCAAGTGGAAGTGGAGCTGGCACCCATGGTGGAGATCCCCACCGCCTGGTCCCAGAAAGCCCAGTGGCCTCGGTGTCTGAAGCGCTGGCCCTCCCCGGAGAAAGTGGGGTGCATCAAGGTAGGAGTGGGGTGGGGCCCAGCTCCCCCGTGCAGAGACCCCAGCAGCTGCCCAGGCACAGTGTTAGCGCTGTCACCAGGTCACTGCCTCTCAGAGTTCGGCCTGCACTAGCAGCGGCGGCACCTGAGAAGTTGGTAGAAATGCAGGGTCCAGGGCCCCGCGCTGGCCCTGCGGAGTCTGCGTGGGGCTCCGTGCAGGGCCCGGCAGGCAGCCTGTGCTCTGGCTGCCCTGGGGGAGGTTCTGATGCAAGCTCTAGGTGATCTGCTGCAGAGAACGCAGGCGGAGCCTTCTCCTGCCAGTGGCCCCACCCAGGCCGGCTTGTGTCTTCCTCAAAGGGGGTCGTACTGTCGCCTTGTAGGAGGCACCCGCCTTTCTGGTAGTGGGTTCCCCAGGCTGGAGGCCTGCTCCCGGAATGGCTTTTGGTGTGGGCAAGCCGCCGCCTCACTCCTCCGCCCTGTCTCTCCACCCCCCGCAGTCGTTTGGGTTCAACCTGCTGGCCTGCTCAAGTTACCACTGGCACCTGAGCTTCCTGCAGGCCGAGCAGGTGCTGCTGCAGCAGCTGGACGAGGACGGGGGCTGCCGCCGGAAGTGCTTCCAGGTCCTGAGGCAGCTGAAGGAGGACGTCTGGTGTCCAGGGAGGCGGCCGGTCATCACGGCCCACCACCTGCAGGTGAGCCGCGGCGCCCCCTTGTGGCCACGCTGATGGCGAGTGTGTGAGATCAATTTGAGAGGGGGCACGGTCTGCCTAGGGGCCTCCCACAACCTGGGATTCACTTCGGCAATGTGCAGCCTCAGGCCATGTGTGTGTCCACCGCACCTTGCGCAGGGCAACACATCCTCTGTGTCCCTTCCCTTTTCTGTCCCTCTTTTCTCTCCTCCACTCCCCACCTCTTGAGACCCAACATCCTCCTCCCTTTCTTTTTGTGTATATCAGTGATAATTCCTTGATATTGTACATTGACACACATTTGTATGCATTGATGGGGTACAGCCTAATTCGATTCATATATGCAATGTGTAATGATCAAATCGGGGTGATTAGTGTTTCCTTGTTTTCCTCTGTGAGGGGAGCTTTGGACTCTCCCAGCTATATTTGGAAATAAATAATAACTTGCTGTAAATCCACAGGCACCTGCTGGCCTGTGGAACCCCAGAACTTCTCTTCCTGTCTAACGAGGGTTTGCTATTGGTTATCCTGCCTGCCCCCTACCCTGCCCACTCCCTGGGGACCACTGTTCTACGTCTGCACACAGGAGAAGACGTGCAGTGTTTGTCCTGTGTCTGGCTCGTTCACCGAACATGGCATGCTCCGGTTCCGTCCGCACTGCTGCGCACGCCAGGATTTCATTCCTCTTTATGGCTGTGTTCCATCCTGTCTATCACAGGTCTTCTCTACCCTTTCACCTGTCAGTGGGCACCTGGGCTCATTCTTTATCTTCTCTATGGTGAACAGTGCTGCAAGGAACCTGGGCGTGCAGGGGGCTCTTTGAGACGCTGTCCTTGCTTCCTTTGGATGTATTCCCAGCAGTGAGATTGCTGGTCCGTATGGTGGTCCTGCTGTTTTCTGTTGTTTTGAGGAACCTTTACACGGTCTCTGTGACGGCTGCAGTAATTCATGTTCCCACGAGTAGTATGGCTGAGAGTTCCCCCTTCTCCATGTCCTTGCCAGCATTTATCTTTTGTCTTTTTGATAACAGCTGTTCAAGAGGATATTACGTTGTATCTTGTTTATGAAAACAATTTTTCATTTGTCTACATGAGAGACAAAGACAGCAAAGCAGATACACACACACACACACAGGGCAGAGAGAGAGAGAGAGAGAGAGAGAGAGGACTTCCATCCACTGATTTACTTCCCATATTTCTGCAGCAGCCGGTGGGGCGGAATCTGGGAACAGGGAATTCAGTGCAGGTCTCCCACAAGGGAGGCCAGGACCCGGTGACTTGAGCTGTCACTGCTGCCTCCCTGGGTCTGCATTAGCAGGAAGCTAGAGTTGGGAGCTGGCGACAGGCATTGTAGCCTGGCGCTCTAAGATGGGGTGTGGACATCCCAATGGCAGTGGCTGATCCCCAGGCCACGTGCCTGCTCTGTTGTTGTGTTGTTGGTTTGCATTCCCTGACAAGTGGCGATGCTGAGCATTTTCTCTACACTTAGTGACCATTTCTCTAGCTTCTTTTGAAAAGCGTCTACTTAGATGACTTGCTGTCTTTGAGTCCCATCGTTTATTTATTTATTTATTTTTTGCTGTTGAGTTCTGACCATTAATCTCTCATCAGATGTGCGGTCGGCAAGTATCTGCTCCCGTTCTGTAAGCTGACTGTTCACTACGTTGCTGGTTTCCTTTCTTGTACAGTTTCTATGCGCTATGAAACCATTTGTCCACTTTTAGTTTTTGCTGCCTGTGCTGTGGGGACCTAACCAGCAACATCTTTGCCTGTGCCAGTGTCTTGCAGTGCTTCTTCTGTGTGTTCTCTGGGTAGTTTCAGGTCTCCCGTATACGTCTTTGGTCTATTTTGAGTAATTTTGCATACAGTCAGAAGCGGGGATCCAGTTCCATTCTTCCGACTATGAATATCCATTTCTAGAGTAGACCGCCCTCTCTTTAGGACGTTCTTGGTGCCTTTGGCAAGAGGAACCAAACCTTATGGACCAAACCATATGAAGGATTAAATGGGGAAGATTTTGCAGTAGTTGAGAGCAGAGAGAACGCAGATTCAGATTCACCAGGATCATAGTGGCTGTGGAGGGGCAGGGGGAAGGGACGGAGTGGCTGGTGGTAAGAACCGGCGCAGATTGGCTGGATGGCCACTGCAGAGGCCTGGGCAAGGTTCCGTGTTGTCGTGGAAGAGCATGGTGACGCTGGAGATGAAGATACGTGCACGGACTTGAGAAATGCAGGCAGGAGGATTAGCAGGACCTGGTTGGGGTGGGAGGTGACGAGAAGGATGGCTCCTGGGTCTGTGTCTCGCATAACCGGCTGGAGAGGCGAGTCTGGTGGCCCATCCGGTTTGTGAGGAAAGACTGGGAGTTCGATGGGGACAGGCTGAGACTCAGATCCAGGAGACACACAAGGCCAGGAGGTCGGAGGCCAAGTCCCAGCTGGAGTGCTGGGCCCCTCCCCTGCGCGGGCGGGAGTTGGAGCCCGGGTCAGTCGGTCGGTTAGTCAGTCATAGAAGGAACATAGAGCTGGAGAGTGGATGCGGGGAAGAGAAGGGCGGGGCCTGGCCTGCGCCTCCAGGGAGTGGATTGAGGCAGGGAATGGCAGGAGAGGAAGTGAGGACAAACGATGGAGCTGGCTGCACCAGGGAGGTGCAGGGCAGGAGGGAGGCGAGGGAGCTTTGAACAGGTGGAAGGGCACTAAGCAGAGCGCAGTCAGCTCCTGGGAGGTGGGGGCCTGAGAGCCCGGGGAGGGATCAGTCTCAGCCGGGAGGGGGCAGGTGCAGCCAGTGGGGCTTGGCAGGGTGAGGGTTTCTACTGTCCCTGGCATCCCCTGGGAGTGGGGTGCTGCAGAGAGAGGGCCCCTGGCCATCCTTGGAAGGCCAGGAGGACGGAGGGCCCAGCTGAGGTTGGAGCTCAGGGCGGGTCCCCTGCGCCTTCCCCGGCCACTGGGCCATTGTCTCTGCTGCTGTGACCGCGGCTCACCGCGCCTCTCCCTCCCGCAGACGGTGCTCTTCTGGACCTGCGAGAAGTACCCGCACCCCAAGGACTGGCAGGGCTTCGGCACGGCGCTCCTGCGCCTGGTGAGGAAGCTGCACAAGTGCGTGAGCCAGCACTTCCTGAAACACTACTTCGTCCGCAACACCAACCTCCTCCGCGGGGCCAGCGCCAGCGAGCTGGACGCCGTGGCCCAAAAGCTGGCCGCCTTCCTCAAGAACCCCCAGCTCGGCCCGCCCTGAGGCCGCCCTGGCACGCCGCCCTCGGGCGCCATCCTTCCCCGGCCCCGGGAGATGGCGTCGGGGCGGAGAACCGGGCCAGCAGCCAGCTGGTGGCACTGCGGCCCTCGCTACCTCTCTTGGGGACGGCGCTCAGCCACCGTCCCCGAGGCACAGGTTCTGAGCCAGTAACCGGTCACCCGTGCTGTTCCTTGTCCCTTGCTCGGGCTCGGGTCGCCTGGCAGTGGCAGTGGCCTGTGCTCTGTCCCTGCCCGAGTCTGCTGCAAACACAGAAGGCATTCCCATGACTTGTGAAAGCCAAGGACCAAAGGGCAGCTCGGCCTGCCGCGGGCTGCGGGCTGCTGGCCGCAGCGCTGTCTTTGGGGCAGGGATGGAACCTTCCTCCCGCATATGGAGCGGACTTGGTCTGGGATCCGCGTGGAGCGACCTCGGTGTCACGCACCCCTCCGTACATCCGTTGTGCGCCTCATTCACTCACTCGCTCACAGAGAAATGCTCCCTGGACACTGCGGCGACAGCGCGGAGCGAGCGCTGACCGGACGGGGATGACGCCGCCTGGTGGTGGGGACGAGAAGTGAGCCACGAAGAGATCCACACAGTGACTCCTGAAGCGTGGAGCTGGGGTCCCGCAAGGGTCCCGGCAGGTGAAAATGCACACAGCGGAAGGGCAGGGTGGCTACAGACAGGCCTGCAGGTCTCAGGTCACCTGGCCCTGCCCAGCGGGCGACGAGGCAGGGTTGTGATCTGAGATGGGCCGCGTGACTTTGGCCCTCTCCTGGGAGCAGAGGGCGTGGTGACGTGACCTGCTTTCTTCGGGAATGTTCTGGTAACTGCGTAAGGAGGGCCCGAGGCCCACACAGCGGTGCACGCTGAGCAGCTGCTCCGCCAAGCGGGAGCCTCCAGCTCTTCTGGCCCTCAGAGCTTCTCCAAGGGTCAGGCTCCTGTTTGATTTTTGAGCATCTCCCCCCAAAACATGCATGTATATGTGTGTGTGTGTGTATTGCAAAGTGAAGTTTCTGAAAGCATGAACCAATGATTTTGTTCTAATAAAAA